>NC_080539.1:218364724-218675319 GCF_028640845.1 Ahaetulla prasina
TGTGTGCATGCACTGGCTGCACATGCATTGTATTTTGGGGCTTCAGGTGTGCGCGTGCTTTGGGCACTCGGTCCAGAAAAGGTTTGCCATCACTGCCCTAGAACCAATGCAAAGTGAAGACCCAAGAGTGGCATATGGTAACGATTCATACGGAGGGAGGCCAGATCTTTATGGCTACAACTAACACTATTGCTCTAGAATAGAATAGAATAGAATAGAATAGAATAGAATAGAATAGAATAGAATAGAATAGAATAGAATAGAATAGAATAGAATAGAATTTATTGGCCAAGTGTGATTGGACACACAAGGAATTTGTCTTGGTGCATATGCTCTCAGTGTACATTGCTCTATACCAGTGATGGCTAATCTTTTCTGGACCAAGTGCCCAAAGCACACCCAAACCCCCAAAATGCAATGTGCCCCGTGGCAGAGACCCAAAGACCAGCTGGCCAGCAGGAGGCCTGTGGGCATGCGCAGTGGAGCCAAGCTGGGGCAACGGCTCGCGTGCCCACAGAGAGGGTGCTGTGTGCCACTTCTGGCACGCGGGCCATAGGTTTGCCATCACAGCCCTATACAACTGAAAGCATCTTTCTTGAACACAACCAACATTACCTGACAGATGTACTACGGGAGTAAAGTTCTTAGTCATTCTTGCTGGTAACGACATATGGAAACAACATAATTTTGTGGTAATAATATAATTTTGTAAAAGTATATGTACATGCTTATGGGTGCCGGTTTCTCATATTTCCCCTTATATTAGTGCTTATTTAGTATCCATGGCTATCACTAAGTGTAGTGTCTAATGTTTTATGATGAATGTATTTTTACAATGACTATGGTAATGATCTATCACTATTGTTGTATGTACACTGAGAACTTATGCACCAGAGACAAATTCCTTGTGTGTCTAATCACACTGGGCAATAAAGAATTCTAATTCTAATTCTAATTCTAATTCTATTTCTATTTCTATTTCTAATTCTAATTCTATTTCTATTTCTAATTCTATTTCTATTTCTATTTCTATTTCTAATTCTAATTCTAATTCTAATTCTACTTCTACTTCTAATTGTAAAATGGATCCCTGAACAAATCAACTCAGAGCTCTCAATCAGGGCACAAATTATTAGGTTCTGATCAGGGGTGATATTCATTTACCTTTTCTACCGGTTTGCAAATGTGAGCGTGCACCTCAGTGCATGTGCAGAACCTTCTGCACATGCACAGAGCATCAAAAATGGGACGTGATTACGTCTGGGTGGGTGGGCGGAGCCTCCTGCCGCCGCCACTACTGGTTCGCCTGAACCGGATAGAACCGGCTGAATACCACCGGTTCCAATTATCCTAACTTTGAATAGATTATATGAAGACTCAGCGCTCTAGAAAAGGCTCTAATGCTGGGAAAGGGAGGGAGAAAGAAAAGAAGAGGATTAGCAGAAGGTGGATGGACTCAGTTACAGTAGTGATGAGTGCACTGTTGGGAGACCTGAAAGACCAGATCAGAGACAGATTGTCATGAAGAAAATGTATTTATGTGTTAGCTGAAGGTTGTCATCAACCCAATGGCACATATTCAATCAATTAATCACTCGATAACATTGCACTACATATTGACATTTTCCCAACTTTTGGGATTGATAATGCAAAAGGACAGAACATTCTGAAAATTTTCAGTACAGAATTCTGGGAATCGAAGTCGACAGATCTTAAAGTTGCCAAGTTTGAAAACAGCTGATATACAAGTAGCCCTTGACTTACATTCAACAACAACAACAACAACAAAATCATACTTAAGGAGTACAGTTGTTAAATGAAGTATCCTGTCATTGCATCCAGTTTTATTACCTCTTTTGCCATGTTTGTTAAGTGAATCACCACACTTTTTAAGGGAGACATCATGTGACTCCAATTACCCCAATTAACTTTGCTTGTTGGAAGCCAGCAGGGAAGGTCGCAAATGCCAATCACGTGATTGCAGGATGCTGCATTTGAGCCAATTGCCAAGTGCTTGGATTGCAATCACATAATTGGAGGGGCAGTTGTAAGTTCAAGGATTGCTTGTAAGTAACTTTTTTTCAGCATCACCATAAGTTTGAATGGTGAGTACCTAAAAGGTCATGAGTCAAGGACTACCTGCACATGAATAGAAAACACTCAACTATGTTCTTCTTTTTACACCAGATTGCATCTTATTTTCAGAAAATCTAATTTTCATATTGTTTTTAACCCTTCCCTTTCTGAAATTTCCTGAGGTTTAATACATACCGGTAAACCTGGTTCCCCAATACCTGGTGGACCAGGTGGGCCTGGTCTGCCTGTTAAGCCAATGTCTCCCTTCAAAACAGAAATTTTATATTTGAATTTAAGAAAATATACTTTATAAGACAAATACAGTATTTTTGTTACAATCTCCTTGGGAGTGTGAGAAGGAATTGAAACAAATATTATCCCAGGACCAATAACTTCATGCATGGCAATCAAATGATACTACTAATAAAATACCAGTAATAATTCATAATTATTTACATTTGTATTACCTGGAAAATCTTTTAGAAACATCAAATACTTTTGGATATATACTGCATATTCAAAAGTATTCAAAGTTTCTAAAAGTAATACGAAGACATTTGTATTAGTTGAACTTTTTATTATTTATCGACATTTATTATTAATCTCTACTATTTTAACCGCATCTCCTCTTTTGTTCCTTTGTACAAGAGGAATCTATGATTGACTGACATTTTTTTTACCTTTGGGCCAGGTAATCCGACTCCTGTTTCTCCAGTCAATCCAACGGGCCCTGGGAGGCCTCTTTCACCCTTAAAAGGTAAAAGAAATCAATGCTTTAATTATGTTGATAAGATTTTAACTGAAGGTAAGCTGTCTCTTTTTCAAAGGAGATATTTGTAAAATAAATCAT
Organism: Ahaetulla prasina; assembly: GCF_028640845.1. Classification (NCBI taxonomy): domain Eukaryota; kingdom Metazoa; phylum Chordata; class Lepidosauria; order Squamata; family Colubridae; genus Ahaetulla; species Ahaetulla prasina. Next base: position 218,367,651 of record NC_080539.1, read on the forward strand.
CATGCTTCAATTAATTATAATTATTTTCTGGAGTGAAGTGGTGAGAGTTAGCTATAGGGCAAAAGAAATTACGGGAACAGAGAGCCTATATAAACTTGAGAAAATAGAACAGAAAATAAAAACTTAGCACAAAAAAAAATCACAATTATCATTTGGGTTTCACAGTTTTCTAAATGCTATACTGCAGTTGTAGAGCATAAATATATTTTAGATGAACAACAAGTATACATAGTATATCGTAGGAACTGTTCTGACTCAGCTTTAGTCGAACCAAGAAACAGACTCCTTGTCCCGAAAAAAACCTCTTTATTTAACTACTGTAAATTCATGGCATTCACACACAGAAAAGTCCAGGCAATAATCCTTCCAAGGGTTAATTGCAATAACAGACCTTATCAGTCCTTAGATAATTGCCAGGCCGAGATCTTCCAGTCACAAAGCTGTAAGTTAATTCTGCTGGCTTCCCCACTGCCTTTGCTTGTAAGAAATCAGCAAAAATAAATATAGCGAATAGATCAGATGACCACAGGGATGCTGCGGTGGACAGAATTCTGAGGAACCATTGTAAGTACCACTCATTCAGCTCTGTCACAATTTTGAACAGTCAGTGAATGAGTGGTCCTTAAACAAGGACTGCCCATATACAATGAATAAAATAAAATCCTTACGATTTATATTGATATTGTTTCCTGATTGCTTATTTGTACCCCATGACTATCATTAAGTGTTGTACCTTATGATTCTTGATGAAGGTATCTTTTCTTTTATGTACACTGAGAACATACGCACCAAAGACAAATTCCTTGTGTGCCCAATCACACTTGGCCAATAAAAACATTTATTCTATTCTGTTCCGTTCCATTCCATTCCATTCCATTCCATTCCATTCCATTCCATTCCATTCCATTCCATTCTATTCTATTCTATTCTATTCTATTCTATTCTATTCTATTCTATTCTAAAATAACAATAAAATAAGAGGGAAAATAAGGTCACAAGTAAACTTTGCAACAACTATGTAACCATATCATTTATACATGAAGTAGGAAAAATTTGAATGGAGTTCGGAAGCCAGGCATGTGTTCCATTACCATGAAAACTGTATTTTCTAAAGAATTCAAATATGATATCCAAGTGGAAGAAAACAGCTATGGGAATCCAATTCTTAGTATGCATATAGAGCAATGTGGTATGGAGAGGTGCCCTGGAGCTAAATAGCTTTCTTGTACTTTAAAGAAAAAAAAATCATAAATCATACAAAGGCTCAACAAGATGTTATTTATGAGCTGTGCTTTTATAGTTACCTGAGGCTTGAAGCCATACCAGAGGTTCAAATGAACTGAAGTGTCTTAAAGGGGATTTTGATGCTACGGAATATTGTGAACATTTCTGTTTCTGCAGCTTGATCTCCTATTTACAAGCAGCAGTGAAAGAGTGGGTTCTTGCTGTTTGATGAACCTCTGTTGTGATTTTGTAGGAACTTTTTTTTCCAGTTTAGCTATGGTAGCTAAAATCAATAGCAGAGGAAACAGAAGTCTTGTAAAACCTCCATTCAGTGGACTAATTGAGAAAGAGAATATCTATAATTTATTTGTTTGTTTGTTTGTTTGTCAAATATATTTGTTAATTAATTGGCCAATACCTAATCGGCCATTAAACTGGAGAGTATAACACACAAATGACAGAAATTACACTAATGACATAAATGGACACAAATGATATCATGATGCCTTCATTGAAAAATAACCAAGTCATAATGTCTGAAACATAAACACATTATAGATAAAAACAGGGCTTTTTATTAAAAGTAGTATTTCTGAGCAATTATTATATAATGTACATGGAGAGAGTAACCTTTGAAAAATGTCAATTCAGAAAAACGTTTCACAGAATGTTTTAAGCAGCAGACAAGTTCTCCACAAATTTGAAACCCACTGTCCGTTTTAAACCTTACTTCTATAGTTATGTTTAAAATCAAGGTGCTTATAGGTTGTTTTTAATTTATTTAGGTACAACATTTCTATAGCTACCTATTTTATAAGAAACTTTGGGCAGCTTGGAACTCAGGGTGTTCGGTTTTTCCCTTTTTCTAGGAGAGCTTTAATCCAAGTGCTATGAATCAGTCACACGCTTGCAAAGATTATAAATGTAAGCAAGATGTTTTATGATGCCGAAAATCAACAAATGATTATTAGACTACTTGCCTTTGATCCTTGCACTCCTTCAGGTCCTTGATCTCCCGGCACTCCTTGGGGGCCCTGTTAAAATATGAAACCATGATAAAGATCTTCAAAGCCTCAAGTTAAGATGATAGATAAATAAGGATATAATCAACTGACTGCAGTAGACAGTAATAGTTGAGTAGTTAGATCATTTATCTGTATATCTGAAGATTGGTTATATTCGCTCAGTCTGTATCTCAAACAGTCTGTAAATTTATTTTTTTAAAAAAGCAGTGTAGTCTTGGGAATAGCTTAATAAGGATCAACAAGAGAACAATGTTGGTATCAGCAGTGTTACCTTCCTTCAGTGATTAGACTCCTGCTAATGGATTGGATGGATCTTCTCAAATAGGTAGCAAATTGTGTCTTTCTGGGATAATTATAATTTTTTGTAAGCTGTCCAGAGTTGCCTTATCGGTGAGATGGGCGGCATATAAATTTAATAAATAAAAATAAATAAACTATATTTGAAAAAAACATTTCCTACTGCAGGTGAGAGAGAAAAGGGAGTAAAAAAAACCCATGAGAGGCCACTGGATGGAAGAGGGAGTGTGTCCTTCCTCTTCCAGGTCACTTCTCTTTCTATCCAGTTTTACTTATACTTGTCTGCCTGCCTGCCTGCCTGCCTGCCTGCCTGCCTGCCTGCCTGCCTGTCTGTCTGTCTGTCTATTCATTATCATCATCCTCACCATCATCATATTTGTATAGCCTCCCAACTCATGTGAAAGTAAATCTAGCCAGTGTACTTATATATCGTTACAGTACAATTATTTCTAAATTGCTGACTTCCAAGAACTTGAGAATAAACCCTTCAAATCTTGATATATACCACAATAAATTTAAGGACTGTTTGTTTAATCTGGGAAAGGAAAAAGATTGTGGGGATAGTCATGCAACTGTACTTGTAGTCCTCAGCTTATGTTCATTTGTTCAATGACTGGTCAAAATTACAGTGGTACTGAAAAAAATTGATGTATGACCAGTTCTCAAATTTCCAGCTGTTGCAACACCCCTGAGGATGCACGATCCAGTCTAGATACTTGTGGGCCCTAGGCTATAATTATGACAGATTACAAATAGATGTTGACTACAATAGACCAGGCTATTATGACTTATCCAACAACCATGGTTAAAACAATTCATGACTGGCACAATGTATGAATGTAGCTGATTGACTGATTGATTGATTGATTGATTGATTGATTGATTCATTCATTCATTCATTTAATTTGTATGGCCACCCAAATCATCTACAGCAGGGGTGTCAAACTCACAGCAGCGTCTTGTGACGTATCACAATTTTTTCCCTTCTTCGGTAAACCAGGCGTGGACCTGGGCAGTGCATGTTGCATCTGGCCTACCGGCCATGGGTTTGACAGCCCTGATCTACAGTAAGTAACTCTGGGTGGCTCACAACAAGTAAAAACAATTTTAAAACTAAGATACAAATATAAAAACTGTCCACAATCAGTTTAAAAAACATAAAATCACAATCAGCAGCAGAGTTCATTCTATATCAATCCAATACTATCTACTATTAATATAATATAATATAATATAATATAATATAATATAATATAATATAATATAATATAATATAATATAATATAATATAATATAATATAATATAATATAATATAATATAATAATATAATTATAATATAATATAATATAATCTACTATTAATATAATATGTCTACTATTGACCTCACCCCATTCCTAAGAGGACTATAAGGGGCGTGCATAAGAGCACAAAAATGCCTACTGTTCCTGTCCTATTGTTCCCTTCATTATATCAAATTAATATTATTGATGCATATTTTTACATATATTTTCTTCAATACATGTTGTTTTATCTATGACAATTGTTTGTGTATACTGTTGTGACAAAATAAAATAAAATAAAATAAAAAATACAGACATTGTAAGAGCTCCCAACCATTGCTGGATCCCAGGCACAGTGGGTTCACTTATTATTTAGAGCCTAAAACTATGTACTGTTTACTAACACGTTGAGGCAGATTGTCGTGTCCCACTCCTCCGCTGATGGCCGGGTCAGGGAAATCCGAATCAGGCTTGCCTCTGCAGCTCTGCCCAAAGTCCTAGCAAAGTCCTCAGAGCAGGCAGGAGACCAGAAAGTGACTTCAGCAAGATATGTTTAGACTTTGCCTGACTCAGAGAATGCCAGAAAGCAGATCCTTTATATAGGCCATGGGGTGTGGCTCCATGACTCAGCACTCATTAAGGCCTGCCCCTCCCTTCCTTCTGTTGCCTCCGCCTATCCAGTCTTCTGATGCGAGGGTCACTCCAATCAGCAGCTGTTGGAAATAAACTTTCCTCAGGCTCACATGCTGTGGAGGAGGGGGAGGGGTCTAGCTGCTCCGTTTGCCTGGGCATGGAGCCAGGGCTGGGGCCGGGGGGTGCTCCCTCCTCTGCAGCCTGCTTGGGCATGGAGCCAGGGCTGGGACCAGGAGGTGCCCCCTCCTCTTCAGCTTGTCTGGGCATGGAGCCAGGACTGGGGCCAGGAGGCATACATTCCTCCATGTTCGGGAGCAGATAAGAAGGCCCTGGCTGCTGTGAGAGTGGGCAAGACACAACACAGATGAAGCAGGAATTGTAAGGCAAGAGTTTGTGAGATGCCACAGATACTTATGTGGCCATAGATTTCTGGAGATGGGACCTTACGGACATCTTCCGTGTGTTCTTGGAGCATATAAACAAGTAACAGTATAAACATTTTCCTACACATAGTGCAGGAAATTCCTTTGTGGAGGGAATTATGTGTGAAAAGATCTTCATTTAGTGGAACTAAGCAAATACTTTTTATGGCATTTATATATTGTGTTTTTATATTAAATGTTTGATTAGTGACTGGCATTTATTCTGTCTTCTTTCTCATTTCTTTTCTGTCATCTACAAACTTTTAGGCAAAATCACCACATCTTTTTAAAAAAATGTCAAAGAAAATGAAAAGACCCTCAACAACCTTTTCATTAACTCCTACTACGTTAATGTGGCTGAGACAATGAAAACTAAGCTAGAATTCTCCAAAGGGCAAAGAAATGTTTTGTATTGCTGAACTTTTAACAACATGTTTACTATAATATATATAAATATTAATATAATAATATGCAGCAATACTATGCAGCAATACAAAGGATAAAAATTAAGATTTATTTCTGGATCAGAGATTGGAACTGAGAAAGGTATAAGAAACTTATAGGATAGGATATAGGCAGTGGTGGGATTCAGGCAGTTCACACCACTTTGGAAGAACCGGTTGTTAATTTTCTGAGCAGTTTGGTGAACTGGTTGTTGGAAGAAATCATTAGGGCAGAGAACCATTTGTTAAATTATTTGAATCCCACCACTGTATACAGGTATGAGAACTATGATGTAAAAAAAGTAATATTATTGGAAGAACTTCAAGTTTATTTCATCCCATTCTTTCCTGTAGAAGAAATATCTTTAGTGGATGACATTAGAAAATAGCTTCACGATGTGACATTTGTATCATCCCTGCTAATCCTCACTAGCTCCATTCTGATAATAATACAGTTAAAAATAAATTACGCAGTAACATTATAAAATTACTAGTCTTCCAGTTGCAACTGCAATTGGGATCAGAATTAAATCTGAAGAGACAGAGAAGAGTGGAATGCCGTACAATCTTTAAGCAGATTTTCTAGTCTCTATTACCTGCAGACCTCGGGGACCTCTTGGACCACCTGAGCCTTCTGGACCCTACAAGATAAGAGAAGAAATGAGGAAGCTGCCTTTGACCAACTCAAGGCGGAGGTCTAGCCAGGCTCATAGTATTTGCACCAGGGGTGAAATGGTCCCGGTTCGGACCGGATCGCCTGATCTGGGAGTGATGGTGGCGGGTGGTTCGGAGAACCGGTAGCAAAAATCCCTGCCCCCCCCCCATGCCCAGCTGTGCCGCATGATCATCAGAGGGTTTTTTTTTTACTTTTAAAAGCATTTTTTCTTTGGCCAAAAAAGGCTTTTAAATTTATTTTTTTTAAAAAGCCTCTGATGATCAAGCGGCTCAGCTGGGATCGTCAGAGGCTTTTAAAACCTCTTCAGCCAAAGAGGTTGTAGAAAAAATGCTTTTAAAAGTTAAAAAAAAAGTTGGCCACGCCCACACAGTCACATTATCACTTCCACCAAGCCATGCCCACAGAACTGGTAACAAATTTTACATTTCACCCCAATTCACACTGATTGGTGGCATTTGTCCAGAGATTCAAGAAGACATTTTTTCAGGTCTACTACAGGTTGCTAATACTGAGACAGCTAATTTAAAAACTGATCGATACTATTATATTTTTACACCCATTTAAAATATTCCCAGCAGTCCCCTCTTTCCTAATCATATTTACACAATGATGATCTAGGTATTTTAGGATCAGGCTACATCTACATCAGCTCTATGTACCCTGTTTCCCCCAAAATAAGACACAACTGGGAAATAAGCCCTAGCATGATTTTTCAGGATGCTCATAATATAAGCCCTACCCCAAAAATAAGCCCCAGTTAAGATTGTCAATCAGATAGACACATTTAGTACTTTATTTCCATGAAAACAAGACCTAACCAGAAAATAAGCCCCAATGCATCATTTGGAGCAAAAATTAATTTAAGACCCGGTCTTATTTTCGGGTAGATCATATCTCCTTATCTTCTTTCCAAGCCCTTTCTTTACCATCTCTCCCCTCCTCCCAGTTAAATCTGTGGCAGTTACTTACTCGGTCTCCTTTTATGCCTGGTGTTCCACATTCACCTCTTTCACCCTGAGATTTAAAAAGTGTCATTAATATTATCTCTGCATTAAAAGTCAGTAGCAAGTGACAACTTCGGTTGCAAGATTTCCACCCCCCTTATATTTTCTTTTTGGAAACATGTTTAAGATTTTACAAAGAACGGAAAATGTGGGATATACAATTCATTAATTAATAAATACTCCAACCTTTGTCTTTAAATTCAGTAACTCACCTGTTATTGGCATGCAACAAATAGAGGATACAAGAAGGTAAGAAATCCATACCTTTTCTCCTTTGTATCCAGATTTCCCCTAATAGAAAGAAGTGAAATATCTTTAACTAAATTAGTACAGGCATTTATTAGCCAAAAAGTGTAGGACCAACACTAGGGAAGGGTATTTATTAATTTAAAATGTACATCTGTCTTGGGGTAAGGAAAAGGAACTAAGAGCCAGTGGTTGGTTCTTCCTTTAATTGATTTTTTAATTTGCCTTTTATTTGGTGAATTCAATCCAGTGCCTTGGGCAAAGTGCACAGTGGCTCTGATTCTCTAGCATCAGACCGCCAGAAAAGCCACTGAAAAGTTGTGCAGAGGGTTAATCAGGGGTGGAATTCAGCCGGTTCTATACAGTTCGGGCGAACTGGTAGTGGGGGCTGCGGGAGGCTCCATCCACCCTCGCGGACCTCATGATATTGCTTTTTTTGCGACATTTTAAGCCTCTGCGCATGCGCAGAGGGCTTTGCGCATGCGCGGTGCATGCACATTTATGAACCGGTAGGGAAGGTGAGTGAATTTCACCCCTGGCGTTAATGCTAATGCTTCAATCACCATTTTTGTCTCACGTTTTTTTTTTTTTTTACAAAGCAGTATCTGAGCTCCTGAATAAAATAAAAGGATATTGTTGCAATTTCTGTCAATAGTATGAAAAGCCACTCTAAGCTGACTTCATAAAAATCCAGTTAGCATTTTTCTAGAGCAGGAGTGCCAAACTCGATTTCACTGAGGGCTGCATGAGGGTTGTGTTTGACCTTAGGGGGCCAGAGTGGGCGTGGCCAGGGTGGGCGTGGCTAGCTCAAAGTCACTCATGTCGGGGGCAATGTTCCCTCTAATTTTTCACGAGTCTGAGCAAGCACACTAACTCCCTGAGCGGTCCCTTGGACCACTGTGAGCAACATCAGACATGCGGGTCATGCCAGCATCGCATCCATTCAGGTCACATGATTTATTAAATCCATTCATTTATTTTATTTATTAATTATTATTATTATTATTATTATTATTATTATTATTATTATTATTATTATTATTATTATTATTATTATTTTATTTTATTTATTTATTTATTATTATTATTATTATTTATTATTATTCATTTATTAAATCCATCCATTCAAGTCACATGATTTATTAAATCCATTCATTTATTTTATTTATTTATTATTATTATTTTATTTTATTTATTATTATTATTATTATTATTATTATTATTATTATTATTATTATTATTATTATTATTATTATTATTATTATTCATTTATTAAATCCATCCATTCAAATCACATGATTTATTAAAAGAATCAAACAGATTCGGCTAGCTAAAACTTTTAGCTAGATTCGGCTAGCTAAAAGTTTTAGCTAGCCGAAACTGTGCGGAGCTAATCAACGTAATTTGACAGGCGTTGATTAGCTGCGCAACACAGATTCGCTAGCTAAAACTTTAGTTAGTTAAATCTGTGCTGCGCAGCTAATCAACGTAATTTGACAGGCGTTGATTAGCTGCGCAGCACAGATTTTCTGTGCGCGGAGACCGTGTCAGCAGTGCGCATTTGCGCACGCACGCAGCTTAGAGGGAACAGTGGTCGGGGGCACCTCTGGTGGCTTGAGCACTCTGCCAGTGGAAATGGGCTCCTGAGCTCTGTTTTCAACTGTGATGGCCTCCTGCAACCCTCTCCCAGTGAAAACGGAGCTCAGGAGCCCATTTCCACTGGCAGAGTGCTCAAGCCACCAGAGGTGCCCCCGACATGAGTGACTTTGAGCTAGCCACGCCCACCCTCCTGAGCTCCATTTTCATTGGCAGAAGCACTGCGAGCCTGTGCTTTGCTGTTTCCAGGGTGGCCCTGCGCGCCAGATCTAAGCACCCTGTGGGCCAGATCTAGCCTCCGGGCCTTGAGTTTGACACCCCTGTGCTGGACCGTGCCATTGTCTAGCTATTTTCAATATCCCATGACAGTCTAGGTACCTTGTGTGGCTTGGAATTAAGGTTACGGTTGCTGCGTGATCTAGTCCAGATTGCAGACATGAGTTGAAATAGAGTGTTGAAGATTTTGAGTGAGGCCAATGCTTTGGGAGGAGCAGTACTTCACACCTTGCTGAATTTGTTTTATTTTTTTTACTGGAACTAAAAATTTTTTTTTTTGCTCTATATTAGTGGACCTCATGCAGCCAATAGCTTAAAGCTACTAAATCTGGGTTGCAAAAATCTGGTCATCGCTATATGGCAGCAAAGACTCATACTTTTTGCTGATGGCTGGTGGTCCTCTGGCATTTTAAAATCCTCATACAGTATCCCTACCTTTGCCTAGTTATGATCCAAAGAGATCAGATCAGAGGTGAAATGCTCCTGGTTTGGACCGGTTCAGCCGAACCGGTAGCGATGACGGGCAGTGGTTTGGAGAACCATTAGTGATGGTGATGTGAGGCTCTGCCCACCTGCCTGGTCATCATTACTTCCTGGTGTTAACCAGGAAGTAATCTGTTTTTTACTCTCTGCGCATGTGTAGAAGGGTTTGCACATGCTCAGAGGGTCCGTGCGCACATGTGATCCGCGTGCGTGCACTTCCGAACCAGTTGGGAAGGTAAGTAGATTTCACCCCTGGATCAGATCCATTGTATTGTAAAATCCTGTCTCCTCCCTGGTAGCCTGCTCCTTAAGTACAGATAGCAGAATGTCAGAAAGAAGAAAAGCTGTCTATCTAGACCCGTTCCAGTCCGGCTTCCGGTCCGGACATAGTACGGAGACAGCTTTGGTCGCGTTGGTAGATGACCTCTGGAGGGCCAGGGATAGGGGTTGTTCCTCTGCCCTGGTTCTATTAGATCTCTCAGCGGCTTTTGATACCATCGACCATGGTATCTTGCTGCACCGGTTGGAGAGTTTGGGAGTGGGAGGCACCGTTTATCGGTGGTTCTCCTCCTATCTCTCCGACCGGTCGCAGACGGTGTTGGCAGGGGGGCAGAGGTCGACCGCGAGGTGCCTTACTTGTGGGGTGCCTCAGGGGTTGATTCTCTCACCCCTCCTGTTCAACATCTACATGAAGCCTCTGGGTGAGGTCATTAGTGGTTTCGGGGTGAGTTACCATCTGTACGCTGACGATACGCAGCTGTACTTCTCCACCCCGGACCACCCCAACGAAGCTGTCGAAGTGCTGTCCCGTTGTTTGGAAGCCATACGGGTCTGGATGGGGAGGAACAGGCTCAAGCTCAATCCCTCCAAGACGGAGTGGCTGTGGATGCCGGCACCCTGATACAGTCAGCTGCAGCCGCAGCTGATTGTCGGGGGTGAGTTATTGGCCCCAAGGGAAAGGGTGCGCAACTTGGGTGTTCTCCTGGATGCACGGCTGTCATTTGAAGATCATTTGACGGCCGTCTCCAGGAGAGCCTTTCACCAGGTTCGCCTGGTTCGCCAGTTGCGCTCCTTCCTCGATCGGGATGCCTTATGCACGGTCACTCATGCTCTGGTCACTTCCCGTTTGGATTATTGCAAGGCTCTCTACATGGGGCTGCCTTTGAAGTGCACCCGGAGGCTGCAGCTAGTCCAGAATGCAGCTGTGCGGGCAATAGTGGGAGCAACTCGTTGCTCCCATGTAACACCAATCCTGCACAGTTTGCACTGGCTTTCTGTGGTCTTTCGGGTGCGCTTTAAGATTCTGGTTACCACCTTTAAAGCACTCCATGGCTTAGGGCCCGGGTACTTACGGGACTGCCTGCTGTTACCCTATGCCTCCCACCGACCCGTACGCTCACACAGAGAGGGCCTTCTCAGAGTGCCGTCCGCCAGACAATGTCGGCTGGCGGCCCCCAGGGGTAGGGCCTTCTCTGTTGGAGCTCCTACACTTTGGAATGAACTTCCCCCTGGTTTACGTCAAGTGCCTAATCTTCGGACTTTTCGCCGTGAGCTGAAAACGCACCTATTTATTCAAGCGGGACTGGCTTAGAAGTTTTACTAATTTTAACTGGGGCTATTTATATTTTAGTATTTTAAACTGTTTTAAATTCTGGCCATTTTGTAATATGTTTTGTTTTAGCTTTGTTTTAAAGTGTATATTGTTGATTTTTATTTGGCTGTACACCGCCCTGAGTCCTTCGGGAGAAGGGCGGTATAAAAATCGAATAAAATAAATAAATAAATAAATAAAATGAGAGCAAGGAAAAGTCCCACTTCTTTCGGCTCTCATCTCCATTTATCACACAGTTCAGATGCTCCTCCCTGAGCAAGTGCAGCTCTGGATAGAAAAAAAGGTGCTGCCTACTTCTGCTTGTGTGAATGCCAATTATGATTATCAAGGTATGATGACATACATTTTTAAAGTAGGTCTATGGAGATTCTCCGTCATCCAGGTCATGGTTGTCCCAAAGGTGCTTTTTCAAAAGGCAACTGGATTTTGTTTTTCCTTGATGATGTGTTGCTTCTCATCCAAGAAGTTTCTTCAGTTCTAAACTGAAGGAAAAACCAAGTTCAGTTGCCTTTGGGATTTTTTTTTACAGTATCTGTAAAGCACCTTTGGGATTTTTTGCAGTATCTAGAGGTTTCCTTCAAGCAAATAAATTCATTTACCTCTGTCCCATCTCTTCCTGGAATTCCATTTAAGCCTGGCTCCCCCTAGAAGCAATAGGATATTTTAATATTATTATTCCACAACCTGCTGCTTTCACAACTTAATGATCATTCTAAGTGTTCTGAGAACATTCCAAAAACAACTTTTAATGAACGGTTCTGGATCGGCTGAAGTCTTCTAGGCCTGTCTAGTTTTACCTTCTTAACAAAACATCGCTCATCTGCTGAAAAGTAAGCATTATGCTTTAACTTCTAATTTCTACCATGATGGGAGATCCCTTAATTCAGGGGTCTCCAACCTTGGCAACTTTAAGACTTGTGGACTTCAACTCCCAGAATTCCTCAGCCAGCAAAGCTGAAGAGGAATTCTGGGAGTTGAGGAATTCTGGGAGTTGAAGTCCACAAGTCTTAAAGTTGCCAAGGCTGGAGACCCCTGCCTTAATTTTAACCAGATACATTCTAAATGACTGATTTTTTTAAAAAAAACAAGTGAGCTTTTAAGCATATGTCAAAGATAAGGGCCTCTGTGGCTCAGACTGGTAAGACAGTCTGTTATTAACAGCAGCTGCTTGCAATTACTGCAGGTTCAAGCCCCACCAGGCCCAAGGTTGACTCAACCTTCCATCCTTTATAAGGTAGGTAAAATGAGGACCCAGATTGTTGGGGGCAATAAGTTGACTTTGTATATAATATACAAATAGATGAAGACTATTGCTTGACATAGTGTAAGCCGCCCTGAGTCTTCGGAGAAGGGCGGGATATAAATGCAAATAATAATAAAAAAAAGATAACAGCACCTTTCCTCCTTTTGCACCAGACGCTCCATCATCCCCAGGGCGACCTTTTTTACCCTGGAAGCAAAAGAGGTAAAGGTGGAAAGTTAATAGAGTTTTTTACGGTCCCAATTCCTAGATGCTACACTTCAACAGCTTCAACTCGTTGCTCCCAAGAAAACGAAAAGATGGCTAAAACTTTCTACTATGGACCTCACCCCATTCCTAAGAGGACCATAAGGGGCGTGCATAAGTGAACAAATGTGCCTACCGTTCCTGTCCTATTGTTTTTCTTTTCTTCTTCCTATATATATATATGCTTATACCTCCTAATATTTACTCATATATATGTTTATATACTATATAACCTATCTCTATGATACTTACATATATTCTTGTGACAAAATAAATAAAATAAATAAATAAAATAAAATAAAATAAAATACAAGGAATGAAATTCTAGGAACTTTTGCTTAAAGCACTACCTGAGTTTTGTTATTAAAGGCTGTGGCTCTTAGTGATGCTGCAAGAGGAAATATACAGTATGGGTAGTGCTCAGAATGTGCTGTATACTGTGAAAAAACAGAGAAATTCTCACTTTGCCAAGAGGGAGGGTGGAGGTCAGGTAGAGACAGGGACGTGTCTGTACAATATCTCTCTATCCTGAGTAGTTAAGAGAAGCAGACTACATATATCATTCTGATAGATATAGCCAATAGCATCTTGATATATTCCCTGCTCAGTGCTGAACCATTTGTTATACATTCCACTTATTCTCATGCTTTAATTCTATCATATAATAACATGTTTATTGAACTCAGAATGGTTTCAGCTCCCTGTTAGTCACAAACTATTCCATGTCCATGGAACAATAAAAAATTCCATCATTGAAAATTACTAACAAGCTAACATTGGGTATCCCCCTCCTCTGCCTGCCTGCCTGGCTGTACTGCACATCTTATCATATTTTTAGGACAGATTTCTACCCAATATATTTAATAAATCAAGCCCTTCTGTAGCTTTTGCATTCACTCTTGCTCCCTGAAGAGAGTAGAGAGAATGGCCTTGACAGCCAGAAGGAAGATCTGTTACAAAGGGACAAACAAATAAATATGCTGGCAGGCATCCAATTCTCATGAAAATAAAAGAGATAGAGGGAAACACATTCAGACTTGCAAGATTTTGTTATTGCAGATATTTTAACAGGAGTAGAGGAAGAAGTATGCCACTCATTGTTTTTACTAATAAGCAGCCCAGTCATAAGTATGAGTTGACTTTAAGCTGAATGTTCTTACAATGTTCTGCCTGTACAACTGCCATGTTATTACCAGTTGAACCAGTAATATTGATCTTTAACACCGATTATGGATTTGGGTGAGTTAAGGCTTTGACATATTGCTTCGTAGTAATATGGAGAAGATGTAGTCTAACTAACCAGATTCAGTTATACCTGCAGGATGCAGTGTACCCTGATAAAGGTAAAGAGAATCTGGAACATGTCTATGGAGATTCTTAATCATCCAGGTCATGGTTGTCCCAAAAATGCTTTTTCAAGAGGCAACTGGACTTTCTGGTTTTTCTTTGAAGACATTTCACTTCTTATCAAAGAAGCTTCTTCAACTCTGACTGGATGGTGGGGAATGGAAGGATTTATACTGCAAGGAGTATAAAGGCTGCCTTTTCTCAATGCACATTTCATCAGCCCGGTGTTGCAAATGAATAAAATGCCACTGTTAAAAGTAATCCATGTTGTACATAAAATGTAAGCTCCAGAACTAGAGAAGCGGGGCATAAAAAGGATACTTACAGCAGGGCCAGGAAGGCCCTTGTCTCCTTTTTCACAGTTACAAACAGGAGGCTGAGGACACTTTGGAGGGAAAAACAACCAAGCAAATGAATTCTTCAACATAACTGAGACAGGCTCTGTTTTGCTTATAATTATCCTTATATTTTCTTTGAGTGTTTTTAATCAATTTATATCATACTCTTCAGAGGTGAAATCCAGCAGGTTCTGACAGATTCTGGAGAACTGGCAGCAGAAATTTTGAGCAGTTCGGAGAACCAGCAGTGAAAAATTTGAGTAGTTCGGAGAACTGGCAAATACCACCTCTGGCTGGCCTCAGAGTGGGTTGGGAATGGAGATTTTGCAATATCCTTCTCCCAGGAGTGGGGAGGGAATGGGGATTTTGCAGTATCCTCCCCCTGCCACGCCCCCCAAGCCACACCATGCCCCCCAAGCCATGCCCACAGAACCAGTAGTAAAAAAATTTGGATTTCACCACTGATACTCTTGTAATATCTCCACACCCTTAAGGGCGGGTTGTATTGATTAAAGAATAAGAGTAATAAAAATACACAACAATTTCACCAATGTAAGTAATTATTTCACTTTCATGTTTTAAACATAATCCATCCGCTCCTTCATCCGTTCACAAATATGACGTACCCCTTCTTCTGCCAGATCTTTCTAGAGAGATAGATAAATGGAAAGAAAATTAGATTTTTACAGATAATAAAGCATAATTCTTTAAAAAGTGAAAAAGAAAGCTTGTGGGGAGATATTCCCAACATGGTAATACTATACGATTGCTGTCGTTTTATTTGACAAAACCTATGTATATTTAATAGTTACATAATAGGGTAGACAAGAAAAGGTTCCTTTGTTGATTCATCGTATACTGAGAACATAAGACAGCAACTATTAATGTCTATATATGTGAAGCTCCAGAGTGGTAAAGTTTTTTGGACAAGGTGGGAGATACCTTTAGCTCCACTCCCAGAATGGTGTGATTCCTCCTGTCCTCATTCTCACTACCCTGAAGCATTTTTTGTGGAGAAACTGAAATGCAAAGGCTACCTATCTATTCTGGAACAGAGGGAAGCCTCAGTCCACAAAGGCCCACATGCAAGGCCTTCCCTACCCTGGATATCTACACGAATGCATTTATGGAAGTGCAACTTGGAAAAAAGTATAATGTAGGGGACAAAAAACATATATAAGTCTTGTGTGTTAATAAATAAGCACGAAAGAACAGAGCATGTTGTTAATGGATACATGGTTATATTATTGGCCTATAACATGACCTCATACTCACCAACAAAATATTTTGCCCCTCCATGCTTATTTATTTACTCATATTTATGTTTCATTTCTTTTGTATAGCTCACGATGGGTGTACATTTTGAGCTATACATGTCCCTCCTCCTTTTTCTCCCTCCCCCCTTCTCCTTTGTACATCTCCCTCCTCCTATTTCTCCAACAACAAACCTGTGAGGTGGAATGCGATGGGTACAACTAGCTGGCCAAAGTCAGCCAATGAACTGCTGTAGCTGAGGGTGGACTAGAATCATGATCTCTTGAGTTTCTAGTCCAGCATCCTAATCACTCTACCAGACTGGCTTCCGTCATCTCCTTAAAACAGTAATCAACCCCAGCTCTTGGCTCATCATTTCCAACTGATTACACACCATATATTCAAGTAATTTGACTAAACCCTAATATGACATTGAACAGCTAGCATTTTGACAGCTACCTTGTGAGGAGAGATATAATTCTGGGTTTCCCGAAAGCAAGGACATTTGGAGCCCTGTGTTGCAAGTGATATTCCGTCGCAGAACATTTGCACATAACCCACTGAAAAATTGTATCTGTCTAAGACAGAGGTCTGCAAACTTGGCTCTTTTAAGACTTGTGGACTTCAACTTCCAGAGTTCCTCAGCCAGCAAAGCTGGGAATTGAAGTCCACAAGTCTTAAAAGAGCCAAGTTTGCAGACCCCTGGCCTAAGTGATAAATATCCATTATATTGTCCCACTGAGGTGTTTGCCCCTACCATTTCTTTGAGGATTCTCTCCACCACGTCTTTTTCCTGCAGATTGAAGACAAACCTGGAGGCTGGAACACTGGCCAATAGCCGGAGTTTGGCAGCATTGGCCACCTCCTCAGCTACTCTGGTCATTCCCACAGTGAAGAACACAATACCTTGATGTTTAGCATCGGCAGTAGCTGAAAAAATATCTGGATTTCTCGGATGGTCGGCCCCATCGGTCAACAACACGGCAACTTTCACGCTACCATGAGTTCCCTCAGTCATATAGAGCTGAGTGAGATTTGTAATGGCATAGGTGGTGTAGGTCCCATGGCCAATGTATGTAATGGGAGCAATTCGAGACTTAAAAGCCTCGGGGCCCTTCCAGTCTCTAAACGTTTGCTCGATAAGGACAGTGCTGCTATACTGAAGTAAGGCAGTCCTCCAGCTGAGTGTGCGGCCAGAGCTGAGCTGCAGGCCTTTCATTCTGTCTACTGTCTCCAAGACAAACTTTTTCTGCTGCTCATGATTGAAGTTTTTAGCACTCTCTGAACTGTCCAGGAGGAAGGCCATTTCCAGAATACAGTCTTCATCTAGAAATCACAAAAGTCAGAGGAAGAAAACAGCTCAGATTAGTCACTTGAATGCTAAGGACATTGTCAGTTTTGGAAGGCAATTTTCTTTTTTGCTTCTAAACTACCACATATTTTAGCTGGGGAAATTGGGAGGGGGTTGTTGTTGGAGCGGTAGAAAGTTAGTCATAACAACATTCCGTATTCAAGGACATCCTACATCTGATGGAGACTGCCTGAAGATTGTATTCAATTGAGTGTGAAGAGTTGATTGGACAATGTGATAAACTTGTGGGTCTGGGCCAGGGCTGTCAACTGGATGTGGAAAACCTGGAAGTTTTCAGTTTCGGGTTTTCCCAGCTGTGTCAACATGACATCTCTAATAAATTGGAACTTTGAGGAACCTCAAGCCTCAGAGCTTTATTTCGTTGGGGGTGTTCCTTGGAAACCTGACAGACATGATCTCTTGCCAAACGATTCAACCTTCCACAGATGTTTGGAAAACCTACTGAAGATGTTGAACTCGTTCTCCTCTGACACGCACAAACACAGTTCTGCACAATTCTATACAAATCTACTCAGAAGTCCTGCTGACTTCAGAGGAGTTTATTTCCAAATGTGCATGGGTCTTGCTATAGGTCTGTATCTGGGGGGGGAAAAGATGCATCTGCCCATACCACTCTCAGAACTATTCTGGTCTTGTAGCTTCCAGATTGATTGTAGGCCTCAGAATTCATAGCTGAGGTAGCTATTAGAATGGCAAAGGCTTTTCTAGAGGTTTCTTTAGAGAAAGCTGCATGCTGGAAAATGGCCCCTTAAAGAAACTTTAAATAAGGCATGCATAATAGGCGAATGTGGACACAATTATTTAAATATCAATATTTTTCTGAAATTTTTTTGCTTATCTTTAAAAAGCTGGAGAAATTAGATTCCGCCCCCCCCCCTCAGATGAGCCACTTATTTGTATATGACAGAAGTAGACAACCTATGGGCTCCTGCCTTTGAACCATCCATTTTGCAGCCTTTCCCTCAAATGGAGCTGAAAATCTGTGGTTTATCTTTCTGCCTCTGTGGTAAACCTAAAGAAACGAAGTTGTAGTCATACATATTGCTATGGGAGTGGAATGTATATGTCTCTACCGACTTCTTTTTGATCTTCCCCAATCAAGTATCTTGAAGGTAAATGGGGCAAAGTTCCCATCACTTCCAGTTAGGGCGATATCTGATGAAAGTTGTAATATAGCAATCTGGAGGGCATCATACAACACAAAAGCACACACAAAGGATGTGATAATGGCATAGTCATTCTTCACCCTGTGGCCCTCTTCTGTGCCAATGACCTATTCATTTGGCTATTTATTGGAGATCAAAAGAGCACTAAATCTATGTTCCAAAATAGCCTAACTGACAAGTCACAGGTGCAAAGCACTTGTAAGGGCAACCTGACAGCTGGCTAAACTTCCCTGTTCAAACACCCAGCTGCACTCACACCACCCAGCTTCATCTCCCATTTAAGGAGAGTAAAAGTGGTGCTTGATTTCCCTGCTTAAAGCAGGGGTCTCCAACCTTGGTCCCTTTAAGACTTGTGGACTTCAACTCCCAGAGTCCCTCAGCCAGCAAAGGAACTCTGGGAGTTGAAGTCCACAAGTCTTAAAGGGACCAAGGTTGGAGACCCCTGCTCTAAAGTGACTTTTGACAGGAAGGAAAACGAACTCAGCAGAATCCACCAATCATTTGTCTTAACTTGTTTGACATTAAAACTGTAAGGATCAACACATCAAGTTGAAATCAAATATCTATTACAATGTCCTTCCTGTCGAAGACTACTTCAGCTTCAATTGCAACAATACACGAGCACACAATAGATTTAAGCTTAATGTTAACCGCTCCAATCTTGATTGCAGAAAATATGACTTCAGTAACAGAGTTGTTAATGCTTGGAATAAACTACCTGACTCTGTGGTCTCTTCCCAAAATCCCCAAAGCTTCAACCAAAAACTGTCTACTATTGACCTCACCCCATTCCTAAGATGTCTGTAAGGGGCGTGCATAAGAGCACAAGCGTGCCTACCATTCCTGTCCTATTGTTTCCTTTCATTATATCCAATTAATATAGTTATTACATACTCATACTTATATATATGCTTATATATTGTATAGTTATTACATGCTTATGCTCATATATACTGTGTGACAAAATAAATAAATAAATAAATAAGTAAGTAAGTAAGTAAGTAAGTAAATAAAATCAGTCAATTGAGGGAGTGGGTAGAGCGACTGCCAACAGCAGTTATTCCTTTCTTGCTTCCTGATTCCTATGCATAAAATTGCTGGCAGCCTTCTGGATGCAAAACAAATGTCTTATAATCAAGCTACTATCTTTTGCTGTAAATAAGTCTAGCGTTCACCCTATTGCACTTCAAATACAAAATCGATTTTAGACTCTGATAGATTAAACTTTGTTGCAGAACTGCTCAAAAATAATCACCTTGATCACTTGAATTGGGATATTTTTCTACTGCATTTGAGACAAACGGTTTGCTCTTCTGCTTTCTGATTCCATTTCTTTTTTCTTCGTTGGTATTTTCTACCAGAAACACATGAAGGTCCAGCAGAACCAAAGGCCACAATAATCTAGAGATCATGGTTTGCTCTGTTTTGCTAAAATACACAAGGAACAGTGAATTAAATATAGTCCCCATTTAGCAAAAAGCATGGCATGCAAATAATTCTTTTTGCAAATAATTCACAAGAATGCACTATAAAGTATTCCTTCCATGTTTTCCATTACAAAAAAGCTCTTCTTCAGAGAAGAGCAACTAAGATGATCAAAGGCCTGGAGCTAAAACATATGAAGAACGGCTGCAGGATTTGGGTTTAGCTAGTCTAAAGAAAAAAAGAATGAGGGGTGACAGGATAGCAGTATTCCCATATTTGAGCGGCTGCTACAAAGAAGAGAAGGTCAAATTATTCTCCAAAGCACCAGAGGGCAGGACAAGAAACAATAGTTGGAAATTAACCAAAGAGACTTGGAATTAAGGAGAAATTTCCTAACAGTAAGGATAATTAACCAGTGGAACAGCTTGTCGTGTCCCACTCCTCCGCTGACGGCCGGGTCAGGGAAATCCGAATCAGGCGTGCCTCTGCAGCTCTGCCAAAGTCCTAGCAAAGTCCTCAAGGCAGGCAGGAGACCAGAAAGTGACTTCAGCAAGATATGTCAGACTTTGCCTGACTCAGAGAATGCCAGAAAGCAGGTCCTTTATATAGGCCATGGGGTGTGGCTCCATGACTCAGCACTTATCCAGGCCTGCCCCTCCCTTCCTTCTGTCGCCGCCGCCTATCAATTCTTCTGAAGCGAGGGTCACTCCAGTCGGCAGCTGTTGGTAACTGACCTCCCTCAGGCTCACATGCTGTGGGGGAGGGGGAAGGGTCTAGTTGCTCCATTTGCCTGGGCATGGAGCCAGAGCTGGGGGCTGGACGTGCTTCCTCCTCCTCAGCCTGTCTGGGCATGGAGCCAGGGCTGGGGCCGGGAGGCATACTAGGACATTCCTCAGCGTTCGGAAACAGATAAGAAGGCCCCGGCTGCGGTGAAAGCGGGCAAGACACAACACAGCTTGCCTCCAGAAATTGTGGACGCTCCATCACTGGAGGTTTTTAAGAAGAATTTAGACAGTCTCTTAGCTAAAATGGTATAGTTTCTGCTTAAGCAGGGGGCTGGACTAGAAGACCTCCAAGGTCCCTTCCAGCTTATTCTATTCTATTTTATTCTTTCTTTAAAGTAGAAGTGGTTTTCAGCTAATGATCATTCACTTAACAACTGTTTAAAATTATGATGGGTCTGGAATAAGTACTTTACCACCCATAAAGCATTTCTGGCCATTGTAAAATGTCGTGCAATCCCCCTGTAATCACATGACTGCATTTCAGGCGCTTGGTAACTGGCTCCCCTTTACAACCAGTTGGTCATGTGACCATGATTTGTAATGCCCGTTTGGATAGGGTTTACACTCGTGATTTTAAAATATACAGAATTCAACCCCCAGAATTACCCAGCCAGCATCGAAGATGTTGAAGTCCACACATTTTAAAGTTGCCAAGTTCGAAAAGCACTGCACTCTAAACCATTCAAAATTCCAAACTGACCAAAGGTTTAAGTTTGATTTCAGCAAAAATAATATTTCAGCTACTTTGGTGTATTGAATTATTTTGATAACTTATATCACACAGTAGTACAAGAGCAAGAAAAATGATGAACAAGGTAATGAGGAGATCTAGACTAGAAGTGATAAAACATGCAAATAGTCCTAATAGTCCTACTTTGCTTTCTGTAGGATAAGTCTGTGGCAGAGGTTGAAACTTGCTATACCCAGCTACATCCACAACTTAAAATCTATCAATATGTCTATAATTTAAATAATTAAATTATAGCAAGTTTAAATAACTTGCTAAAGAATAAAATTGTCCCCAGAACTATTGTACAACTATTAAATAAAGGCTACGTCTACACATTTTCAATTTCTACAGTCTATAGGCAAAAAGAAAGAAATGAAACTAATGAAATATAATCTGCATCATGATGACAGGATAGCAAAATATTCAGCCATCTCAAAATCATTTAAATCAATGTTAAGAACTGGATCTCATACTAAGCTCTGAATGCTAACCATTTAAAACCGCAAGGTTTCGCCCCAAGAAGCCATTCATCAACGTTGTATTGCGACGGAAAAGAAATGGCATTCCCACAATTGTCTTCAGCTCTTACCCTCAATTACAGATTTGGCTGAATCTCTTACAGGCTTGTCACACTTGGCTAATGGCAGTCTTTAACAATGCTGAGAGCTGTTGCCCTTCCTGTGGGATGCCACATTCTCCGTGCCAATCCGAGAAGAACATCAATTAAGTAAAAGTCGCATGAGAAATATCAGCAACCATAAATATTGCTGGATAGGTATAAATCAATACTTAAACCAAGATAAAGTTGTTTACAAGTTCTCACTAGTCTCAGGACGAAAGGAGTGACTAAGAAAGGCTACCGCAATCTAGCACCTGGTTGAAACTTTATGCAAACTTTTAATTCTTCTCTATGGACTTACCTCTCTGGGTAAAATGATATAGATGCCGTGGAAGGTGGCTACTACTGTTTCAGGAAGACTGTGGTTCTTCTGTCTGATGTAGTTGCTTTTCTAATTTAGCAGCTAATATCCCTTGTCTGGAACAGTGAAGAGGGGTGGGACTGTGGAGGGGAAAGAGGAGAAGAAGGGGGAGTCGGACAAAAAAAAAAATCCAGACCACTCCTCCATTATATAGATTCCCCACCACAACATTCTGAAATTCACCCTTCCAGGCACATTTATTCACACTTTTATCAATGCAAGAGATGAGAATAGGTCAGAGCGCATCTGAAGCTATATTTCACAACAATCAAGATAGAGAGGAAGCTATATTTTATGATAAACAGTTCAAGAGGGAAGGGTCCCCCCCTTCTTTTAATGGTTCACCTGTGGTAAGAAACATAGCAAGAAAGCTATGCTAGTCTCATTCATTCATTTTGTTTGTTTGTTTGTTTCATTTGTACAGCCACCCAAACTCTGGGTGGAATAAACAATAAATAAAATAAAACAGGAATAAAACAATATGCACAATAATAGAAACATAAAAACTGTTGAATTTCAATCTACGGCAAGGTTCTTAACCTTTTTGTGTCATGGACCCCTTTGAGAATCTGATGAAACCTAAGAATCCCAATTATTCTCAAAAATGTATTATAGTAGTGTATATGAAAATAAGGTTGTTCTATTTTCCTATCTAAGTTCCTAGACCGCCCCAGTGATGGGTTGCTCCTGGTTCGGTCCGATTCTTGCGAACCAGTAGTAAAAGCAGTGGGAGGCTCCGTCCATCTGCCTGGATGTCATCATGGACAATCTGCGCATGCGCAGAAGCTTCTGTGCACGCGGATACTCCTGTTGCAAACTGGTAGTAAAGGTAAGTAGAACCCACCCCTGGACCACCCCTTCAAATCTGCCTATGGACCCCCAAGACTTGTGCCTATGGGCCACAAGGCTAAAACCCCCTGGCCTATGGTATCCAAAATTCAGAAGCAATATAGTAGCATTGTTTCAGACTAAAAAAAATTATTGAAAAGTACAAGCTTTTGTGGGCTATGGCTCCCTTCATTGGATGCAATGCATAATTGCAAAAAAAATGCCAGCCTGCTCCTCCTAATTTTTAGGCAAGGAGTAGTTCCTATTGGAGTAGAGGAGGGAAATTAAGAATAAAATAGATGATTAAAATAGCATGGACTGAAGGTTTGTTTTTTGTAAAATAAATAAACAGGGCCTCTGGTGGCGCAACAGGCTAATGCAGCCTGTTATTAACAGCAACTGCTTGCAATATTGCAAGTTCAAGTCCCACCAGGCCCAAGGTTGACTCAGCCTTCCATCCTTTATAAGGTAGGTAAAATGAGGACCCAGATTGTTGGGGGGCAATAAGTTGACTTTGTATATAGTATACAAATGGATGAAGACTATTGCTTGACATAGTGTGAGCCGCCCTGAGTCTTCGGAGAAGGGCGGGATATAAATGCAAAAAACAAAAAACAAAAAACATGTAGGCTGTCCAGATGTATTGGACTTCAATTCCCATCATGTTATCTCTAGACAAGATGTAGACAACAGGGAATTTGGAGGAAATAAAATAAGCATCAATTATGTTGGCAGCAGGTTCGGGCAGGGGTGGGCTTCAAAAATTTTAGCAAGGGGTTATCTGTCTGGTTGCTGGGTGGGTGTGGCCATGATGGGTGTGGCCTAGTCAGCCTCCTGCACCACAGTGTGGGGGGGTGCTTTTTGCTCTCCCTGGGCTCCAGAGGCTTTCTTTGAGCCTCTGGGAGGGTGAAAACGGCCCCCCCAGGCTCCAGAGGTGGGAAATAGGCCCGTTTCCAGCTTTTCCGATCTTACAGTAGACCCATTTTTCACCCTCCCCGAGCCTCCATGCGCGCCCTGCACTTACCTGCACCCAAAACGGGCTGCGTGGGGACTTCTGGGAAGACGGGGTGGGGTGGGGCCATCCAGGAGTGGGATTTGGGAGTTTTCCGAACTGCACAGAATTTTAGCTAGAGGTTCTTCCTGAACCCCTGCGAACCCCCAGCAGCCCACCCCTGGGTTAGGGGAACTCTAAAGTTAAAATCCCAGATAGTGTTCCCATACACTATCTGGGAACTCTAAAATCCCAAATAGTGTATCTGGGATTTTCTTCAATTGTATAAATACCAGTAGATGACCAATGAGTTTATGAAGCAAAATCATATTGGGGTCCTCTGATATGGTGGATAATTCCATAATTGGCATCTGCATGGCTGGCTAGAGTTCTGGGAGATACTCAGGACATCTGAAAGGAGGAAGTCAACTACATCCATCCCAATATGTTATGTGTTCAGCTGCCAACTCACATTTATCACTGACTGCTTTAACTCCAAGCTAAGCTATGCATACATTACTGGATGAACGATGCAGCCAAAATTACCCTCGAAAGCATGGGAATCATCCATATTGATTCATGCTATGATGTGTTTTTATTTTTACCTCTTAAAGACTCACAGGTCTTTTTTCAGCTTTTATTGTATTCCATATTACAATTTTTTTGAGCAGCGCTTCCTCAAAGATATTTGGGGGAGGGACAGTTTTAGATTAGGCCTAGAGCACCAAAGGAAGAAAGGCTCTATAACCTTTGTTGGTTCACTTTGTTTCTCCACTTTGTTTTCTTTATGGCTCCATTTTGTTGTTTCACTTCCTTTCTAATGGTTAGTCATGGGAGAGCTTCAGGAGGGAGAGATGGATTCTGTTCTGACCTAGGCTTCCCCAGCAGCACGAAGCCGAGGACGCATCCCAATAAACTACTTTTATTTAATTTATAGTGAATTCCTCTCCAGCAAAGTCTTTCCTCTCCCACAGTCTTTCAAGATAGTTCACAATTACCGACCTTTATCAGGCTTGGAGAGTGGCCAGGCTGATATCTTTCAGACCACTGCAATTCTTGGCAAGAATGCAGGAATGAACTAAACTAGAGGCCTCTGGTGGCTCAACAGACTAAGTCTGTCTGTTATTAACACAGCTGCTTGTAATTACTGCAAGTTCAAGTCCCACCAGGCCCAAGGTTGACTCAGCCTTCCATCCTTTATAAGGTAGGTAAAATGAGGACCCAGATTGTTGGGGGCAATAAGTTGACTTTGTATATAATATACAAAATGGATGAAGACTATTGCTTAACACATTGTAAGCCGCCCTGAGTCTTCGGAGAAGGGCGGGGTATAAATTCAAACAAACAAACAAACAAACAAACAAACAAACAAACAAACAAACAAACAAACAAACAAATTGTCTCCTGCAAACACCCTTCCCCTTTCGCTCCTCTTTTATTCCCTATGGGAGGGGCAATTCATCCTCTACCTGTGACCTTACTCCCAAGTTGACCCTTGTTCCTTAGCTGTTCCCTTTGTCTGGCAATTCTGCACATGCACACACTGGGAACAGGCTCCAGCTGTTTGTCTGCCTCACTGATGTCTGACTTCGAAGGCAGCTGATACCTGTCATATGGCCCTGGCCATATCTCTGCCTCCAATGCAGAGCCCTCATCAGAGCCTTCCCCAGAGTCCAGGACTGGCCCGTGTTCCTCCCCACCCTCCTCACTGTCCGAATCTGCTGCCAGCTCCATTGGCGGGCCATAACAGATTGTGCCTGCAGTGTGCTGGTGTGGACAAAGTAACTAATAATCCTCCAGAGCTCCAGAGAATTCCCATGTTTCCTTTATAAAGAAGCACCTGTCTTTTTTAGAACTCTCCATGATTGGCTAAAATACATACAAAAATCACAGGATTATTGCATTTCATAATATTCTTACAGTATATACCAGTCATTACTAAAGTAAACAAATGTAATATATATATATATATATTTATTTTTATTTATTTTTATTTTTCAAATTTATATACCGCCCTATCTCCCTAAGGACTCAGGGCGGTTCACAGGCAGTTAAAATACATATAAATACAGATTAAAAAACAATTAAAAAACTTATTCTATTGCCCGAAATTTAAAATAGTATAAATAATAAAAATCCCTTAAAACCCATAACTTTAAAATCTAATCCAGTCCCGCGCAGATAAATAAGTATGTTTTAAGCTCGCGACGAAAGGTTCGGAGGTCCGGAAGTTGGCGAAGTCCTGGAGGGAGTTCGTTCCAGAGGGTGGGAGCCCCCACAGAGAAGGCCCTTCCCCTGGGTGTCGCCAGACGGCACTGCCTAGCTGACGGCACCCTGAGGAGTCCCTCTCTGTGAGAGCGCACGGGTCGGTGAGAGGTATTTGGTAGCAGTAGGCGGACTACTGCTATACATACATACATACATACATATATCTATCTTTGGTTATTCGGGTGTTCTCCCGTGTAAAATTGGAAGTGTCTTGGCGACGTTTCAACGAAGTCTCATTCGTCATCTTCAGGCTTCAGCTTCGTGCTTCTTGCTCCCAGAAGCACGAAGCTGAAACCTGAAGATGACGAATGAGACTTCGTCGAAACGTTACCAAGACACTTCCAATTTTATGCGGGAGAACACCCGAATAACCAAAGACCTACATACAAACACCCGCGAAAACTTCAGAAAATAGATAGATAGATAGATAGATAGATAGATAGATAGATAGATAGATAGATAGATAGATAGACTTCAGAAAACACATATACTTCTGCGCATACTATCTGCCTTTCCTCAAGCTTGGAGAATTTTTTTTTTAATCTCCATTTATTCTTGTCTTTTTTTTTGACTGCTGGCCTTCTAACTGTAAAAAAAGATCTGATTTTAGGTAAATGTATTCAATATTTTTAAAAGTCAAAATCCTGTCAGTAAGCTCCATGTAGCTCAATGAAATTTACTTCTGTTTGGTAAGAATTGGATTGCACTGGTAACCTGTGGCGGTCTCTCGTGAAGCAAGAGTCAAACACATGGTTCTCCTCAGGATGAGAGTGCCCAGAACAGAGTTTGGGTCTCTCTTTTATTGGGATTCTTACAGGAAGGCATTTACATCAAAGACAATGACATCAGAAGGCACATACATCAAAGATAATGACTTGCATACAAAATCTTGTATAGCAATCACGTAGAAAACATAGCAATACATCCTGTGACATCCTGACCTTACATACTAATTGATCTCACATAATGGTGTGTAAGAGAAACTTCTAAGAACTTTGTGAGAGGGATCTTATCAGAGGAAGGAAGGGGAATGTCCTGTGGTTAATCACAAAACTGTTGATGCATTTCACACCATTGTTAGAGGTAAACATCCTGCAGTCTTGATGTGATTTACACCAAACAAGTTTCTGCCTATTTCCTTTGTACGTGATCCAATCAGCCGAGGTTTTCTCATGCTGATCTTGCAAGTAAACAATCTCTCAAAGGAGTCCATATGGCTAAATTGCAACAGTAACCCACTACATATTATATATTTTGCGCTTAATAAATATGTTTCTTATAAATTTAGTGGAGCTATAAAAAGATTTGTGGATTAAATATACTAAAAGAATGAGAGAGAGAGAGAGAGGAAGGAAAGGGGGGAAGAAAAAGAAAAAGAGAGAGAAAGAAAGAAAGAAAAGAAAAGAAAAGAAAACCAATCTGGCCAGTCTGGTCCAGTGGTTAAGGCACTAAGATAGAAAGTTGGAAACTATGGGTTCAGATTCAGCTTTAACGGAGAAATTCCCTAAGATTGAACTGAAAGAATGGATTAGTAAACTAAAAGAAAATCAGATATATAAATGGGAAGACTAGGGCCATGGTGGCTCAGGCTGTAAGAAGCCTGTTATTAAAACACAGCTGCCTGCAATTACTGCAGGTTCTAGTCCCACCAGGTCCAAGGTTGACTCAGCCTTCCATCCTTTATAAGGTAGGTAAAATGAGGACCCAGATTGTTGGGAGGGCAATAAGTTGACTTTGTAAATATACAAATAGAGTGAGACTATTGCCTTACACACTGTAAGCTGCCCTGAATCTTCGGAGAAAGGCGGGATATAAATGTAAACAAACAAACAAACAAAAAGACTTGAAGAACAAGATAAAGAATATAACACAACTAAAGAATGTTTAGATTATCAATTTATTAAATTAAATTGGTTCAATTTAATAAAATTAGAGAAATGGATAAAAGTGGAAGAAAAATTGGAGGAGAAAGATGGACAGTTAACAAAATTTGTAATGATTATAAAAGAATGTGAGGTGAATGAAGAACATATAGAAAAAGAAAGAATTGGGAAAATATATAGAATATTAACGGAATTAGAAGAGCAGGCAAAAGGTTTAAAATTAATTTGAGAATCAGATTTAGGAGAAATAAATGATAATGATTGGAAAAATATTTGGAATAGAAGAGTATACTGTATAAGAATATGTCAGTTAGAGTTAAGGAAAATGGATATAAAGTGATATGAAGATGGTATCACATAAATTAAAACAAATAGACGGTAAATATACAAATATTTGTTGGAGGTGCAAGAAAGAGGTTGGAACATATAAACATATGTGATGGGATTGTGATAGTGCACAAAAAATATGGGACATGGTGTATAGAGAAATTAGAGCACTTTTGAATATAAATTTAGATATATCACTGAGGATTTTATTACTGTTGCTGGTGGAAAAACAGGATATAAATGAAACAAAAAGGGAATTGATTGTAAATTAGATAATGACAGCTAGATTAGTGATGGATAAATATTGGGGATGAAATTGGGATATTCAAAGAAACGAGCGGTATAATGAAATTTGGAGTATGGCAACAAATGATAAATTAACAACATAAATTTAAATTTAAAAAAGGGATGATTAAAGCAAACAATTATAATGAAATATGAGGGGATTTTATAAAAACATTGCTGGTGGAAAGCAAAGGGAATAAACCTACTCAAGAATATATTGTATATCTTTTAGTTGTTACAGAAGAAGAAATATAAGGAAAAAAATGGTCTCCCTGGGGGTTTGCACTGTAATATTTGTATTTTCCCCTTTTTTTGTATTTAGATTTATATGTATATTTGTATTTAAAATAAAAAAATATTTTAAAATAATTTCTAAAAAAGTTCAGCCTTAGCTATGAAAGTCCGAGTGATTTTTGAATAGTCACTCTCTCTTAGCCCAACCTTCCTTACAGGGTTGTTCCAGGGTAAGACAATATGGTTGATTACCTGTTTATTTATTTATTTATTTTTGGTCTTGCCTTCACTTGACTTGCCTGCTGCAGAGTCCCTCGATTTTTTTAAAAAATGTATCATAATACATAGTGTACAAAGCAGTGCTACTAAACCTTAGCAACTTCAGGCTGTATGGACTTCAACTCCCAGTTTTCCCTACAGCAAGCTGTCTGTAGATATTTTGGAGTTGAAGTCGATACAACTTAAAATTGCTGAAGTTGAGAAATAGTGGAATAGAGCAATCTTCCAATACCACAAAATGTTTGAAAATGTATAAGCCAGGAAAGTGTGTGTGTGTATTTGTTTGTTTAGCATTACTAAATTTAGGTTTTACTTATGATTGTATGTGCATGCATTATCTATTTATTTAGTAGCAAATTCTTAGCTGCAGGCTGATCACATTATTAACTAACACAATTACTTATGAGACACTATTTCATTTTGCCCAGGTGTTCCCCCCCCCACAGTTGGTTAGTAGATTTCTTAGAAGCTTTAGAGTCAAGTATGTGCTACTTGACATCATCCTAAATAAAATTCATGGTATGTGACAGGTTGCCTGCTATATTGGGCACTTCTAGACTTGTAGCAGTCTAAAACTGTAATATAAATCAGACTTGAAATGCATTTCAGAGTGTTAAGGTAAGTAGAATTGAGATTGTCCATGTTCACCCTAGAAATTAAACAGACAGCTTGATTTAAAAAATTGCAAGCAAAATTAATAACAGAAATGCAATATTATTTTGTCACACACAACATCATAATTAAATATAGTCCTTACCCACTCTAAGGCAGAAGTCCAATTTCTGATCTAATTATTCTATCACAGAATGAGCTGCTTATTCATTACAACAACACTACACAAATAATTCATCCCGGATATTCTTCAGCATTGAGTTATTTATTTGCTTTTTGAACAGCCAATTTTACAGTACAGACGGACTCAAGGTAGCTCACAATATAAATGCAAAGCTGTGCAAATGTAATTAATTCAAATAGTCCAAACATAACAACAACAGAATAAGGAAAATCACAATTCAAAACATCTGAGGACTGAGGAAACGGGGGGGGGGGGGGGGAGGGGGAGGGGAAACCTCTTGTTGTACTAAGAGGACAAGAAACGTGGCAACATTTAAATTCTTTGGAATGAAAATTCCAAAACTAGCATCACCAAGCAGGTCTTGCTTTTAGTTGTAACTGGACAAAGCCATGACCCATTGGGTCATCATTTCAGAGATATTTTCTTACTCCAACAAAGAAACAGGATGAACATGGATGAGCAAAAGAATAGTGGGAAAGGACTTCCAACTTCCTGCCAGCTTCCCCAATGGCTTTTCTTGTAGGAAGCTGGCAGGGAACATTGGAAATGATGATCACGTGACCATGAGTGAAAGGGACAGCACTGTGTTCAATAACGTTGAAGTGGCCATGAGTTTGACAATTTTTTTAAAAAAATGTTTTAGTTATTGCCCTCCGACGCACTCTTTTGCTCCACAGAAGGTTGCAAACAATGAGACCCAAGAGTTTTAATAAGTATATCGATCTGTTTCAAACAAAGCTATATAAATTTGTGGCCATGTGGCTCTCTGAGTCTGAGAGGTCTATTTCATGGGTTCACCTGAATATTTGACATGCTTGGTAAATCATCACGAATATTGTCCTCTACTGTGTCTTGCCACAGATAATGGTTGTCAGAACATTGCAGTATTCAAACATTCCTAATTTATGTTGCCATTCTGGATTAGATCACTGAGTTACCAACAGAGTTAAGAAAGAACCCTGTGACCCCCCCCCCCAATAATAAGAGGGGATCAGGAACAAAATCCTCCTGAAGTAGAAACGGTTTGGTTTGATAGGATTTTTAAAAAATTGTATTTGCTCAAGAAAGCTAAAGTATTTTTTTTTTAAAAATGTCACTGAACCTGCATATACCTGGAGGCTATCTGAGTTATCCATCCATAATGAAGTTGAAAACCAATTTTTTTTTTAAAAAAAAAGGAATGCTAGAAATCTGGTGTTGATATGTTGTTACATGCAGAGTATATTCCAACTGTTGAGGTGGCCTAAGGCATCACTCCATAGAAAAAGAATGACATGATAATTAAGGTCTGACAATTATTCAGGTCTATGCAGAAATTTATATCCATAGCACTGAAGATTTGACTTGTCCATAAAAGACTGAGAAATTATCTATTGTCTGAAACGTATCTCCAGACTGAAGCATATCCCCAAACTGAAAATAATTTTAAATCTTTTAAAGATTTTGACCTCAACACTTTTGATTGAAATATACTAAATTGGAATATATTTTAGATGCCTCTCATAGAAGTGCAACTGACAGAGCCTAGCATTTGTACTCTGTAATTAGGTATATACTTCCGATAATTTTTTAAAATTTATGTACAGCTGATAAAGCATATTTTCCCTTTTTTATCCAAGTTTGTTTAGGGAACAGCAACATTCAAGTTAGACAATGGTAGCTTATTTGTAAATCTCCATCAGAATCAAGTTGGATTCTGGATCCCTACGAATTTGATAATCCTAGGGAGCAAGTGACTGAAGCATCATTAAGAGAGAGACTAAAATATTCCTTACTGCCATATGGTCATAACTCTTTCTCAGTAACTGATAAGTCTGTAAATATGAAATTAACTGTCTAGTTAAGTGACTTTCTCTAGGACTAGGTAAAATTGGAAGATGTATAAAAATTGGTTGCTATCCTAAAGAAAACCACCAGATGTGATGTTTCACAAATTGTCCCAGGTCTCTATTCAATCTTGAGTAACTTTATGCCACTTTCTATCACAGGGCTGAAGTCCTAAATCATGTCCCTCTAGTCACTAGCATGCCTAATGGCATGCCTTATATTCTTCAGGTTCCATACTCTAAATGATTTATTTGCTTTATGACTGGACAAACAGCCATAAAAGCCATTTTGTGAATGGCAGGCCTCCCCTTCATGGACACAGCACCCATAACATGCTTTTAAAATACCAAATATGGCCACTGTCCAAGAAAAGATAGGGCTATTTATCTAATCTAATTCACTTCACAGGGCCGCCGTGGTATAAAAATATTTTCAGGGAGAAGAATACCACTTAGATGTCTATGGAGATTCTCGGTCATCCAGGTCATGGTTGTCCCAAAGGTGCTTTTTCAGGAGGCAGCTAGACTTTCTGGTTTTTCTTTGAAGACATTTCGCTTCTGATCCAAGAAGCTTCCCCACCATCCAGTCAGAGCTGAAGAAGCTTCTTGGATGAGAAGTGAAATGTCTTCAAAGAAAAACCAGGAAGTCCAGTTGCTTCTTGAAAAAGCACCTTTAGGAATACCACTTAGAATTCCTGGAGAAAATAACTGCAATAAGTAAATATATAAATAAGAAAGCCCCCAACAGAGCTGGTCTCTTGGACATCCTGCTGTAGCCCTATGACATAACTCAGATAGCTTCTTGACTTTCAATTCTCCCTTTTCATCTTCTTTTTAAAAATTTATGTACAGCTGATAAAGCATATTTTCCCATTTCTATCCAAGTTTGTTTAGGGAACAGCAACATTCAAGTTAGACCTCAAGGATGAAGGTGACAACAGTCATTTGATGTGAATCCCAGAACCTGTTCAAGAAGCTGTTCCTGGTGTCTCTGACATTTCCAGTAGAAAGGTCTGAAAAACATCTGTCTAAGACCTTAGAAAACTGATGCCTTCCAGGGTGGATATCAAGAAAATCACAAGATCACAAGAAGGAAAAGGTCAGAGAAGGTTCAGTTGTAAAACAGCACAGCAGTTCATCAGGCAGACAAAATATGAATCTCCTAATTTCTGTTTATCCGTGAATATTATTTTTTTTTGCATTTATATCCCGCCCTTCTCCGAAGACTCAGGGTGGCTTACACTATGTTAGCAATAGTCTTCATCCGTTTGTATATTATATACAAAGTCAACTTATTGCCCCCAACAATGGGTCCTCATTTTATCTACCTTATAAAGGATGGAAGGCTGAGTCAACCTTGGGCCTGGTGGGACTAGAACCTGCAGTAATTGCAGGCAGCTGCTGTTAATAACAGACAGTCTTACCAGTCTGAGCCACAGAGGCCCCAAGAGTCAGAAATAATATCCTGCTAGCACATAACTGATTGTTATTCTGGTATAGAATGACACCAAGGATGCGATATTCAGCTAGGACCAAGTGCCATTGAACTCAGTGTGACTGATTTCTGTGTGGCAAGAGCAAGAGCACTTAGACTTATATACCCCTTCCCAGTGTTTTACAGCCCTCTCTAAGCCGTTTACAGAGTCAGCATGTTGCCCCCAACAATCTGGGTTCTCATTTTACCCACCTCGGAAGGATGGAAGGCTGAGTCAACCTTGAGCCTAGTGAGATTTGATCAGCCAAATTGCAGGCAGCTGGCAGTCAGCAGAACTAGCCTGCAGTACTGCACTCTAACCACTACGCCATCGTGGCGTAGATATGCCTATGATCATGGCACAAAGTTCCTTGAACCTTCCAAAGAAAGGTCTGAGTCAGAGGTGAAGAACCTTTTATCCAGGGGTGAAATGCTCCCAGTTTGGACTGGATCGCCCGATCTGGTAGCGATGGCGGCGGGTGGTTCAAAGAACTGGTAGCAAAAATCCCTGCCCTCCCCCTGCGTGCCCAGCTGAGCCATGCGATCATCAGAGGTCTTTTTTTTTTTAACTTTTAAAAGCATTTTTTCTTCAGCCAAAAAAATGCTTTTAAAAGTAAAAAAAAAAGTTGGCCACGCCCACCCAGTCACATTACCCACCCCCCACCAAGCCAAGCCCACAGAACCGGTAGTAACAAATTTTACATTTCACCCCTGCTTTTATCTAGTAAAAGCTGCATTATTTTATGGGGCAGTGGTGGGTTTCCCCCCAGTTTGGTCTGGTTCTTGCGAACTGGTAGTAAAACTGGGGGAGAAACTCCGCCCACCAACCCGGATGTCATCATAGACGATCTGCGCATGCGATCCCATTGTGAACCGGTAGTAAAGGTACATAGAACCCACCCCTGTTATGGGGGATAATCTATTGGAAATCATGTGTCAAAATTGGGGGGGGGGGAAGGAACCAAAGGAATACAAGGGCAGAGCCAAAGTCACAATGAATATAGCCTCCCCTCATTATCTCCCTTTCTCACTTCCCAATATCCTTTTCTCTCTCCCTCTTTCCCTTCCCGTGCAATAGAAAAGGCTATTGCAAGCTCTCCATTGGTTTCTTCAGTCATGAGAGTGTCATGAAAAGATGCTAAGGGTTAGGTTAGAGTCCACCCCCTTATGTGTTTCAATCATGTGCAAAGAGGAAGGGACAGTGGGAAGATTGGATTGTAAGAACCAAAAGATGCCCCATTGAGGAGAGGGTAAGTCCCTTCTCCCTTGTGTTGCGAACCCTTCAATTGATTCCTTGTAATTTAAGGGGGGGTGGGAAGCACTAATGCAAGATGTGAGAGAAGCAGTGGTGGGATTCAGCCAGTTCGCACCACTTCGGGAGAACCGGTTGCTAACTTTCTGAGCAATTTGGTGAACTGGTTGTTGGAAGAAACCATTAGGGCAGAGAACCGGTTGTTAAATAATTTGAATCCTACCACTGGAGAGAAGGAAGTAATGTATACATTGATCCTGACTCCTTTGTGTAGAAAAAGAGATCTAATTTCCAGGAAGAATTGTGTCCATTTTTACACAATATTTTCTGGCAACTCAGGATGTTTCAGCCAGTGCTGCCTAGTTCTGCGCTCTCTCTCTGTTTGCAAATTAGTCGGTCTTTACTGGTGGTTTTGAAAATGATCTACCCTATTTGCTGTGACAATTCTGAAAGCCCCAAAACCGTTCCGAACGATTTAAAAAATATAGGGAAAGTCCTGAAAAGCCCTGGAGACAGCCAGTATAATTTGAAGTGCGATAAAGCAAAACACCTTGTAGATTAAATGCTGCAAGGGGAATTGGGAGGGTTCCTCTCCCTGAGTTATTCCACTTTTAAATTAGACCTTAAACTATTTTTAATGATTTGGATAGCGATAGTGATTTGGGTGATTTTAGACCTGAACATAAAGAGTCTCACAAACACACACCCATAATGTATCTGACCCTCAGACTAAGAACGCTGTTGTCCATTGTGACCACAGGGTGTCAGCCTTTACTTATATTTAAATCGAGGAAAGACTAGAGGAGGCTGTGAAAATAATTTTCTTTGTGGCTTGCATTAAAATGCATTGACTTCCTAATTTCTTGCTTTATTTAAAAAACAGCAACACACCAATCCATTACACCGGATCAGGGTAGATCTTATTTTAGGAATTTTCTTTTTTATATTACATACAATAAATTACAAGAGGAAGGTTTTATCTTTTGATACTGTGATCTAAGAGTCCTGTATAGGAAATTAGTAAACTAGACCCTGAGCTTCGTATAGTTGCTTCAGCCAGTGAGGGCACATAGAGGATTGGTGATACCCTTCTGGGATTTGAACCTGGGCTTGTTTGCTTATTAGGCAGATGTATTAACCTCTAAACCACAGAGTTTTCCTCAGTTTGTCAACTGTACCAGGGAAAATATTAAGTGGGGTTTTTTTTCCTATCGAAGCAACCTGGTTTACCCAAATATGGGAGGGACCATACTGCTTCCCTTCCCTAATGCATCTGCCTAATATGCAAGCAAGCCAGGTTCGAATCCCAGAAGGGTATGGCTAGCTAATGAGAACTAAATAGCTTGAAATAGAACTCTACTAGTCTCCCTTTATTTCTTTGTCAGTAAAGTTAACACAAAATAGTTTGTCGTGAAAGCGGCTGTCTGTGAGGGCTCCTGGACTGGGCTGAAAGGCAAAAGGGAAGCAGTATGCTCCCTCCCATATTTGGGAAGACCAGGTTGCTTCGATAGGAAAAAACCCTCTATCTATCTATCTATCTATCTATCTATCTATCTATCTATCTATCTATCTATCTATCAGAGGTAATAAGGACTAATGGCTGCCACACCCATTTCCTGTAGCATGGGCCCATACTCATATAACTGTAGCATAGTAGTGCAATTAGCCATTACTCCAGGCCAGTGGTAGGTTTCAATTTTTACTACGGGTTCTGTGGGTGTGGCCTGGTGGGAATGGCATGGCTTGGTGGGCGTGGCTTGGTGGGCATGGCAGGGGAAGGATACTGTAAAATCTCCATTCCCTCCCCAATCCAGGGGAAGGTTACTGCAAAATCCCCATTTTCTCCCGATCAGCTGGGACTTGGGAAGCAGAGAATAGATGGGGGTGGGGCCAGTCAGAATTTTTACTACTGGTTCTCCGAACCACTCAAAATTTCCACTACCGGTTCTCCAGAGCTGGTCAGAACCTGCTGAAACCCACCTCTGCTCCAGGCGTCATGCCACAAGTCCAAGATTTCACAGAGGAACCTTTGCTGCTGTTTCTCTTTTCAGCAGTGACAATCTTCACAATTCTACCATAGTTTGTGGACTGGGCACTTCCGGAGACAGTACAAAGTTATTCTGATGGGGGAAGGAGTTCAATTTTTCTTCCTGTTCCTGCCTGAAGCTTGCGAACGCTCACTGACTATACTGTTACTGTCTGACAAGAAACCAGGACAATCAGCAGGCCATCAGGACCGTGGATAGCTCACTATGGGGATTGGAGGCACACAGGTTTAGCTGAAGAACATGAAACCTACAAAAAATGCTAACCTCAAACTAGGCTGCCACTAGGAAAGGTGTAATTACATTAAGTAGTGTGGCTCTTTCAGAGGCCGTGATCATTTCCTTGAAACCAATCCCTCTAAACTTCTGTAGTTCCAAATCTCTATGGTAAGGAAGGAGGATAGATCATAATGGCCTGGAAGAAAGAATTAATGTATGCCTAGTCTTCATCAGTGTTATTAGTGTTCGTTCACAAAATCATATTGTCCAATGTCAATGAATGAAATAACTTAATATATAATCTTCCCTATGTTCACATCTGGTGAACATTTTTTTTTCTGTAAATGGGTGTTTGTATGTATCATCTATCATATGGCCGTTTTACATCCTAACCCTGCAATTGTTATAGAAATGAATAGTTTCCATGATAACTGTGCCCCTGTACACATGCTAGTTTGAGAAATGTTGAGATAAGGCTGGTTTATGAAAAAAATATGGCTCAAACAAAAATTGCCTATATCTATATGTTACTATACATTACTATATACTATACATTATACATACATACATATATACATGTACATATACATATACACAGACACACACACACACACAGACACACACATTATATGTTATACTATATGTTACTATATACATTACTATATGTTAGGGATGCGGTGCTCAGTGGCTAAGGTGCTGAGCTTGTTGATTGAAAGGTTGGCAGTTCAGCGGTTCGAATGCCTAGTACCGTGTAACAGGGTGAGCTCCTGTTACTTGTCCCAGCTTCTGCCAGCCTAGCAGTTCGAAAGTAAGTAAAAAATGCTAGTAGAAAAATTGGGACCACTTTTGGTGGGAAGGTAACAGCGTTCCGTGCGCCTTTGGTGTTGAGTCATGCCGGCCACATGACCACGGAGACATCTTCGGACAGTGCTGGCTCTTCGGCTTTGAAACGGAGATGAGCACCGCCCCCTAGAGTCGGCAACAACTAGCACGTTTGTGCGAGGGGAACCTTTACCTTTACTTTTATATATTACTATTATCACAGGGCATTCCGTATGAAAAGTAGATTTAAAAAAGACAGGTCTTGAAAAGGCTGGAGATGTGGATCCTTTTACTTGTTTGTAATTATGCCATTCAGTTTCCCAGTCTTAGGACAGAACAGTTTTTTGGCTCATCATTTGTTATGGGTGAAACTATGCTGGATTGTACCAGTTTAGTCTGCAGTATTCTTCTCTGTTAGGGAGAAGACTTCTAACTCTATGTATGTGTGCTAGGAAATAGTGTTCTAACTCAATACTTCCCAACTGGTCATACCTGTGAACTCCATGAGTGCCCCAATAACTGATCCTGGGATGGGTGCTATAATTTAATTTTAAAGAATCCCCCAACCTGTCAAGAAATGCCCCAAAACATGAGATGTGGCATTCTCTTGCAAGATTTCAGGTGAGAACAACAGCATCTCATAATATTTGGCAGTCTCTAGTTTTTGACCATTTTAATTAAAAAGTTTAATTTATTTAACGTTGAAGTCCTTCTAAGGCAAGGCTGTCAAACTCCCGGCCCACGGGCCAGATGTGGCATGCACTGGCCATGGCCACACCCCGTTTAGCGAAGGGGGAAAAAGTCCCAATATCTCATGTGACACCACCATGGCGACGTGAGTTTGACACCCTTGTTCTAAGGCAATCTAGGCAGCCATGTATGATCGGCTCCCATCCAGCACTGCGATGCCTATGCCTGCCTTATATTTTTTTAAAAAGCTTTCTGTGACAATGCAGTAATCCACGTAGAGTTAGGAATTTCCTCTTTTTTGTGGGATGTGCTGGTATTTTCTTAATATATCCAGTCTTCAAGGTTGCAATCTGAGGTGATACAGTGCAGGAGCAATTTAAGGACATGAAAGCTGCTTATCTAGCCTGGAGTCTTTATCAGATTCTGGTTGAGGGCAGGGGTGGGGAAACTTTTAGCAGATGCAGCTAGAACTGATCCTTCTTTTCAAAAGAACTAAGGCAAAATAGATCTTTTAAATTGAGCAGAGGCAACAGATCAGTTTTGATCCTTATCGGGAGGTGAGTAAAATCATACTTCCATGTAAAATGGAGTCACATGATTCTGTGCTCCACTGAAGAAAGTTATAACTTTGCTATATATCAGAAATGTAGCAATTTTCCAGCTACATTTGCTGAAATCATCAGAATTTCATTTTCTGACAGGCATCTGAGAGGATAAAAATTCCTATCAGCCAGGTACAATTAAATTTACCTGATTTGGTTTCAAATTACCTCAGTAAGTTTTCTAATCTCTCTAGCATAATGATGAGCCTGTGAGCCTATTATTTTGTTGGTCTTGTAATCCTTTAATTAAACTTCCAACCTCTTCCCGTTGAGTTATTCTTCTCTGTTATCTCAGTATATCATTAGGTGACAACAAATGCCCTTTGTTTACAAGGACAGTTTCTGTTTGAATTAAGTATCACCAGAGGCTCATGAATTGTGCCATTTCATAGACTAGAAAATGAAACAAAGCCTTCCATACACACACACACACACACACACACACACACACACACACACGCATGCATACACACACACACACACACACACACACACACGTGATGAAATTCATTTTTTTTACTACCAGTTCTGTGGGCGTGGCTTGGTGGGCGTGGTGTGGCTTGGTGGGCCTGGCAGGGGAAGGATACTGCAAAATCTCCATTCCTACCCCACTCCAGGGGAAGGATACTACAAAATCCCCATTCCCTGAAACCTGCTGAATTTCACCCCTGACACACATATACCTTGTATTACAGGCTCCTATAATAGAGAGTAATCAATTTCTTTACCTTATGCTTGAATCGGAATGTAATGTTTGTTAGCTAAATAATGAAAATAGTAACAATCTGAGAACTTACTCCTTTAATTTCGTAATTTATTCGTATATGGATAGGAAATAATCATTCTGAGACTTATCTTCACCACTGGCACCACCATTTATTGCTTATAAAACACTTAATGGGCCCTACATCATGTATAAAAATATTTAGCAATACCAAAAAGAAGCTTTTAAAGTTTTCTATAAGCGCATAGCCTACACAGAGAAAAATGGAAGATTTTTTGAAATATCAAAGGAAACTTGGTAAGTCAGGGGAGACAAAAAGAGTGAACAAAAACAATAGTTAACTTTGAAAAGGGGACATCCAAAATAAAATGAAATAAAATGTGGGAGAAACATAAACAAGAAAAAAGCAGTGTTTTTACTGAGTGTCTCAGCGTATCAATCATTTAAAAGGAGATAGTGCCACCTATCAGCAGAATCATCGCAGAAAACCTATGATTGCAAGAAACAACACCAGAAGATTAATGGTTGAACAGCAGAGATCAACAGAGGAAGAAAACTGAGCAAAAGCAGAGAAGGAAGATAAGAGAAGGAGCAAAATCAGAAAGAGACCAAAAGGTTAAGGGGGGGAAATTACTTGCTATCAAACAGCAGAAGAAATCAAAGCAGAAATTGATATATAATTGCATATTAAGAACACCATGTAGACATTAACTGCTCCTTCTCTTGTTTTATTTGATTCTGCCTTTTGTTTTTGTATTATTAAAAAGGGCAACCAATCCTGCTGTATATCTCCAGGAGTTACAGAATCATCAAAGCCATACCATTAAAATATATTCCGATATAAAAATGAGGAAATAGTACTATCCCTAGTACTGGAACTGTACTTTCATGAAAGATCAGATGTTAGAGTGAATAGAACTATATTTAGCTTGTTCCTAATTTGAGGAAAAAGAATCTGTGTTTTATGTTATGATGCCTTTTATCATAGAGATATGGCTGTACTTAGGTAATGACTTATTATAACCAGCTGTAATACAGCTGTACAGTAACAGAAGGAGGCAGGGAAAAAGGATTGGTGGCACAGAATCACCTGCAATGAATGATAAGGTAAGGATTGAAATATTCATTTATAATACTTCATTTAGCTACTAATTTAACTAAAGCGATATGTAAATAGAAACTGTAATTCTCCAGTTGTTGGACTCACTTTGAGCTGCTTTGGCTGTTATAAGAGCATTTTCCTTTATTCTATAATGGAATAAAAAATGAAATTAAAGACAGCAAAACTAACAGCATATAAAATAAACTGCAACATCTCTTAAAAAAAAAAACAACAACCACCAGATGATGATGCAGATGTCTATGGAGATTCTCAGTCATCTAGGTCATGGTTGTCCCAAAGGGTTTTTTTCTGTTTTTTCTTTGAAGACATTTTGCTTCTCATCCAAGAAGCTTCTTCAGTGAAACATCTTTAAGAAAAACCAGGAAGTTCAGTTGTTTCTTGAAAAAGCACCTTTGGGACGATGATGGTGATGCAGGTTTAATTTCCAATTTATTTTTTGGTGATTGGCCTTCAACGTAACTATAGTTTTACTAGTACTATCCCTAATTTTTTTAAAAAAATATTTTCTCTAAAATTCTGGGAAAGGTTGCAGCGTTACACAGCACTTCTCTGCCCCTACGTAGGAATAAGAAAAGAATGGAAATTATTTCTGTTCAGGCATGCACGCATTTCCATCCATTCCATACAAATGTGTCAAAATAAAATTCCTTTTAAAAAAAAGTCTTAAAGATAAACACTGATTAGATGAATACTGGGTTTGTGATTTGCACATCAGATGGAGCAGGGTTTCTCAGTATTCCCTAGCATACTGAATGGAGAATTCTAGGAACTGCAGTCCATACATCTTAAAGTTGCCAAGATTGAGAAATACTAAGATACAGCATTATCTAGAATGGATGTTGAATTGAAACCTAACCGTTTTGGCCTGCATATATTCTTAGCAAATTAAAGCCTCTGAGTTGAGCTTGCCTCCTTGTGACTTCCATAAGCTTCCAAGCACATTCCCCGCCCCCGTATGATACAGACATTATTTTCTTATTTAAGACTGTATTCAACATTTATCATTTCAGTAATGCTTTCAAGATAGCTAAGGTAATAGAGCTCATGGAGACGGCGGTCGGAAAGTCCTTGGGCCGTGATGCCGTTCAGCCGCTTGCCTAGCTGCCTGCACTCCGGTCCCGTATTTACGATCATCTCGGCCGCCGAGAGTGAGGTCCCGGAGCCTCATTGAACTCTCGGCTGCCGAGTACGGAGCCGGAGAGGTTTTGGAGCAGCGAATGGCGGCGGCCATGTTGGGGGGGGGGTTTGAAGAAGACGTCCGGCATGATTCAGTTGATTTTCCGGCCGTTCGGGCCGTGGAAGGATATCAACGAAGGGGCTTTCCGAACACCGACGGAGGGCATTGAAGGTGGTATGCTGGATACCGGGTGTTTCGGATTGCTGCTAATTGTGCTTGCTGGGACGGAACCTGGAGGGGTAAGAACTTGGAGGGGTAGGAACATCGCCCCCCCTCCCTTTCTCCCTCCCTGCTTGGACTGGAACATCGCGTCTCCCCCATTGCTGACTTTTGCCTTGGCTTGTCAAAATGGGGGGGTAGGAACATCGCCTCCCCATTGCTGACTTTTGCCTTGGCTTGTCAAAATGGGGGGGTAGGAACATCGTCCCCCTCCCTGCATGGACTGGAACATCGTGCTTCCCCCACGGAGGTTTGATCTGCCGGCTTAGTGGGGGAGGCAGACGGCATGAGGGCACCGGCGGAGTCGTTTCAAATAAGGATGCGTAACCGGGAATTCGAGGGAGACCTTTTTAGCTTGTGGTCCCACGGACTCCTACGGACTAGGACCCACATGGTTATCCATCTAAGGGTGGGTCCCGGCGATTTTTTTTTTTGGATACGACGATAACATCTCCGACGGCTAAGGATGGACACGTTTCCGCAATTGTATGGACAACTTCTCTATGAGATATTCATTTGCCGAACTACTACGACTGCGAGGTTCCCCGCCTGCAGGAATGGCCTCAAGCTATCGAGGGCTTACTTTAACGAAGGGTCTTGGGACCCAGAGAGGTGGCAGGCGCCCAAGAAGAATTTGTGGGGTTTTTTAAATAGTTTTTTAAATAAGGGTTTTTTAAGGGGGGGGAGGGATTTGACGGGTGGGGGAGAGGACCCATCGGGGGGGGATCCAGCCCCTGTGCTAGTCCGCGACATCACGCCATCTTGTCTGAAGGCAGGGGGGGAGGATGTTCCAGATTTAGAGGGCTGTTCGATCTGTACGGTAAGTGGGAGAGGCAGATATGGCGGGGAGGGCCGTGTCGAGTTGTGGGAGCACGTGTTCAATGTTTGAGAGCGATCACGTGCTCCGGCCCTCAGTCCCTACCCGTTCCTC
Source organism: Ahaetulla prasina (assembly GCF_028640845.1). Lineage (NCBI taxonomy): Eukaryota > Metazoa > Chordata > Lepidosauria > Squamata > Colubridae > Ahaetulla > Ahaetulla prasina. The sequence continues at coordinate 218,410,768 of NC_080539.1, forward strand.
GGGTGGCCATGATCCTCAGAGCTTGGATCTTGGCTGATGTTATGTAATGCCGGTCCGTGGTTAATAAGGCTCCCTGATTTGCGATCTCATTCAGGGGGTCCGCGGACCTTATGGGCATTACGGAGACCTGGTTGGGCCCTGAGGGGGTCCCCTTGTTGAGATGTGCCTCCAGGCTTCGAGCATTTCATCAGCCGAGGTCCAAGGTAGGGGTGGGGGGGTGGCGGTTGTTATTAAGGAAGATCTAGAGCCGAGGGAGACCACTGTTCCTCAGATTGCCGGCTGCGAATCCCTCTGCGTGCGTTGGGGCTATAGGAATCAGTTGGGCTTGGTGATCGCGTACCTGGCTCCTTGCTGCGTGACCACAGCCCTGCCCGAGCTGTTGGAGGTACTGGCTGCTGTGGCGGTTGAGACCCCCAGACTTATAGTCATGGGGGATTTCAACTTGCCATCAGTTGGCTTGTCATCGACGGCAGCTCGGGAGTTCCAGGCTTCCATGACGGCCTTGGACCTGATTCGAGTAAATGATGGCCCTACGCACACGGGGGGAGGCATGCTGGATCTGATTTATATCTCTGGACAGTGGTTAAATGATCTGGTATTAGATGATTTAGTAACAGAACCAATGTCATGGTCGGATCATTTTCTCCTTCGCCTAGACTTCCGAACCGCCATTCACCACCGCAGGGAGACGGAACCTATACGGTGGTTCCGTCCCAGGCGCCTGATGGACCCTGAGAGGTTCCAGACGGAGCTTGGGCCATTCCCTGAGGATCTGGCCCACGGCACGACTGAGGAACTGGTCGTGGCCTGGGAGCGGGCCGCGGCCGGGGCCCTGGACAGTGTCGCGCCTTTGCGGCCTCTGACCCGGCGTAGATCTCGTCTGGCCTCTTGGTTCTCCGAGGGGCTGAGGGAGATGAAACGCCAGAGAAGACGCCTAGAGAGCACCTGGAGGTCCAGTCGCTCCGAAGCTGATCGGACACTAGTTAGGACCTATTCTAGGACCTACCTAGTGGCAATGAGGGAAGCGAGGCGCTCCTATGCCTCCACCCTCATTGCGTCGGCAGATAACCGCCCGGCCGCCCTGTTTCGGGTGACCCGCTCTCTCCTACATCAGGAGGTGCGGGATGACCCTTTGCAGGGACGAGCCGAGGAGTTTAGTGGTTATCTATACGATAAAATCGCTCAGCTGAGGGACGGTCTGGACCGAATTTGGGATGATCCAAGCGAGGGAGAGGAGGCACGTCTTGTTGAGCACATTTGGGATGAGTTTGACCCTGTGGCTCCCGAGGACGTGGACAGGTTGTTGGGGAGGCTTCACGGCACGACATGTTTACTGGACCCGTGCCCTTCCTGGCTGGTACTGGCCACTCAGGCGGTGACACGAGGCTGGCTCCAGAGGATTATCAACGCTTTGTTGGACGGGTTTTCCTGCCGCCTTGAAAGAGGCGGTGGTGAGACCCTCCTTAAGAAGCCCTCTTTGGACCCAGCTATTTTGGGTAATTATCGCCCAGTTCCAACCTTCGCTTTGTTGCGACGGTTGTAGAGAGTGCCATGGCGCGACAGCTGCCCCAACACCTGGATGAAGATGTCTATCTAGACCTGCTCCAGTCCGGCTTCCGACCCGGATACAGCACGGAGACAGCTTTGGTCGCATTGGTGGATGATCTCTGGAGGGCCAGGGACAGGGATATTCCTCTGCCCTGGTCCTATTAGACCTCTCAGCGGCATTCGATACCATCGATCATGGTATCCTGCTGCGCCGGTTGGGGATTGGGAGTGGAGGCACCGATATCGGTGGTTCTCCCCTATCTCTCCGACCGGTCGCAGACGGTGTTGACAGGGGGCAGAGGTCACCGCGAGGGGCCTCACTTGTGGGGTCCCACAGGGTCGATTCTCTCGCCTGCTGTTCAACATCTACATGAAGCCGCTGGGTGAGATCATCAGTGGTTTCGGGTGAGATACCAGCAGTACGCTGATGACACCCAGCTGTACTTTTCCACCCGGACCACCCCAATGAAGTTGTTGAAGTGCTGTCCCGGTGTTTGGAAGCTGTACGGGTCTGGATGGGGAGAAACAGGCTCAAGCTTAATCCTCCAAGACGGAGTGGCTGTGGATGCCGGCACCCGATTCAGCCAGCTGCAGCCGCTGGCTGTTGGAGGCGAGTTACTGGCCCCAAAGGATAGGGTGCGCAACTTGGTGTCCTCCTGGATGATCGGCTGTCGTTTGAAGACCATTTGACGGCCGTCTCCAGGAGGGCCTTCCACCAGGTTCGCCTGGTTCGCAGTTGCGCCTTCCTTGATCGGGATGCCTTATGCACAGTCACTCATGCGCCGTTACCTCTCGCTTGGATTACTGTAATGCTCTCACATGGGGCTCCTTGAAGTGCACTCAGAGGCTTCAGTTAGTCCAGAATGCAGCTGCGCGGGTTATAGAGGAGCTACACGTAGCTCCCATGTAACACCGCTCCTGCGCAGACTGCACTGGCTGCCTGTGGCCTTCCGGTGCACTTTAAGGTGCTGGTTATGACCTTTAAATCGCTCCATGGCTTAGGACCTGGGTACTTACGGGACCGCCTGCTGTTACCACACGCCTCCCACCGACCCGTACGCTCCCATAGAGAGGGACTTCTCAGGGTGCCGTCCGCCAAACAATGTCGGCTGGCGGGCCCCCAGGGGAGGGCCTTCTGTGGGGCTCCCACACTCTGGAACGAGCTTCCCCCGGGTTTACGCCAAATACCTGACCTTCGGACATTTCGTCGCGAACTCAAGACTCATCTTTTTATCCGCGCGGGGCTGGCTTAAACTGGGATTTTAATGTTAAATTTTATTAATTTTAAACGGGGTTTTTAATATGGTAAATTTTAATTACTGGGCTAATTTAAATAAGTTTTTTAAATCGTATTTTAAACTTGTATATTGTATTGTCGGTTTTATTATGCCTGTACACCGCCCTGAGTCCTTCGGGAGAAGGGCGGTATAAAAATCAAATCAAATAAATAAATAAATAAATAAAATAAATAGTATTCCATTAAAAACTAGCAAATAAAAGCTATCTCTGTTTATATAAGATGATCTCCTCCACCTGCAAAGCAAACTCATTTGAAATTCAGAAGATAATTACAATTGGAAGATCAATAAGAATAGAATCAGATCATTTCCCTCCAAAAATGAATACCATACTGTATCTCATGACCTCTTTTTTTCACCAACTGTACTGCATGTATCTCAATCATGAATATTTTCTGTTGGCCCTGAACAAAAGAAAGAACTGGAAGAACTTCTAACTTCTGGTGAAGATCATTAACTTAATTTCATAAAGGAACAAAGATGTGATCAACTATGCATAGAGTACATAGCAGCATATTCTCGGTTCAACGGCTATGATATAAAGACTTTCCTCCATTCTTCTCCTCCTCCTCCTCCTCCTCCTCCTCCTCCTACTCCTCCTCCTCCTCCTCCTCCTCCTCCTCCTCCTCCTTTTTTTTTTTACAAAAGAGGAGATGAAAGAAGAAGTTAAGATGGAAAGCTCTGTAAAAGCACGTATCTGGTGATGTAAAATAATGACAAAGTGAAAATTTTGGAGTATAAGACAGAAATTATAGACAGAGAATTGGAAAAAGAACTAGATAACTGGGTCTATTGAAATTGAGAAAGAAGGTATTTTCTTTGAGATTTACAGTAATAAATCCCAGAGGATTATGGTGAAGATATTAGAGAATATTAAAGTCTTAGCCATTTCTTTTTGGATTGGGATGAAGAGGCATACATTGATAAATTATATAGAATAAATATAGATCTGTGAGATTAAGAAATCTTTCAAGGGAAGTTTTGGTGCACTTTGTCTGGAAGAAAATAAGGGATCAGGTTTTGCAGCTGAAGATTGATAATATAGGTATAGTTGTTCTTAAAAATTACTACTAGAATTTTGCATAAGGGATATTATTTCCTTTTAATAAATGATCTCATTTTAATGGGACAATTGACAGATATGATTTTAACTTTTAAACAGCAGGAGCTTTGACTGAATTCTGATTGAACTGTTTTGCCTTTTTTGATTTTTCAGTAGAGTTGAAGACTGCCCTATTTCCTGGTAGCCTCCTATCCTATAACCAAGCCTCCTTAGATGAGATCAGGTAATCTAACAGTAATATTTATGAGTTTGGTGGAGTTGGATCCAGATTATAATGTTACATTTCATCACCTGAAAATAATACCTACTGCATCAAATATGATTGCTTTCTGAATGGGCACCTATAGGATTCTGGTCTCACTGATTTCACTGATAGTTATTTCAAATGAGGCTTAAATTAGACTAATTTATCTTAGATTCAATCTATTATGTTAATTTTCACAGTATTAATAGCCTCAGTGCTATTCCTAGTTGAATTTGCATTCCAGGGTTTGAAGTTGTAAATTGACAAAACAACTCAGGCTTTCCACTGAGAATGGTTATCACTTTTAAGAGATGCTATATAATACCAAGGCATTCAAACAAAAACAACTTTAGAAAAGCTAATGAAATTGTGGCCATGTAAATGCAGTTTAATTGAAAAGGGATTTATCTCCTTCTTGACATTTCATTTTTAATGGTAAGAATTTTCTATTCATCAGCAGGTTTCTCATCTTGATCGGATAAGCATGAAAGAAAGAGGCTCTCTTCATTTAAATAACACAAAGTATAATCCGTTAAGAAAAAAATGACCCCACTATCAGATGATAAATAGAATGGTCAGTGTTATCAGACTGACCATTTCTTTTATCTTAAAAGAAAATCCAGCCAGCAAATTCTATGAAACTGGCTGTATCCCCAATAAAACAAGAAAGGCTTCAGATAAATAAATGCCATTATCTCCTCTACTTTTTGGTAATCAAGGATGGCTTCATCAAAAAAGGTCAAAAAAAATGTTTACATCAGTCTGCTGGTACAGAAACCAGAACTGGCCATCTTAAGATGCATAACTGGAAGATTTCTTTGATCTACTGTAACAATCTCGTGGCAAGGAGTTTGGCACTATTCTGGTAGGTTAGGAGTTAAGGTATAAAAAATTATTTTATTTTATTAAATCAGACTTAGCTTTTATTCTAACCACCCTCACTTTTTTGCTACAATCCTATTTGAGGTCAAGTGTAGCTGTCAGCCAAAAAAAAGTTGCATATTATATTTATCTGGATCCCACCTTTATTATTTTTACGAACAACTCAAAGTGGCAGGCCTAATCAATATCCTATCCTGTTTTGCTTCAACACCCATCTCTACTTATGATGTCTCAGCCAGAAGAAATGACTCGTTAACAGTGTTGGTTCCCTCGGTAAAAAACACAAATTGGGAATGCAAAATGAATCTAGCACTAGTTCAATCTCTTCATTCACTAGGGCACTATTGGGACAGGGAATCTCAGCCATGTTTGCTGTTGTGGTGTAAGCTCTCCCCTCTTATATGTTTATGTCAGGGGTGTCAAACTCGCGTTGTCACGATGTTGTCACATGATGTATCGTGACTTTCACCCCCCCCCCTTTGTTAAACCAGGCATTGCAACAGCATAATGTTGCTTTAATTACTTAACTCCCTTGACCATCCCAAGGATGCCTTCAAGCTCAGGAATCACTTCCTACAACCTTGATTTAAATTTATTGCCACCAGTTACTCAGCCCATGTAAATACTTCCAGCACTTCCAACCCTGTAAATACTTCAGGATGCTAAACTGAACATCCTTTTGATCAGCTTTACAGCCAGATCGGGCGTGATGAATACCAGCTGGGTTGTGACTGCTGATACAGGTGGATAACTTTACAATCATACCAGTCTCATTAGGCATCAACTATGGTAGAATGGGAGGAATAGCTATAATGCTTAGTCTACAGCTGTCTTAGTGTAGAAAGGAATGTTCAAAGAGTGGGATGCATATGTTTATATCTGTGGTCTGAAGAGCTTTTGCTGCTATACAGTACTAACAGATAACGGTCTGTATCTTAAGCTTCAGTGCTGTAGGCAGAGTTCTCTGGAGTGCAAGGCACGCATAGCTGGGCTCCCCTTCATAGTTATCAGTTAAACAGCAGGTGGCTTGATTTGGTGGAATAGGTGTATTCTTGTGCTTGCATCACACAATGGCCCTTAGTCACCATTTTCCAACCTTGGTTACCTGAAGATGTATGGAGTTCTCATGTTGGCTGAGGAATTCCGTGAGTTGAAGTCCAGACATCTTTAGGTTGCCAGGTTTGAAGAACACTGGCTTAGAGAGTGTGCATTCTGCCCATAGGTTGTACTGCTTTAGAAAAGGGTGTAATTCCTCTAGGACTGTGTGCCAACTTCACAGCAGATTGGATTCAGGGGCATTTAGTTTTTAAAGACTAAAGGTCTGCCTGTGCCTGTGGGCTCAAGACAGTCATCTCCTCTGCCTTGATGTCTGTATGCCACAGCTTCTCTTTGTTCTATCACCTTTGCTCTCTAAATCCTTAGAAGGACTTTGGCTGGTTTTGTTTTTGCTTTCTGGACTGTCTGAGGTGATACTTTCCCATATGTCTCTCTGGCTGCAATTCTCCCCCCCTCTCCCCTTCAAATTAGATCCGACTCCATAAAACTGACTTCGTTACTCACAATCTCTGCCTGGGACCACACTCAAATTTAGGGAAGCTGTTGTTATTCTCCATACACTCTACAAGATTGGTCGTCTCCAACCTTAATACAATTACTTTTATCTAACTGAAAGGAGAAGATTGTCTTTTTTTATCTAACTGAAAGGAAAGGATTGTCTTCTTTGATAAATACTTCAGACTGTAAATGTTTACAATGATTGCCTTACACAATGTAAGCCGCCCTGAGTCTTCAGAGAAGATATAAATGTAAAAAAAATAAAAAATTAAAGCACAGGCAGGTCTGGGTTATGGGGTATAGTAGTCCCCATAGCTCCCATGGATGGAGTCTCACAATCTATCAGTCACAAATTTCTCACAGCTTCTGAGGGAAAGCTTACTTGGTAGTCTGTCACCATCCAATTTATTCCAGTGAAAATCTTTTTTTTCCCCTTTGGTGCTGATTTATCCAGGAAAATAAAAGTGGCAAACTGTCTAGCTTGGCAGCCGGTATGGACTCACTGACAGAACAAGAATGCTGATCTAAAAGAAATGCAAGTCCTTGTGTGTGTGTACATGCAAGTGAGTGGATGCGCGCACATGTAAATAAATAAATAAACACTGCAGATGTCAATCGCCATTTTCTTCTATGTCAGGTACTGGTTTTTCTAACCAGGAATATTCAAACATGTACAGAGAGAACACAAGCAGAACAAGTACAGGAGGTATACAAAACTCATAAAATTAAATAAAATCCAAAGATGCTAATCACATCTAGCTGACACTAATTCCAAGACTGCTAAATATTTTTGAATCTTCTATCTTATATTCCTGGAAACTGGAATGCTATTTACCTGGTTCTAAACCAGTTCTGGACAAGATCCTTCCTTTCCTGTGAGAGGAAAAACTCCCTATTCCACTTTTTTTGTGTGTGTGGAGGGGGGGAAGCACACGAAATAGCTTACCCAAAAGAATCTTTCCACTCCTGCTTAATTCTTTAGTGTTTTAGTGTTTCTTCAGGCTTTGTCCAGGCTCATGATGTAGACCAAGCGTGTCCAACCTGTAGGCCACACGCAACCCTGGACAGCTAATAATGCAGCTGCACAAGATTGTAAACTTTTAACTTTACTTACACATACATACACACACACACACACACACACGTATTGAATATACTATATATTTTACAGGTGGCCCGGGATAATTCCTCTTCATTCAGTGCAGCCCAGGCAAGCCAAAAAGTGCTTGGTTTAGACTGAAGGGTTAGATATGATTGACAGCTCAAAGTTGAGATGTCCTTTAACTCTCTTGGATTTGAACCAAATGTGAGATAAGATTTAAATTTAAGATGAAAATTCTCCCTATTTCACTATATCTCATTTAAAATGAAATCCAGGAATAAAAGATATTTTGCTCCCCATACTAAACGAGGGGAGACTAGTTTTCAACTTTCAGTTCACCCATGCCCTACTTAAAGATAAAGATAAGATGCTTCTCTCTAGGGCCTGGTCATCTGGGAATACCTGCCAATGTCTCTTGATCAGGTCCATGAACTGGGTTGCTTCTTAAGGCTCCATCAACCCATCCTCTCTGTACATTGAATAGCCCACTGACCCTGTATTGTGACCTATTAAGTGCTAAATAATTTCACTTTTTCGCTTTTCTTTGTACCACAAGGCTAAACATTTCCCATTGTTTTTAAATTGATCGTGACTATTGCGATACCATGATTCTCTTTAACAGAGGTCAGGAGACTGCATCTGATCTGCTCTTATCTGTACGGTTCTACAGGCATGTGCTGCAGGGCAATACATTTTGCACAGGCTAATGCTACATATATAAAGCATCTTTATGGATCAGTCCCAATTTCAGGATCCTAATTTGTGGCATCATCTCATCTATTAAAGGATCTATGAAGTGTGTAACAGGGAAAATACTGTATGTATTATCCTTATTGAGAAGAAGACTTTGACACAGGTTTTGCTCTATAGTCATTCTAACCATATAACAAACCTATATTTTAAAATAAACTATAACATTCTAAACTAAGGCCTCATGCATAGTTAATAGTTGGGAATTATAACAATTGTAGACTTGGCACATCAGGAGAAGTGAAGGTTTACTGGAATTATAGTTTACAACGTTTAGATGAAACTAACAACTATTATTTGAGGCAAATTAGACATTTCTGATCTACCCTATTGAAGAGATAGATTAAAATAGGAGGCTAACTCATTAGCTAATTATTGACTGAAAGTGCATTGTACTTTAGTGAACAATGTTTTGTAAAGCAAGGTACAGCAAGCTGCTTCACACATAATGGTAAATATTTTTAAACCAGAAACACTAGGTTCATTTATTATATTTAGCTTAATGCATATAAACTATACTATATTTAAGTGCAATGTTACATTTTACAATTCGTGTTACACGACCAAGCTGCTGAACTATTAATGTAGCCCAATTTTTACTCTGTTGGAATAGCTATTTTAAGTCTTTGTAATAATAAAAAAAATTAAATGGTATTGTCTTTCCATTTTCTGAGACTAGGTTGTCAACAAAATTGCTAGAGGCTACTAATAATTATTCTACCATTTTAGTTTTAACTTTTTGACATGCTTTTCCCCTCTTTAATTACTGATCCTTTCTCAATTTTGACATACATTAACCTAAAGAGTTTGCCACACTTTGAGACAACAAAAAACTGAACTCTGGCCCAAATTCACATTTTTAACCTGAGTGGCTGGGTCATGTATTTGATTTACCAGCAACTTGTGCAATGGACTGTTTTGAGCAGGAAGTCACTAACAACTTTTCTGGTTTTTTAAGTGAATAGACAAACATTCCCTAATCTAAGCAAACAAATGCAATTGTGGCATATCTTCTTAAATTACCAAGAGTATCGTTTCCTTTCCTAACCTGAATGATAATATTGACTGAGGTCAGAGTCTTAGCAAACACAAACCTCTCATCAGACAAATAAATCAATACCCTTACTGAACATTTAATGTTCACAATGCTGTTGAACATGAACAGGTATTCAGGCTGAAATGCTGGGAAAAGAACCAAAGTTGTTTTATAGAATCCAATTTTTCTAGGTTAAAATAAAGATTATAATCCTAAGTAATCATGTAGCCAATACTTGGCTTTTAAATATAAATTGGAATATATGTTTTATCAGAAAGATTGAAGTAACAGTGTGTTATACCCTACTGTGCTTTTTTGCTTATTGATTCAATCTGTGAACCCAGCTCCTGTGGCTTATGCAATTAACCACAGTTAGGCAAACTGCGGCTTAAGCATTGTACAGATAGAATAGAATAGAATAGAATAGAATAGAATAGAATAGAATAGAATAGAATAGAATAGAATAGAATTCTTTATTGGCCAAGTGTGATTGGATACACAAGGAATTTGTCTTTGGTGCATATGCCCTCAGTGTACATAAACAGACAAGATACATCCGTCAAGAATCGTAAGGTACAACACTTAATAATAGTCATAGCGTACAAATAGCAAACAAATCATACTGGGAAACAATATAAAACGTAAGGATACAAGCAACAAAGTTATAGTCATACAATTATAAGTGGGAGGAGATGGGTGATAGGAACAGTGAGAAGACTAATATTAATAGTAATGCAGCTTTAGTGAATAGTTTGACAGTGTTGAGGGAATTATTTGTTTAGCAGAGTGATGGTGTTTGGGAAAAAACTGTTCTTGTGTCTAGTTGTCTTGTTGTACAGTGCTCTATAGAGTGGTTCTGAGCTACCTAAAACCAGTCATGTCTTCTTAAAGTGGTATACTGAATGAGCATAAAACTCTGTCCATTTCTGAGAAATGCTCATATCTAAAAAAGGAGATGTGATCCTCACAATTCCTTTTAAGAAATTATCTTGGCAACCATATATACATCTTTTAAATAAACAAATAAAATATATTTATCTATTTAAAGGGTAATGAAACAAAACAGAGTTTTGAACATGAAAAGTCAAAATGGGTTAGTATTGTGCCATTATTTAATTTTTATATGTCACTTTCAATGTATCTTTGCGGAAATCACCCCAAAATATTTTTTTTTAGGTTTGTAAAAGATACTCTTCAGGTATCATAGGAAAATTGAGTTCAAAATAAGTGATATTCCCCATTTCCACATGTGGGAAGTGGTATTCCATAGAAACTCTAGCATCCTTCCAAGAAGACTGGCAACAGTTCTGTAGAGATTAAGCTAAGCTGTTAACAAGATGCTGACCCACTGCATCTTCAGACCTTCTGGTTCCCTGACTGAAAATCTTCCAGCTTTCTTTGGTACCCGGTTGCTTGAATGAAATGGGTAGCTGTAGCTGAAGCTGTCTAGGCCTCAGCTAGCCATGCTTGCTCGCTTGCAGCCTCGGTGTAAGCAGCCAATAAGCAACAGTGCCTCTGTTTTCTATTGGGGCGATGGAGATCAGCAGCTTTCTCTAGATTCCTACCCCCTTCCTTTTGCTTGGGATTAAAAAAAGGGAGACCTCCCTCCACCCCACCCCCCCTTCCAATCCCTTCTTCTCCAAGAGCAGCTGGTTTCATTTGGCCAGCTTGCTGCCTGGGACTTGCTGTGAAACCACGACAAGAATTCCACTGCACCACAAAGCAAACAACAATAGGAAAAGCCCTTCCGTGCAGAAAGGAATGTTTCAAGCCCTGTTCGCCCACAGCGCATGGAGGCAGGCAGGCAGGCAGGCAGGAAGGCCGAGAGCCTGGAAAAGCCGTTCCCTCCCTCCCTCCTCTTCTCTTCCTCCCCCAATCTCCACGTCTCTGGATCTTGTGATGGAGAGATCTTATCCCTTCTTTGTGATTCAAAGGTGCCAGGAAGCTCATTGAATATTCTGATCTGCCCCCGGAGTTTCTTGTGGCTTGACCCCGGTGCTGTGTCGTACCATACCCCAAGCAACCCTGAACCTGCATAAATCACAACCTTACCAAACCTGCAGACACTTGTGCTTTTTTCTTCTTTTTCCTCCTCCTTGCCTTAATGGAAACATTTTGTAGATTAGAGTCCTTGAGTGATCTAGTAAGTGGGGGGGGGGTTTAAAAGTGGAGGGGCTGGAAAGTTTGTTTCCTAGTACACAATCAACACTTCTGCCTTACTCTCAAATACTATAGATGCAATTTTGCCTCCCTTTGCACATAGACTCTCGCAATGCAGAAAGCGGCGTAGTGATGGTTTCAATAATAGCCATACTCCTCAAATTTATACCTGTTGAGAGAAGCGTCTACTACATAGATGTAAAATCATGCATTTTTGGCAATGGAAGCAGAAATGTAACTTAAGAGCTTGTAGTTCTAGGCATTTTAAAAAAAATCTCCTGCAGCTTGCAAACTGTCTTACATGATAGATCACTAGAAAAGCTACATATCAAAACTGCACAATAGAACATTATGCATTTGGATTTGACTTCTCATCCATTTAAAATGGGGTTTTTTGTCTTTTGCACTTATAGCCTGTTTTTTCTCTGAAGCTCTCAGGACTGCATTTACAGATATTTCCCTCACCTCCACAAGAAACTAGTATGGTAGAGTAGGTTAAAATGGCAATGCTGTCCTGAAGATATTTTATATTAAAATATATAATTATCGAAAAAATGAACACTATTGGAATAATACTTAAAGAAAAGCTGCAATTTTGGATTTAGTGTGTGTGTGGTGTAGATACCGGAGTGGCTATTTTATACCTGTGGATTCATTACGACAGAGCAACTAAGATAACAATTATGACATCTCAAAATAATGAGACCAATTTCACCAAGTAAAAGTTCTGCATCTTAAAAATGGAGACATTCGGACATGACCCAAAGGCAGTGGGGTGCAATAATTTGGCTAGTTAGCACTTCCCTGAACTCATAGCTATATTTGTTTCTTGCACCTCTGCTTGGCAATAGGGTCTCCCTATGGGGAATGGGATAACTTGACACAGCCAACTTGCTGTGGCCAACTCATCGCAGCCAACTCATCACGGCCAACTCGCTGCGAGACAATGTAACAATTCTATTTAATTATTTAAAATAAATAAAAATATTTAAATTTTTTCCATTCACATTTTATTCTGTTCCTCCTTTTGCATCCTTTCTTTAATAATTCTATTCTACCACTTTGATATTAGTGTAACTCTTGTCCTGCAGCGAATTTTCCCACAGCGAGATGGCCGTGGCAAGTTGGCTGCGGCAAGTTGGCCATGGCGAATTGTCCTAGACCCCTTCCTATGCATTGTTCCACCCTTTGCTTATTAACACAAGACACCAATTGCCAAAACTATATGAGATAAGAGAAAAAGAAAGATAAATAGGCTATAATTCTGCTCCCAAACTTCAACTACAGTGTACAGTTATCAAATATATACAGCAGAAACCAGGGCGCATTGTCATTCTGTTCTGTTCCTGGAGGGAGCACAGACTCACTGTATTATTACCAAAAATGACAAACCTTAATTCTGTTCTCTGCAATGAAGTAGCTCTTCCGGTCAAATCTGAATTACCTTTCATTCAGTTTTCTTTGGTATTCTGAACTTTATAATTTGACAGTGGGAGAAAAGTTATGTTGAAAATTCTTCAGCATAGAGCATTCATAGAACTTGAGTAAGGTTAGTCACTGCAATTGTTTTTTATTTCTACAGTGTGTACTTGGATTTAGTGCTAGAATATCTGGAAATACCAATGATTCTATTGTATTTGGAATAGCCAGTGCTATGGGAAGCAACAATGGGGACATTTAAAATTCCTCCCCCTAGTGTGTTATATTTCTATTTTCTTCTGCGGTAATACCTAGCATTTTAAATTGCTCAATTTTACTCATGAAAAATTGGCTATGGGACTGCATTTGTCTGGACAATCTTTTAGGCCACTTATTATTTCTATGAGATTCCTCTAGAGAAAAAGAGGGACAATACTGATGAGAGATTATATTTTGAATCCAATCAACCAATGAAAACATGATTTCGAAATACATGTCGCTTCAGTCAGGAGTGATAAGACTAGATGCCTAGTATAAGAAAGATACCTAGAGTTGAAGAAATGTGAAACCAGGAGTTTGGAAATCTAGGTATCAAAGCTAAATGGTGCTTGTGTGCCTTCCTTACTACATTCACTCCTATATACCGGTATGTTTCAATCTTTCATAATTTCAAATGTTCAACAGGATTTAAATGTATATCTATTATGTTACTACTATTGTTACATAATTAGGAATTATTCTGAAAATTACCTAGAACGGTCATTAAATCTAATTCATGTTTTGCCCACCAAAGATCTAAGTACAGGAAAGTAACTATTCAGCACAGAGTATTATAAACATTTAATTACTGTATGCTATTCAATTCTTTGTTTAGTTACTCTCCCCTGAGGTGTTTCGTACTAATAATCTCCAGTTTGCCCAGGAAAGAACCAAGATTTTATCAAGTTTGGAAGGGCCAGGGAGGTATAAATATTATGTTGCAGGGGGCAGACATGAATAATAGACCTAGAATTGTGTAAGCAAAGCATGTCTGAATATTTTTTTTAACTGCAAGAAGGAAAATATGCACTTGTATTCACATGCTAGATCCCCACATGCTATTGGACTCAAAAGCGTTCAAACATTTCAAGCACCTGACTTTGGATAAAATATTTATCCAGTCCTTAAAAAAAAACCCACACCAATATCTGCACAGTAGACTACAGGTTAAGGCTGAACAAGGAGGCCTTTTCTTTTTTACAGCTTTCCTAAAAACTCTTCTAAAAGTGGGAAGCCCTTGCCTTGAAATAAAAACGCATCAATTCTAAACATGCCCATCCGATTCTAACTTTTTCAGTAATGATTTATTTTAAATCAAACCTCCTGGCATTCAGATTTTTAAGCTTGTTCAGCTCCTCTCCAAGGCAGCCAGCCGTGCGGCATGAAGTGGTTTAAAGTTTTGTTTGCAAGTATCCTCCACCCGCCCCCCCCCCTCCACCGCCCCGCGCTTCTTGCAAAGTGTAGAAGGAGTGGCAACTCCTGCCCCATCTACAAGGGTTTGGAACAATGTTTCATGCTAGTTCCGGGGCCGGCGGGTATAAAGAGCTTTATGCAATGTCTGGAGGGTGGGAGAGTTAGGGAAGACGCGATGTTTCAGCTGACGAGCACTCCTTACTTCTGCAACTAGCAGGACCTGGAAGGAGAAGAAAAAAAAAAGAGAGAGAGAGAAGCGCGCTTTTCCTCAGCAGAGGTCAGCCCGGCAAAAGCGCTGGGAGATCGGAGCATCTCAGATGGGAGCGCAGCAGCGCATGGACGGAGGACGAGCAGCTGCTTGCAAAGTGCTCCTCTTACTCGTTGCCTGCCTATTCAAAGGGAGCTGCCAAGGTAAGCCCCCTCAACTCAGCTTCTGCTCCGGACACCAGCAGAGAGGAGCCGGGCTTTGTCTTGTTCAGAGCAAGCCCTGAACCGTCCTCCAGATGCTCTGGAGTGGACTACAGCTCCCATGATCCTAGTCCACAGGATCCATGCTGCCCGGGCTATGAGAATTGTACGAAGGCTCCAGTTTTGGAAAAAGGCCGAGGGGGAGGAACGGGAGGGAAATCCCGAATGGAGCGAAGAATGGTAATATCAGGCAGGTCCGCTCGTAAATCCCACTGGAATCCAACGAAGTTGAAATTCAGTGCTGTTTACGGGGTTACATCTCGAGAAAAGGCTCCCCCCTCCCAAGTGGACATCTCTTGATGGTAGACAAGGAAAGGCCGGGAAGGAAGAGGAAAGGGGCTCAGCTGTAGGATCAGTCTATATATCTCTGAACTGGCCTGAACGAAGGACCACTTTTTAAAATTCTGCAACAGGCAGTATATATACTTATGTATAGCATAAGAGTGACTGTGTGTGAGTTGTCTGTAGATATACTAAATACACACGCACACACACACTATATACTATATATACACAGAGAGAGAGAGAGAGACACACACACAGGATTTTTTAAAAGTGGTCCTTCGTTCAGGCCACTTCAGAGAGAAAGGGGGCTTCCAGGGAAAGCGACGCCTCCCACCCCCGGTATCCCAAAGGAAAAGCGCGTGGATTTCTCCCTCCCCTCGCTTTCCCCCCTCCCGACTCTCCACCGTCGTTTGCCCGTTTTTAGAGGCGGGCTGCAGAGTTTCCCCCAAGTTCTTTTGACAGCCCCGCCGCAACTTCCGAGGCGCTTTCCGAACAAGCCCAGCGGAGCCGAACTGGAGGCGCATCTCGGTGGCCATTCATCGCCTTTGCTATTCTCGCCCCACCCCGGCCGTTTCCCGTTGGCTATCAGAAGGAATAGCGTCTGTGGTGCGCCGGACGGAGGGAGGGGAGGGGAGAGGGGTTTATTGGCCGCAAGGATCCCCCGCGGGGCTATTCCTCCGGCTGGTAGCCCGATGTGTGGACGGGCACGTTTGGCTCGAAAGACGTTGCTTGCGTATGGGCGTTTAATGCTAGCGGTCGGCCCTAACTCTTTTGGGACGACTCCCCGAGTTTGACCTCCGCGGCCGCCCACCCCTCCATCAGTCTGAGGGAGATTCGAAGTGGAACGCGAAAACTTTTTTCCCTCTTAGCTTTGCTGTTGCTAGGCGACGCGGGCACCATGTGACTGGCAGAGCAAGGGCAGTGTGCGGAGCCGAGGGCCGTTTTGGTTTCTCCTCGTCGTCCGCGCGCCTTGGCACGAATAGCCCTAGCAATAGAATTGTATACCGCTTCACAGGGCTTTTACAGTCCTCTCTATAAGCGGTTTACCGAGTCAGCCATATTGCCTTCCCCCCCCCCTAACAATCCTAGCTGTGGAGGATGGAGAAACTCCATTATCAATTGTGTTGTAAATGTTGTACCTTGATAAACGTATCTTTTCTTTTATGTACACTGAGAGCATATGCACCAAGACAAATTCCTTGTGTGTCCAATCACACTTGGCCAATAAAATTCTATTCTATTCTATTCTATTCTTTCCCCCTTGTAATTGCATTCCCGCCCCCCTCCCCTCTTTCCCTTCTTGTCACACCCAAACACAACAATAATTACCCCACAGCGAATGAAAGCCCTATTGTTGGACCAGATTAGGAGAAAGCAAATTTCCTGGGGCACACATCTAGGCCTGGGATGGGGGAGTGGGGGGGTAGCGCTGGTGTGTGGATGCATTCAAAAGGTTAATCTGCTTTCTTTGCTCCGTTCTTGGCAGTAATCTCCTTAGGAGGATTCTAGTAATTATACTGCAAGTTCTGCTAGCAGCCCCCCTCTTTTTTTCCTGACCGCAAAACTGAAGTTTAGGCAGGTACCCAAAGTGGATACATACCCTTCAAAGTCTGTGGCTGAGAAAGTTTTTTCCCCCCAGTTCCTGATGGTGGGCGTGCGCCCTGCTGTCAATATGACTATTTTGTTTTGCCTTCATGTGCTCTGTGGATCCAATTAATCATCATTTATTCGATTTGTGGTTCATAATCACAATAGTGTGGATGAATGGGCGTGGATATTATTTTCACTAGTGCGTGTGAAATCAGCATTCAGATTCTCTTCTCAATCGTTATTTAGGGGAGATTGCCAGCTTTGAAATTCTTGTGGACCCTTGAAACAGGTTCCTAAAGGTGGCCATGTTAATAATTTGCAACACCTGCGAAATTTTGTGGCACTTGAAAGATTTAGGGTTTTCATGTATGTCTTCAGGATGGGGGAAGTGGCAACCTATATGTCATGGTACCATCCTACAGATGATGCAGCATACATACTTGTATCAGATGTCACTGTTCTGCAATGAATTATATATGTAACAGTGATAATGTGCTTCCTTTTTACAGGTGGTCCTCAACTTATGACCACAATTGAACCCAAAATTTCTGTTGCTAAGTGAGACATTTGTTAAGTGAGTTTTCCCCCATTTTATGACCTTTCTTGCCACAGTTGTTAAGTGAATTACTGCAGTTGTTAAATTAGTAACATGATTGTTAAGTGAATCTAGCTTTCCCAAGTCACAAAAGGTGATCACGTGACCCTAGGGCACTGAAACCGTTATAAAGCATCTGAATTTTGATCATGTGCATGGGAGTGCTGTAATGGTCATAAGTGTGAAAAACAGTCATAAGTCACTTTTTTCAGTGCTGTTATAACCTCGAAGGGCCACTAAATGAATTGTTGTAAGTTGAGGACTCCCTATAATCATTTTTAAAAGTTGTTTCTCTACCAATACATTGCATGTCCTTTGCTAAAGAAGATAATCTTGCAAATGAGTCACACTGGAGAAGCAAGAGGTCAAAGAATGGTGCTTTAAATTTTAAATTAAATTAGATGGTTTTCTGAATTGGTTCATCATCACATCTCCATGGGCTTTTTTCTGAAAGTTTGGATGCTGCCAGGGATGTTCAAATAGAAAAAGCAAGGTATTTGGCTACTGAAGGCTCCACAGGTTCACAGAGACTCAAGCTTCTCCTTACTTTAGATCTATCACAGATGGGCTACAGAAATGCAGACTTACTACTATTCGGCAACAAAAAATATAAAAAGAAATTGAATATTGTTGCCATCTAGATTTGTAAGGGTTTTTGCAGCACAGCTGATGTAGCCCTACTTCATTATTTAACAAGAAACAAATTTAGTCATGCTGGGGCCCAATAGGACCATAGTAAAGGAGTAGCATAGCAAGGAGGAGGAAGAGAGGAATATTTATTTATTTATTTATTATTTATTATTTAAATTTTTATACCGCCCTTCTCCCGAAGGACTCAGGGCGGTTCACAGCCAGATAAAAAATACACAATAATACACTATAAATACGATTAAATACGATTATTACAGTTATGCCAGCTGTTTTTCCAATGCCAGCAGATTCTTTTTCATTGTAACCTATTATTAAATCTTAAAATTAAATTGTTTTTGATAGTTATCTTTATATTTTGATAGTTATCTTTATATCCTAGACCATTGCCATGTTCCAACAGGAATTTGACTAAGTTCTAGACTGTGGTGGTAGCCAGTGCCTTAATTTTAAGTAGTTTCATTTTTCCAAATTAATAGATATTTATGAGGAATAGTGCCATTATCAGTTTATTTATTTGTTAAATTTATTTGCCACCTATCTCGCTGTGGGGCTACTCTAGGTGGCATAAAGCAATAAAAAGGAAGAAATGAAAAGAGTGTGAACAGAAGTAAGATAATAGAACAATATAATAAACAATGAAAAAACACAGTGAGAAATACAACTATATGATTACAAAAAAAGAATAATAAGAATAAGAATGACAGAGAGCAGAGAACAAGGCAGTGGGTGGGGGGGAGGAGGTAGATTTTGTTTATAATGGTAAAAGCAATGGCACTATTAAAATTTTAATTCATTCTTCCTGGAAAGGTCTTTCCTAAACTTTATATTCCTTAACGGATCGTAAAATAAATTAGATTGAGAAAAATTGTAATAAATAAAATGATTCCATTGTATAAGCAGAATGAATGAGAATCAAAAATGCAAAACAAATATAGAATATATTCAGAGGAAAGAGAAGACTATGAAATTTGTAGTTGGATGGAGCTGATGAGATTTTCAAAACAAACAGGAAATATAAAGAACAACAGGAAAAGTATGAATTGGAAGCAAATGTGTTTGTATGCAAAGCAGACTTCCCCGACCTTTCCAGCTTTGTGGACTGGCGGGAAAGGGGAGTGGCAGGCAAGTGCATGCCCATATGCATCGCCATTTGTGGAAGCAACAGGCACATGGGCCACTGTTCACACAAATGAAGCATGCATGCATGTGCTCACCCACTGAATTGCACGTGGGGTGTGTCCGCACTTGCCCACCACTTCGTAGCTCCTTTCTGAATGGCTCAAGGACGAATAGTGGACCGCGGCCCAGGGATCAGAGATTGGGGATCCCTGATGTATAGAAAGATAGAAAAAAGTATAGTGAATGGTGTGGATATACTGTAAACTGATTTCATCTACCTTTTCCTTTCACTGTCTTTAATGTTTTAATTTCTGCAGTTTACTATTTCTTACTTCTTTTCTGCACTCTGCATAATATATCACTTACCCTAATATGGAACATTGTTCAAAAGATCAATACGATGTACATAGTTGAAGAAGATGCAACTGATAGAACATTTTGTAGGTCTGATGAAATTCCTTCATGAGAGTCCTGTTGATTAATGCTGTTATATATTTCAGATAAAAACAAAGCCATGGAGAATAGAAGTTGAGGAAGCAAAAAACACTGAACATTTTGTGTACCCTGTGTGTGCCCATCTTTATTCAGAATAATTTGTGATTGAAAACTAAGCAGAATGTTACAATCAGAGGTGTTCAGCTCTTATCACAATCTAATATTCCTGATTTACTGTCTCCATGATTGAAATTGTGTTCTCTGTAATATAGTCAGCCAGTAGACATAAGGAAATCAGTAAGAGTTGTAAATAGAAACTACAACTACAGTCAGGATCTATAGTCCAATGCTCATTTGCATAACAAGAAATTACTTTCCTCTATATTCAGTGAAGCCAATATGTTTTCTTGAGTTTGGCTTTTCTACTTGTTATGGGAAAGACATTTATAACATACAGTAATAAGACAAGAGCCATTTTGGTATAGTGTTTAGTATAGTGTTTGAGGCATCAAGCTAGAAACTGGGAGGCTGTGAGTTGTAGTCCTGCCTTGGGCACAAAGCCAGCTGATTAACCTTGGGCCAGTCACTTTCTCTCATCCCTAGGAATGAAGCAATGGCAAATTATTTCTGAAAAACCTTGCCAAGAAGTGTGGAGGGATTTGTACGGGCACTCTCCTAGAATCAGACATGATTGAATGAAAGAATTAATATTAGAATATTAATAGATCTTAATAACAGGCACAGATCCTTCTGGACCTAAGTAAAAGAAAAAGTTTTCATTATCTGGATTTTATTTTTGCAAGTTTGAAGAAGCAAGTTAGAAGTCTCTTTATAAATGAACAATGAATAAAGTTTTAGTTAACTATAGCAATACTTTTTTTAAAAAAAAAAGATAAAACAGCACTTGATTTTTGTACCTTCCTTAATCTTTCTTTAATAATTTACCCCTTTTTATGTTTCAGGCAGTGAAGTATATTAGGAATTTGCTAAATAATCACCTAAAGTGGAGAATAGGACAAGAAGACAGTATTTCAGTTAATTGTTGAAAGCAGTAACTAGATGACACTAGATTAGACTTAAATTCCTCTTTACCAATGGTTACAGTGACAGTGAATTATTAAACTGAAGGCAAGCAGGTATGGGATATTTGTGGAGTCTTTGCAGCCCTTGACTGATTTACTTTGATACCTCATAGAACTCAGTTGTGCATCTTTCTGAAAGGATTGCAGTGTTAATCTAGGGCAGATATGTGATCTAGTTAGTGCCTCAACTGCATTAATGAAAAAATGGCCCAGTTGTTTTATTTTGAGTTAACTGGAAATCTGAGACACAAAATTTCACTTTAATCCAAATTTATCTTTCATGGTTTCTACATGAAATTGGGAAAGAGTCATTTAAAGGGAGAGGGTAAATGAGAATGCTGGTTAAAGTTTTATTTTTCCTCCCTGCCCTCTTCTGGGTTCTTGGGCTAATATTGTATTGTTCTAAGAGATTTGTTACTGCGCAGTATCTTGTTCCCTTGTGTAACATAGGTCTAAACCTGCTAGCCTTTATCTTAGTTTTTTTTTTTTTAAAAAATCTCCTTAGTGCTGACTCCAGCAGAATTCTCTCAGATGCAGTAGACTGAGGAAGAGTTTTCAGAATTTGACCCTGACTGAATTTGTTACCTCAGTTGACAGCTTCATGCAAGATTAACCAAAAGAAAATTTTAGAATTTTGATTTTTTAAAAAAAATCAAGTTGTAAAACATTACATATAATTCTCCTTTTCAGAATACCGTCAGGGGAAACAATATCCGAAGCAGATATTATAGTTGTCTAGCTTTGAATTTTGTGAAGAAATGAAGGCGAATATATGTGACCCAGGACAATAATGCAGGATCCAATCTGGGTTAGTCACCTGAACCAGAGATTTAGTCTTGTGAGTTTTCGGACTTGTGCTGGAGTCCATCCTCAGGGAACTTCTCTCTCATCACAATTGAGAGAGAGAATTGAGATAGAACTTCTTTCTCACTAAAATTTGTGAAGAAAGCTTACTAGCAGTTTCATAATCAAATGAAGTCAGATGAATGGAGAAAAATACTCAGCGACAATTTTTTCCTGCCATTAGAGTAATGAGTTTATCAATTTCAGGTTTCAATATAATTAAAGGCTTATGATGGCCCAATCTATTCCAGTTAACTCTCAACTGAGGTGTTTTTCTGAACAATATTAGAATATTCAAAGTAAATAATATATAGGTTATCCCCTTAATGAAAACAGTTTATATCTTATTATAGACCTCTTTAGTTACACTAAATCACAGTCATACCAATTCGGTGGTAACAGATGTATAATTCTTCAGAAGGTCTTTGACATATTGTACAAGACAGCGTCTTTAATCAGACTTTTTCATGGAGTACCATGCACGTGTGGATTTCTTAAATAAGTGTGATGTCCCATTGAATTAACAGACAAAGCAAATTCACTACTATATTGGAAATAAGAAATAGGCCTTGAATAAATTAGGGCATCCATGATAATTGCAACTTGTGTGCCAGAATATTAATGGATATCAATGAATGAAGATGTTACATCTCCTAATTTTTCCATATCTGAATATGTGGTCACTAAGTTGATGGCAGATTTAAAAGATGGACAAACTTGTGAGGGAGGGAGAGAGAGAGAGAGAGAGAGAGAGAGAGAGAGAGAGAGAGAGAGAAATAAATAAATTAAATACTACTTTAAAAATTTCTTCAGCTGAGAAACCTTAACAAGAGTGGCTCAAAACCTCATCACCTTGATGGGCTCTGAAAGCTGCAGTCCAGGTGTGTCCAAACTTGGCCCCTTGAAGAATGGTGGACTTCAACTCCCAGAATTCCCCAGCCAGCATGAGCTATAAATATGAGCAAGTTGCTGGCCGGGGAATTCTGGGAGTTGAAGTCCACTACTCTTCCAGGGGCCAAGTTTGGACATCCCTGCTACAGTCAGATATAAAGTGTGGCAGCCAGGTTAGTTGCAGGTGAAAACTGCTATTGTAATATAATAACAATAGCCCTTAGACTTATATACAGCTTCACAGTGCTTTACAGCCTTCTCTAAGCAGTTTACAGAGTCAGCATATTGCTCCCAACAATCTGCAGGTTTTGCAGTCTCTGATTTGGTTATTAATAGTTTCTGGGTCCAGTTCATAGTATCTCAATCTACAAAGGATTGTGGCTTGGCTTCAACTTATTTCTCTGACTGTTGCCCAGCTGTGTGAATATCCAAGGAGGGGATGCTGATGATCAGATTCTATAACTTGGCAATATGATCTTTGTCAGTATGATCTATTTACATGTGCAATTCAGCCCCAGAATTAGGCTCAATAGTATTCATTGGTGCTTATTTCCAGATAAATATATACAAAATTATAACATGAATTAGTTATAAAATGAACTAACATAGACTATGTTAAACAATGTGCACTTTGAAACCTATTTTATTATTTATTTATTTATTTATTTATTATTTAAATTTTTATACCGCCCTTCTCCCGAAGGACTCAGGGCGGTTCACAGCCAGGTAAAAAATACACAATAATACAATATAAATACGATTAAAATACAATTAAAAAACTTATTAAATTGGCCAAGATTAAAAATTTAGAATAAAAACCCATTAAAAACCCATAAATTTAAAACTAACCCAGTCCAGCGCAGATGAATAAGTGAGTTTTGAGCTCGCGACGAAAGGTTCGGAGGTCCGGAAGTTGACGAAGTCCTGGGGGGAGTTCGTTCCAGAGGGCGGGAGCCCCCACAGAGAAGGCCGTTCCCCTGGGCGTCGCCAGACGACACTGTCGCGCCGACGGCACCCTGAGGAGTCCCTCTCTGTGAGAGCGCACGGGTCGGTGAGAGGTATTTGAATACAAATGGTGGTTTTCTGCTTCTAAGTAGAAACTTAGAAATTTTAAATACTAAGTATTTTTCTATTTTGAAATCTTAATAGTACTTTTTATTTATTTACTTTTAATATGTTTTCCCCAAGGATAAATACCGGTAATTAAGCCTATGTTTTGGGAGCGAATAATATTAAAATCTTTTCAGTTCATTTTAAAAGAATCTTTTTCAGCCAAATTATTTTTTATAACATAAACATTCCTTTTTATATTCCAGTGATGTCAAAAATTGATATTTTACATACCAAAGCAAGCAGGTTGCCTGTCTACCTGCTTTCCTCTTTTCTTATCTACTACTGTTTTCTACTATTTCTGTGAAAATGAATTCAAGTATCATATTAAACAATGCATAATAAGAAATCTACATCTATATGCAACATGAATAGTATATCATCAAAATGGAAGCATGATAATATTAACTATGCTCACATATTTCTGAGATAATTCAGAATCACTCTTTTGTTTTGGTTTTGCTGTTCTTAAAATGGATTAGAGACTAAAATATCAACGTTATTCTGTATTCTTAAAAATGATGCATAAGTATTAGGGCAAGTCTCTTACAATGTTATCATTCGGAAAGCCATTTTTAATTAATTAAGGTACACCTTTCTTTGAACAAGTGCAGACAAGTTAACCTGTAAAGTCATTTTACTTGAATGAAAGTGATTTTCATAAATATATGTTGAAAGTCTTAGGGACAAATAGAATTGACACTAAGAAAACAACCAAATCTATTGTAGGAAAACTCATGCTTGGAGGGCAGGCACCCTAATCTTAAGATCTGATGTCTCAAACAACACAGAATGGAAATAAGCAAAAAGAGCTTTTTTCTATTGCTTCTTTCTGGATTTTCATTTGTTTGTTTTTTAAGAAAAATAAATTCCTTTTTAACTGTTTCAGTGGGATGGTGTTGCTCCCCATGTGCTCTAGCACCACCTAGTTGTAGGGCATGTTTGAAGCCAGAAGATGAAAATTTCCATCACTTAAACAAATTCATAGGCAATATTTATCAACAACAGCTTTTTCTGTGGAGGGACCAACCTGAAAATGATGTATAATATCTGTTATGTCTTAATTATAAGAGATACAATAATCTATTGTCTTAATTAGTTTGCTAATTAAGCAAATCAGTAGAAACAATGATGAAAGACTGTTACCACTTTGTAAAAAAATGTGAGTTGAAGTTTTTATTTCAGTGTGATGATTCATGCAGTTGTTTACAATTAAATGTATTTGTCACTCTTCTATGATGTTAAACTAATTTAGTGACTTAGCAGACTACTTTTGATTGTGGGTGCCTATTTTCATTAGCACATTAATCTGTGTGAGCCAATTCGTCAAGCATCTTTTTTATTGTGAAACACAATAGCTTTTTAAACGATTGCATTCAGCAGTGAAAATGTGTAGTTGGAGCATTAATGGTAGGACTCCTAGTATTTTAAATACCAGTGTATTTCCTGTAAACTATTCAGATTTTGCTTTTGACTTTGCTTTCCACTTTCAGGATAGCAACAAGGTACCTTTTTATTACATATCTCTTTCCATAGTGAGATAGATAGATTGATCCTAACTATGTACAAAAGCATCAGTAACATTCTTTTCATTATTATGTTCTGAGATGATTAGTCAGAATTTAGATGACTATGGATTGAACCCATTCATATTTGCTTTGGAGATGAAAACCCTCATTCTGGTTTCACTTAAGGCATTTTTTTTTACAGAAAACTAAAGTATTGACAATATACAATACTCAAATGCACGGTTTCTTCTATAAAAAATTAGTTGAACCAGAATAAAGTCCATCCTCCTTGGATCCTAAAAGATAATAAAAATGGATAGATTTATTTTCACATACCATTAACAATTTACCAAGATTGCTTAATCCTTTTTAGGAAATATTCTCGATTTGCTTGAGGAATTAGGGCAAAGACAAGATTATATTTCAGTATAACCCCATTTTGCAATAAAATGGTGAATAGATAAGCTTTGGACAAATGCTCCTGCTGCCAACTGTACTTTGTATCTGTGGCTGATGTCTTGGCTTTTAAAGAATACTCAAAGGAGGTAGTGAAGATTGCAATCTTTTTCATTGCCAGCTAGTAAAACAAGCCATTTCCAGCTTACTCTATTGTTCTAGAATTCTTTACTCTGAATTGAGAACAGAGGAAGATCAAGAAGCACAAAGAAGGCTGGTAATACAAGAGTGTGATACTCATTCATTCATTAAATGTATATGCCACCCATCTTACTATCAAATGTATAAAGTTACCATAACTTTAACCTTAAACATAAACATAAGTTTAACCTTAAACTGTCTACTGTCGGCCTCCCCCCATTCCTAAGAGGTCTGTAAGCGGTGTGCATCAGCGCACCGTCCCTGTCCTACTGTCCCCATTTATTTATACCCATTTCCTGTATTCATATCCATGTTTATACTTATTCCTGTTATCTCGTACATGTTTGACAAACTAAATAAATAAATAAGTAAAATGAGTGACTCTGAATGACTTACAATATACAGGTTTGCTAATAGGATTGCTAAAGTACAAGCACTGGATATTGTTGAATAGGCGTTTGAACTGGTAACTTCTTTGGAGTCTTTTGCTACCTGTAGTCTGGATCCTTACATTTCTGTTGGTAAAAGTGTCCAGGGAGGTGACTGTAGAGACTAAGGAAGATGAGTTTGATACAAAGACAAGTAGTCCTCGATTTACGACCACAACTGGACCCAAAATTTCTGTTGCTAAGTGAGATTGTTGTTAAATGAATTTTACGACCTTTCTTGCCACAGACATTAAATGAACCGCCATGGTTGTTAAGATAGTAACATGTTTGTCAAGTGAATCTGGTTTCCCCATTGATTTTGTTTGTCAAAAGGTCGCAAAAGATGATCACATGACCCCAGAACACTGCAACTATCATAAACACGAGTTAGTTGCCAAATGCATGAATTTTGACTCTCATCATCATGAGAATGCTGCAGTAGTTGTATGTCTGAAAAATGGCCATGAGTCACTTTTTCAATGCCTTTGTAACTTCGAGCTGTCACTAAATGAACTCTTATAAGTGAGGACTATATGCATGCAAGAACTGTTATCTAGGCAAAGGGGGCTGAAACATTCTTCCGAGTCCTGGGAAGCAAAACAATGTTTGAAAGTATCTGCTCGTATAAGAAGGGTGGGTGGGAGACCTGCAGCATAATCAGATTTGCACAGTTCTGTTGTTATAATTTCAATAAAGATGTAGTTTTGGTTTTCCTGTGGAATTGATTTCCTGCTCTGGTCTATCTAATGGAGCTGACTGTGATAAGCAGTTGTGTCAGGCTTGCAATAAGTGTTGATGGACGGAGAATGCTTTCTGCCTTTAGGGGTAAATGGTACAGAAGAGGTAGGGACTATGGTTTTGCTGTTTCTGGAAGAAACAAATTAATTTTGTAGAAAACATGATAGTGTGTAGTTTGTAGAAACAAGCCAACTTCGTGCCAAATAATTTTTATTTTTTACCAAACAAAACTAGTGAAAATTAGTAACTGCACTGCATTTACTAGCAAATATGTGCATATAATAAAAAAAATATTTGACTAATCTTTGAAATCCTCCTTCTAGTCTTAAAGAGAAGAGGACAAAGAGTGTACAGGAATATGGAGGGAGTCTAGGTTTCAGTCTCCTATGATAAATCATGTTTTACCACACTTGACCACAGTTAGTAAATGCCCTTTGCAATTCCTTTATCATTGATTTATTGCCATCAGTGAACCAGGTGGAATCATAGAATTAAAGGATAGGTAAAACAGCTAAGTGAACTTAGTTGTCACTCTAATTTATGGTTGGTTTATAAGCTAGCAAAACAGTAGTTAAAGAAAACAACTGTGGCTTGCCCTGTCAGTTGCTGGTTCATTTACATCTTCGCTTTTAGTTGCTTGTGCAATAAATTGCTGTAGATTAGTCAAGAGTAAAACTGCACATTTGAAGTTTTCAGAGCTGTCTTGAATTCCTTGGCTGCAGCCCTTAGAGACCACCAAGTGGAATGACTGTATTCTAATATTTATTGTGACTAAAAAAAATCACACAAAATATAGTAATAAAAATATAATTAAAATGAAATTAATTGCAGTTTATTCTATCTATATTTTCTCCACATGCCCTGCTCTGAATATTTAATAATGGCACAGAAATTTATGATTTATACCGGTAACTGACAGACTGATTTCAGCAATGCTATTACAGTAAATCTATTTCTGTCAGTCTTTGTGAACTTCAGCCTTTCAGTCTATATATTTTTTGGGTATGTAGCATTTATTTTTATTACAGAATACAGTCAGTAAAATAAGAGGTGCATCAGTTTGCCTGTCGTGTACTATACAAGAATTTGAGTGGGGGCTTAGAAATATTTTGAATGAGTATAGAGAATGAAAAATGACATGAATTTTCCACCTGTTTTGACAGTTGTAGAAAATTCATTGTTGAATTAGAATAGTAAACATTTGAGGGCTGGAAAGAAAGGAGAATCAAGTTCTCAGAAAAGGGTGTGTTAGTTTTTATTCTTTTTGTCCTTCCTATTGTAAAAGCTCAATCAAGTACAAAATGAGTGAATCACTGTGTAAACTGGGAAAAGCATGGCATTTGTATTTATAAATTTTCTTTGCAGAATCTTAGAGCACATCACATTATATGAATAAAATGAATACATTTCATTTATTGAATGCTGATCCTTAAATAGGATACCACCAAGGTAACTTTAAATGATTGATCTCCATCGTTTAAAAACAAACTCCAAACTATATTATTGTAGAAGCAGTTCTATAATAATCTCTGTTTTAAGGGATACCTTTCTATTTTAGCATTATTGGTTATCCCACATCTCCTCCTCTGCAGCTGCACAGAAAAAAAGACAACGAAGGTCTGCAGATCCTTTTTCAGAATGCTGCTTTGGAATTGAGGTGGGGAGTGGGAGGAAAAACATCTGAAGAGCTACTAAAAAGATAAGGGAAGATCTTGTCACTTAGCTTATCTTCTGGGGGAATATATACGGCTCCAGTAAGTGATTGATAAAGTCTCTATGAGAGTAGGTTTGGTCTTAATGGCTGACCTGTTTGATGGAACAGGTATGGGCCTCTAAAAAAAATCCTATCATAGCGTTCAGTGAAGGTGTGATTAGATGATTTCTAGTTCATATACAGAGTGTAACCAACATTCAGAATGACTTTTGCAAATACGGAGTTTGAAGATTCTGGGTCTGTGATAAATTAAGATTGTAATATTGCCCACGCACAGTTTTTTAAATTTACAATTTAAAACATGTTTACCTTGAAGCAGGTAGAGTCCAATGTCTGTGGAGATTCTCAGCCATCGAGGTCAATGTTGTCCCAAAGGGGCTTTTTACAAGAGGCAACTGGACTTTCTGATTTTTCTTTCAAGATGTTTTGCTTCTCATCCAAGAAGCTTCCAGAGCTGAAGAAGCTTCTTGGTTGAGAAGCAAAACATCTTGAAAGAAAACAAAACAAAACCCAGTTGCCTTTTGAAAAAAAGCACCTTTGGGAGAGTTCAGGTTCTCAGTTTAGTAGTATTAACCTTCAAAATAATAAAAAAAAAACATGGAGAAGGAGCTTGAACCATTTCAAACTGCTGTAATCCTAAAAGGACACAACAGTATTATCACCTACTAGGATTTTGCATTGTGTATCCTACAGCCGGGCCATCATATCAAATTTTTTTCCCGAAGGCCATCACTCTGCTAAACAAATAATTCCCTCAACACTGTCAAGCTATTTACTAAATCTGCACTACTATTAATCTTCTCATCGTTCCCATCACCAATATCTTTCCACTTATGACTGTATGACTGTAAAGTTTTTGGTTTGATGCTATATGCTGATCAGTTAGGAATTGATAAGGAGACTCCTGTCAGGTGCAAGAAATCAGGAGCCAGGACAAAGTTCAAAAGTACTGGTACTACAAATTTATTTCATACTACCTGTACAGAAGAATCTGAACTACTAATGGTCAAGGTGAATTGGTGCCATATTTGTCAATGGACTTCAAGACGGTTGGACTTAAGTCTGTAGAGACTCCAAACTGATGATGTATTTTGACTCCAGCATTGGGCTCAGCTTGGTCATCTCTTACATCTAGTTTAGAAGCAATGTAATCAAAACACTTTAAAATTTTACTATGAGTTCCTTATTCAACTTCCAATGTTCTAACATGATGGCTAGAATTAAGCTACGTTTCCCTTGAGACCTGATTCAAACTTTGTCATCTTAGAGCTGACTGGACAAGTCTATTGTGGAACTTCCTTAGTTCATGTCACCTTGCTGGATAGGTTGTCTTCCAACCTAAGAAGACAAATTAATGTTGATTTGGCATATTGTGGTCTTGCCCCTCAACACTACTGGGTTTAGAGCTTCCTATTTTATCACAATCCTCCTTCCTCCAATATGTTCTGTATATTGTTTCTTTAATAACTTATATGTTCTTCATAGAAGACTACTTAATGGTCCTAATGGGGACCCCGTTTGGTATTATAGCTAAGGGTACAAACTGGAAGACTGTGAGTTCTAGTCCCACTTTAACTACGAAAGCCAGATGGGTGACTTTGGACCAGTCTCGCTCAGCCCAACTCACCTCACAAGGTTGGTTTTGTGGGGAAAATAGGAGGAGGAAGAAGTATGAGATATGTTTGCCGCCTTGAGTTGTTTATAAAAATAATAAAGTGGGATATAAATAAAAAATAAAAACATATGGTAGCTATACTGTAAAAACGTCCAAATGAAAGCCAAACTTCTTTATTTTCAGATTCAGAGGTAGAACTGGTCTCACAAATGCTATTAAAATATCCATTGTACACACTCAAATGGCAATCAACCTTATTATTTCCAATTGTTAATAACTCTAATTGCCATTGAGACCAGGGGGCTGTTACTCTTCTCCTGAATGACCACTCTTTAGTAACCTTTAAGAAGATTACAGAATTCTCATCAATAGCTGTTGGAAGCTGTCTGGTTCCTCTTTCATAGTATTAACTATTAGCTCTTAATTGCTTTAGGATTTTCCTGCAATTTTTAAAATTTCTTTTTATAGCCATCGTATTATATGCTAGTCATTTATTGTGTTGTGTTTCATCTTGGACCTAAAGAAATTTTGATTGATTGATTGGTGGAAATGGATGCATTCAACTCCTCCAAGGCAAAACAAATCATTTCCATCCCTAGACACATTTCCATCCCTTGTCCACTAAATAGTTTTACTATTTTACTAATCTGATGATGTGGACACATTTCTCTGCAGGCCTGTAAATTGAAAACATATTTTTTTTAAAAAAAATGGCCTCCAGATTGAAAAAAGTTACCTATCCTTGCCTTAACATATATTTGTATAGAAGATCTAAGTTACATAAACAATACAAGAAAAGAGCAGAAATATAAGAAAACCATTTACACTGAACCTCACAACAATGAGATATAGTTCTGTTCGTATGATAATTCATTGTAATATTGTGAAGAGTAAGTAAAAATTCTAAACTGCCATATCTCTTTATACCCATAGCTTTAAATAAAGAAAAGGGGTTATTGCATATTTAGCAATGTTGTAAATAACATTTCCTAGATATTTTCCTTCCTTCCTTCCTTCCTTCCTTCCTTCCTTCCTTCCTTCCTTCCTCCCTCCCTCCCTCCCTCCCTCCCTCCCTCCCTTCTTTTCTTTTCTTTTTTCTTTTCTTTTCTTTTCTTCTTTCTTAATCCAAAAACTAGTGTGTTTATTTCAGTAGGCAAAACAATCCAAAGAACATTTTCTAGCTTTGCATTCTATGTTGCGTGTTACTTTTGTTTCCTGAGAACATTGATAGATTGATGAAGTTTTCCCAAGATTAAACAATTAACCCTAATGCTCCATTCTTTATTGCACTCTTCTCCATTTCTTGTGTCCTTGAAATGCATTGGATCACAATTCATTACTTCTGGTTGGCTGGAAGGACGAAAGAGTTCAGTAGGGCTGGAAAGCCCCAGGCATTGGATAAGGCTGCCTTATTGCATCAATCTTTTCTATACCATGGCTTAATAATAGCCTTGAAATATGCCCTAGGAAAGAGTGATTTACTTTTTCTTCCAACATATTTTTTTCCAGAAAAAGTAAAATTCATGAGTACATTATTGGGTAGAGAATTGCTATTTTGTAAAATTATACATTTATTCTGTTTAATATAGAGAGTGACCATTTTATACTAAGTTTAAATCGCAACCAACATAGTTTATGAAAGTAGTAATACTTAACTGAAGAACATTTATTTGAACTTACAGTCATTGGGCAATTTAAGTTGTTTAAGATATTTAAGCTAAGGAAATTTAAGAGCCATTGCCTTAGATTATAGGGGTGTAGTGCTGTAGGTACTATAACTAGAACAAAAAACCTTGGAGTGAGCGACCTTTGGTGCTGGGCTCTAGCAAATTAGAGGGTCAATAGGTGGTTATGGTTGTTGGAAAACCAGTAGAGTTTATTTTTGGAGGAGAGAGTTCAGTTGCAGAGAGTTTAAACCTTGAAATCTGTGTAGATTATGATGGAGTAACCAGGGCATCCATAAAAATGGTCATTCAAAATGGCAGGCACAGCTGAGGCATCAAAGCCCCACCCCTTTTTATTATGTAAGACAAATATTGCACAGACGAGTCAGAAGAAGCAAGGCTTTGATTGCCCAGCTCTGCTTGCCATTTTGAATCCAATGACCATTTCTATGGATGCCCTTGGTTATAAAAAGATAGACCTTCATAAAAATATGGTGTGAATCAGGCAACCCATACAAATACAAATGAATTGCTTTTGGTCTCTTTGGGATTCCATTCTTCGTTGAAAGGGTCACTGTTTTATATCTGGAAAAACTTTCCTTTATTTAACAATTATTTTTAGAACGTTGTAGATGACCTTTCTGCTGTTTGCCACTGTGTGCCACGTATTCTAAACTGTTTCACGTTGTAGAATGTACAGTACATTGGAGAACAAACAGAACCAGACCTAGAACACAGTTCAATCTAGATGCATACTTGAATGCACAATTCTCATTCTCACTTTAACTCATCCCATCATCATTTCATGATTCAAAACAATAAGACAGAGTCATGGATTTTATATAGTGAGCTGATGGAACAGGGAAGTGACAGGGAAGGAAAAGAAGAAAAATGGTGAGCAGGTCTTTATAGTATATGATTCCAAGTGCTCAAACACTGAGGCAAACATCTGAACAGAGCTTATATTGTTCAAATACTGAAGCACAAAAACTGAGAAAACATCTCTTCACTGCCATCTAAAGGTTGTCCAGTTTTTTGCAACCCAACTTTGAGAGCCCTGAAAAGAAAGCCTTCCATCTTTTTGAGAAAGACTCCTGCATTCTCCTCTCCAGTACAACATTGCTTATTTTTAAGCCCATCTAAGTAAAAATATATTGCCTTTAATAGTACTGTATTGTTTATTTAGAACTTACTAGTAGTTCCTTCCAGGAACCTTGCTCACACAATTGTTTGCATGAAGGAACCACTGAGATGTATCAGTACCTGTCAAAATAAACCAGAATTTCCACTGCCATCTTTTTTAAAAAAGGGCTGACTAAAAATGAAACATTTCCTGTAAAATAATATGAGTGGTAATCAGTCTTCCACTGAGCCCAGTTTTCTTTTGAATGCTAACGTTGTTCATTCGCTCCGGCAAGCCAGCAATTCGTCCTGCTGTTCTTTGAAGGGCTCCTAGAATTATGTGGGTTTTAAAAGGCCCAAAACAATGCATTGGATTGCTACTTAAATGTAGCTAAAACAAAAAGGTAATACTTAATACTTCCTTCAGCATGAGGTCAGGAAGATCAAAGGGAAGAAAAGGCAGCAGGCCCTTGAGGACCCATACCACATTAATTAAAATCCCCAGTGGAATGATCCAAGCAAGCAAAAACATTGTGTAAAACACCCCCCCCCTTCGCCCCCAGACTCCTACAAATGGCTCTGATAATCAACAAGGGTGGGGAAAGAAATAGGTTCACATACCAAGTGGATTTGCCTAAGTTGGCATTCCATTTCACAGCCTAGATGAGAACAAATATTAGACCAAAGCCTTGGATTGGATAAATTTATTTACTTAGTTTTATAGCCTGTCCCATTACAAAGGCTGAAGATAGAGAATATAAGCTAGAAAAAAAAAGTCCGATGAAAATTGTATTCTTAAAAGAGAGAGATAAATAATTGCAATATATAACCTTGGAGTGAAGTTGAAAATACCTTTTAAACAGTAAAGATTTGGCCTCCTGTCCATTCTGCTACACTCCCCTGGAGAACAAAATAAATCTGAAAAACAAAACATTTTCCACAGCTTCAGTGGTTGCCAGATGCCGTGATGATGAGAAGTATAGGATTATGATGTGATTTTGTGAATGGAGCCTCATTTGTAAAGCTAATAATTTCTATTACAATGTCAGAAAACAAGACCATTTCTCCTTTAGCATGATTTACGACCCATGTAGCTCAGTTAAAAACATAGCACGCAATGTTTCTTTTGGGGGATTGCTCTGGGGGATCTTTGCATCCTTTTACCAACTTTGATTCTTCTTCAAATTGCAGATACAGCATTTTTATTTGGCTATTTAAGTAGCTGCACTCTAAAAATATGAAAAAAAATCACATTGTATCAGTTAACAAATGGCAATGGACTTTTTAGCAATTTTATACAGCTTAAGAAACACTATTCCTTGACTTCTGTTATTATGTTATACATATTCTCCTCTTCTTATGCTTATTCTTAAGATTTCTTCTAAATATCAGGAAGTTTCAATATACCCTCAGAAATTCAGGTAAGCTTGCTGATTTAGAAAGGTTGGCTATATACTATATGTATAAATCATCTCTGCGACTCTCTAATATTTGTTAACCTATCTGCTTGCTTTTTCATATGAACTCTATATTATTATATATCTTGTGATTATGGGGAAATGGCTCAGTAGCTAAGACGCTGAGCTTGTCAATTGAAAGGTCGGCAGTTCAGCAGTTCGAATCCCTAGTGCTGCATAATGGAGTGAGCTGTTACTTGATATTGATTGTTTCCTGATTGCTTATTTGTACCCTATGATTAGCATTAAGTATTGTATCATTAAGTGTTAAATTTGTACCCTATGACCATCATTAAGTTTATACCTTGATGAAGGTATCTTTTCTTTTATGTACACTGAGAGCATATGCACCAAGACAAATTCCTTGTGTGTCCAATCATACTTGGCCAATAAAAAATTCTATTCTATTATATTGTCCTAGCTTCTGCTAACCTAGCAGTTCAAAAGTACCACCCCATGGAGTCGGGAATGACTAGCACATATGTATGAGGGGAACCTTTACCTTTACTGTTATGGGGAAATATTTTGTTTTCTGTTCCTCCCCTGAGGTTTAGATAGATAGTCAGATCTATGTCTGCGAGCGATCACGCACTCCAGTCCCCCTGACTTTCCTCGTTCCCCGAGTAGCTTGAATCCCCAGAGCCTGGACCTTCGGCTGATGCTATGTAATGAAATGAGCCCCCCTCATTTTCGATCTTATACAAGAGGGGGGTGCAGACCTGATGGGCATCTTGGAGACCTGGTTGGGCACGGAAGGGGGGGTGCTCCTTGTTGAAATGTGCTCACCGGGCTTCCGTGCATTTCATCAGCCGAGGGCCCAGGGTAGGGGTGGAGGGGTGACGGTTATTATCAAAGAAGGTCTGGGGCCGAGGGAGGTCACTGTACCACAGATAGCCGGATGTGAGTCCCTCTTTGTGAAGTGGGGCCAGGGGATGCAGGTGGGCTTGCTGATTACGTACCTGGTTCCTTGCTGCGTGACAGCAGCCCTGCCCGAGCTGCTAGATGCGATAGCCGGGATGGCGGTTGATACCCCCAGACTTATGGTTATGGGGGATTTCAACCTGCTGTCGGTCGGTGAAACATCAGCGGCGGCTCGGGAGTTCATGGCTTCCATGACGGCCTTGGACCTGACCCAGTTAGTTAATGGTCCCACTCACATCGGGGGAAACACCCTGGATTTGATTTTTGTCTCTGGACAGTGGTTGAATGATCTAGAATTAGGGGACTTAGTCATTAAACCCCTGTCATGGACAGATCATTCGCTCCTTAAACTCGACTTTCGAACCGCCAACCCCCACCGCAGGGAGACGGGGCCGATTTGTTGGTTCCGTCCCAGGCGCCTGATGGACCTGGAGAGGTTTCTGATGGAGCTTGGGCCATTTCCTGAGGATCTAGCTCACGGCTCGACTGAAGAATAGTGGCCGCCTGGGAAAGGGCGGCGGCTGGGGCTTTGGACCGCGTCGTGCCTTTGCGGCCTCTGACCCGGTGCCTATCTCGATTGGCTCCTTGGTATTCTGAGGAGCTGAGAGAGATGAAGCGCTGGAAAAAACGCCTAGAGAATGGGTGGAGGGCCAGTCGTTCCGAATCTGATCAAACACTAGTAAGGTATTATATTCAGACCTACCTAGTGGCGATAAGAGCGGCAAAACATTATGATTTTTCCACTCTTATTGCATCAGCAGATAACTGTCCAGCCACCCTGTTTAGGGTGACCCGCTCCCTCCTTCATCAAGGAGCACAGGAGGACCCCTTGCAAGGGCGTGCTGAGGATTTTGGGCAATATCTGCATGATAAAATCACTCAGATTCGGGATGGTCTGGACTCGGATTGGGTAGATTCGGGCAGGATGACGGAGGTAGGTCTTAAGAATGTTATCTGGGAAGAGTTCGATACTGTGGCCCCCGAGGACATGGACAGGATACTGGGGAGGCTGAACGCGACCACATGTGTATTGGACCCGTGTCTCTCCTGGCTGGTACTGGCCACCCGGGAGGTTACACGAGGCTGGCTTCAGAGAATTGTCAATGTTTCTTTGATGGAGAGTGCCTTCCCTACCACCTTGAAAGAGGCGGTGGTGAGGCCCCTCCTCAAGAAGCCCTCCCTGGATCCAGCTGCTTTAGCGAATTATTGTCCCGTCTCCAACCTTCGTTTTGTGGCAAAGGTTGTTGAGAGTGTGGTGGCGCAACAGCTTCCCCAGTACCTGGATGAAACTGTCTATCTTGACCCGTTCCAGTCCGGCTTCCGGCCTGGGTACAGCATGGAGACGGCATTGGTCGCGTTGGTAGATGATCTCTGGAGGGCTCAGGACAGGGGTTGTTCCTCTGCCCTGGTCCTATTAGATCTCTCAGCGGCTTTTGATACCATCGACCATGGTATCTTGCTGCGACGGCTGGAGGGGTTAGGAGTGGGGGGCACCATTTATCGGTGGTTCTCCTCCTATCTTTCTGACCGGTCACAGACGGTGTTGGCGGGAGGGCAGAGATCGGCCGCGAGGTGCCTCATGTGCGGGGTGCCACAGGGGTCAATTCTCTCGCCTCTCCTGTTCAACATCTATATGAAGCCACTGGGTGAGATCATCCATGGTTTTGGCGTGCGATCTCATCTGTACGCTGATGATACACAGCTGTACATTTCCACCCCTAACCACCCCAACAACACCATTGAAGTGATGTCCCGGTGTCTGGAGGCCGTGCGGGTTTGGATGGGGAAAAATAGGCTTCGACTCAACCCTTCCAAGACTGAGTGGCTGTGGATGCCGGCATCCCGGTACAGCCAGCTGACTCCATCGCTGACTGTTGGGGGCGAGTCATTGGCCCCCATGGAGAAGGTTCGCAATCTAGGTGTCCTCCTGGATGTACGGCTGTCTTTTGAAGAGCATATGATGGCCGTCGCCAAGGGAGCTTTTTATCAGGTTCACCTGATACGCCAGTTGCGTCCCTTCTTAGACCGGGATTCCCTATGCACGGTCACCCACGCCCTCATCACTTCCCGCCTGGACTACTGTAATGCTCTGTACATGGGGCTCCCCTTGAAGAGCACTCGGAGGCTCCAACTGGTCCAGAATGCGGCTGCATGGGTAATAGAGGGAGTAACTTGAGGCTCCCATGTAACACCTATCCTGTGCAAGCTGCACTGGCTTCCAGTGGTCTTCCGGGTGCAATTCAAGGTGTTGGTTACCACCTTT
This sequence comes from Ahaetulla prasina, assembly GCF_028640845.1. Lineage (NCBI taxonomy): Eukaryota > Metazoa > Chordata > Lepidosauria > Squamata > Colubridae > Ahaetulla > Ahaetulla prasina. The sequence goes on from NC_080539.1 coordinate 218,448,372, forward strand.
AAAGCGCTCCATGGCATAGGACCGGGTTATTTACGGGACCGCCTGCTGCTACCAATTGCCTCCCATCGACCCATGCGCTCCTATAGAGAGGGTCTCCTCAGGGTGCCGTCAGTCAAACAATGTCGACTGGCGACCCCCAGGGGGAGGGCCTTCTCTGTTGGGGCTCCTGCCCTCTGGAATGAGCTGCCTCCAGGGATACGTCAACTCCCCGACATCCGGACCTTTCGACGCGAGCTAAAGACATTTTTGTTTCATCGCACAGGGCTGGCTTAATTTAGTTTTAATAGGGGTTTTATTAGAGTTTTAGTCTTCCTTGGCCTAATTAATTTAGTTTTTTTAAAAAAATGTTTTTAACTTTTGTGATCTTTGTTTTTACTAGGCTGTAAACCGCCCTGAGTCCTTCGGGAGAAGGGCGGTATATAAATTAAAATAATAATAATAAATAATAAAATAATAAATAATAATATTGCATTTTTTCTGATCCAAGTCTGATCCAAGAAATATCACTCTGTAAGGTTCATTTTTGAATGTATTATACATGTACAATATACAATATAGATCTGCATATGTACAGTTCTGTGTCATTACAGCAATCCTAGGGAATGTCTGTATGTTGCACATGTTTAGGTTCAGGTTGGTGCTCTTGTTTATAGTTGAAATATACTTAGGGCTCATTGTGACCTTCCAGAGGTTTCTTCCAGCAATTCCCGTACTCCTGGTCAGTGATGAAGGACGTTGGGGAAATGCACAACTTCCCTGCTTCTAATCCCTTTTACAACAATATCCTTCAATCGATTGAGCAATACTTAGTGTTGCATAAGCACAGGAGGACTTTCCAACCTTTGGGCTCCTCTAAATCACTTTAGGGTAGGGAGTTCTCTAAATTCTCTGGAACAGGTTTTGAATGTCCAAATAACTGAACATTCCCATGTTCCACTGATATCTTTTCCTGGGGAGATGTTAGTTGGTCTTTGGTTAGCATTCAAAAAGATCTTTTCCAGCTTTATTTTTTTCCTCCCCTTTGTGAATGGAAAGTATTGGGCTATTTTTTCTTTTGTATAAAATAATTTTGAGAGTGTGACCAATGACCAATTCAATAAATTATAATAGATTTTCTGAAGTATCATAGGCATTGATAACGGTACTCAGGATATGATTTATAGAAAGATGGATCATTTTTAGTGTTAAAATGAAGATAAGTACTGGTCTGCTAAGACTGGTGTACATGTGCTATTTTTTTCACTATATCTATATCAAATGATAGGAATGTACTTAAACAGAACTGTATACCATATGTATATCTGAATGCATCAGTTATTCCAATGCATGCTTAAGGAGTTGCCATTAAAGAAATGAATGAACAAATAACACTCATAGAGTTATTGCTCCTTAAATAACCAAAGAATTTGGTTTTCAAATATAAAACAGAATTCAGTCAAAGGGCTGCAAATTCCAGCCTGTGTTTGTGCATTCCTTCCGGGCATGTTCCAAGGGAGGTTGTTGTGCTTTTAAAGGTGCTTGATAAGAGCCCTGCCCCACCAGTCCCAGATCTGCCCCACCAACCATCCTCGTGCATTAGTTTCTAAGGTATTTAGGTGAACATGCTCCTGTACCACTCTGTACCACCATTTATCCAACTGAACTATCTGACCATTTGCAGGATACATTATAAATCAGGGTGTCACTACCAGACAATCAGGTTTGAACATTTCTTGCATAAAGCGGTTTGGCTACAGAATATCTCAAGGGAAGATATCACTGAATTGTGTTTATGAGTTGCTGCTTTTCCATTCAGGCTCAGCTGACCTGTTGTTTCCGCCCATCTTTTTGTGTGATTGAGGAGTTAGTAACAGTCTCTTGCCTCTAATCATGATGCTTGCTTAAGTTAAGATAGGTAACATGCAATTCAGTAATTAATTTCTGACTTTGGAATTGTAAGATATTAATTTGATAAATGCAGAAACTTTACCGTCTTTTGAGTGTGTGCTTCCAGTCTTTGTAGTTTCTGAGGCTACCTGAAAAATAACTTAGTTGAATGTGTTTCATATTTATCCCGCTACCCAAATTTTATCTGAAGGTCTTGGCATACTGTAAGAGTTATTCATATAAAGATGCATGCCCCCTACAGTTCTTGGGGTGGGGAAAAAGTTAATGCATCAATCACAGTCACCTATTAAATCTCTATGAAATTGCTGTGTCATTTTATTAAATTTTCCACCTACATTATTTTCTGTGTTTCTATTGCTAAGGATGGAATTTTAATTTATATTTATTTATTAATTAAATTTATGTATTGCCCATCACATCTGAAAATGATCTTGGGTGGTTTTTCATACATTAAAACCAGTTAACATTAAAAAAGATAAAACAGTAATAATCATAGTCATAGTAATAATGAAATCTGTAATACCATCAAGTAGGGACACGGTGGTTCAGTGGCTAAGATGCTGAGCTTGTCGATTGAAAGATTGGCGGTTCAGTGGTTCGAATCACGTAATGGGGTGAGCTCCCGTTACTTGCCCCAGCTTCTGCCAACCTAGAAGTTCGAAAGCACGTAAAAAATGCAAGTAGAAAAATAGGGACCACCTTTGGTGGGAAGGTAACAGCGTTCCGTGCGCCTTTGGTGTTGAGTCATGCCGGCCACATGACCACAGAGACGTCTTCGGACAGCACTGGCTTTTTGGCTTTGAAACGGAGATGAGCACCGCCCCCTAGAGTTGGGAACGACTAGCACATATGTGCGAGGGGAACCTTTATTTTTATTTTTTTAATTTGAATTTATATCCCGCCCTTCTCTGAAGACTCAGGGCGGCTTACATTGTGTAAGGCAATAGTCTTCATCCATTTGTATATTATATACAAAGTCAACTTTTATTGCCCCCAACAATCTGGGTCCTCATTTTACCTACCTTATAAAGGATGGAAGGCTGAGTCAACCTTGGGTCTGGTGGGACTTGAGCCTGCAGTACCGTATATACTCGAATATAAGCCGATCCGAGTATAAGCCGAGGTCCCCAATTTTACCCCAAAAACTGGGGTAAACTGGGGACTCGAGTATAAGCCGAGGGTGGGAAATGAGGCACCTACCGGTTGAAACCCTCCTCCTCAGCTGAGAAGGCTGGCGGCTCCCCGCCCGCCCTCTCACTGCACCGCAGGGCTTCAGTCCGTAAAATGTGAAAAAGAAAAAAAACTCGAGTATAAGCCGTATATACTCGAGTATAAGCCGAGGGCTTAAAAAAAAAACTCGAGTATAAGCCGTATAGACCCGAGTATAAGCCGAGGGGACGTTTTTCAGCACAAAAAATGTGCTGAAAAACTCGGCTTATACTCGAGTATATACGGTAATTGTAATTTCAGGCAGCTGTGTGTTAATAACAAACTGCATTAGTCTGTTGAGCCACTTCCCTTCCCAGCCCAGGTATTACCTTTAATACCATCAAATGTCCACATCTGCCTATTCCAGGTCCTTGGAAAGAACTCGATAGATAGAGAAAAAAATGACAAATCCAGTCTGAACATCTGGCTGACTGTGCAAGGAACGATAATAATGATAATTTTCATGTCAGAAGAATCAAAATTTTAAAAAATGCTGTCAGGTTGCTTCAGTTCTACTTGCATGAATGATATGAAGTTATTAATTAATAATCAACAAAAAGACAGATTCTTATAATTCTCCTGTAAAACAAATATGGAGAAATTTGCATAGTAAGAGCCGTCCAACACGACTCCTCCTTTTAATGCAAATAACTTAGCAAATGAGAGAGGATTCCCTTAATATGTCGTTTTTAACCGAGGTCCTGAATTGTTGCAGTCTTAAAAAGTTAATGAGGTGGGATGGCTTGTCTTAAATCTTGGTTTTAATTTAACAACTCTAGATTCTTGCTTCTAAATGAAGTTTTAATTCATCTAAATGAAGTCATCAACTCTTGATGACTTTATGGACATGTCCATGTGACTTTCTTAACAATACAGAAGTAGCTTGCCATTGTCTTCTGGGATTTGGTTATGCTTCATTTTACTTCTCATTGTAACCTAGTCTAACCTAAACCATCCCCTTGGGCTTCCTGTTGGTTACTATCCAAATACTAGATCAGTCTAATCCTGCTTAGCTTTTTGAGATCAGTCAGGTTTGGAAAGCACTTTTCAACTAATTGAGGCACTGGGTTTGTACAATACATTAATCAACCCATTTCCTAATTTGTATACTTGTCAATAAGATAGGCCAGTTAGGAATATATAGGTTGAGTGAACCAGAATGAATTTTTGTATGCCCCTTACTATCTATTCCAGGGATCGGCAACCTTAAACACTCAAAGATCCATTTGGACCCGTTTCCCACAGAAAAGAAAACATCGGGAGCCACAAAACCCTTTTGACATCTAAAATGAAGATAACACTGCATACATCACTTTTTACCTTTATGCTATGCATTAAAAAAAAACCTACAATGTGCTGCGTTTATGAAATCAATGACCTGCTACAGAGAAAACACATTTTTATTTCTGCATACAACAAAAACATTTTGAACTCCGAAAAAAAAGATGGGCCGAAAAGCTCAATAAATCACATGCTGGTGGGTGTCACACATTGGCAGTTGTGACACATATTTTGAGCGACAGGGAGCCACATCAGAGGGATGAAAGAGCCACATGCAGCTCCAAAGCAGCAGGTTGCAGACCTCTGGTCTATTCTATATGGTCATTGGAAAGGGGAGTTCTGAAGTAATAGAGTGATTTAACCAAGACTTTTTGACCATACTAACAACAAACAATGATTATTCCTGTAAAGGAGTGAAGTATTCATTATTTAACTATCTCTTAACTTTTTAAAGCTACTCTTATTTGATCTCTAAGTATGAGATATACAAACCCAGATCAGAACAAACCATAAAACGACAAACAACATGTCATTGTTTGCATATCACATTAAACAATAGCTGCAATCAGTGTATCAGTAGCAAAGATAGTTTCAAATTGGTCACTTCTCTGAAGCTGAAATTGTTAATACACTTACCCCCATCTACAAATCACTTTAAGGCCAAAACAGCCAAATCATATTCAACAGTAAACAGAGTTCCATGCAATTTCTGTAGACTTTTACAGTAAATTCATAAATTGTTTTTGTGAATAGGTCAAACAGTGGAGTGTTTGCTTTATAAAGATGTTTTCTTTTCTCTTTAACTCTCTGGGTCATACTTCAGCATTCTGAATAGGTAGACACTATTTTGTGTAGAGGTTTATGTGTTATGTACTGATTCAAATGTGACTTAACAGTTACCATATTTTTTGGAGTATAAGACGCATCAGAGTATAAGACGCACCTTAGTTTTTGGGGAGGAAAATAAGAAAAAAACTGATTGGCAGGTGGATTGGCCTCCCAGAATACCCCCAATCAGCTGTTCCCAGAGGTGAATTTTAGCAACAGGTTCCTTGGTTGTGAGCTCTGTGCCTTGCTTTTTTTTGCTTTTTTTTTTCTGCCTCTGAAACTTCTGAAACTCCGTTTTAGAAAAAACTTTTTCCTCCCTCTGAAAGCCTCAGAAACAGAGCTTCAGAAAAAAAGCCTCTGAAGCTCTGTTTGGGGGCTTCTTTTCTGTAGCTTCATTTCTGATGCTTTATTCAGCCTCTGAAACTCCGTTTGAGAAGCTGGGCGGGGCTACATTCAGAGTGTAAGACGCACCCAGATTTTCACCCTCTTTTTTGGGGGAAAAAGGTGCGTTTTATACTCTGAAAAATACGGTATATTTTCTTCAGTTGTATTGACCTGCTGATATAAGAATTTGCCCATTTGTGATGAGAAAACAATATGGACCATAGGTACTGAGATTATCCATCACACACTTTAAAATAAAATAAAATAACAGAATGCATTTTATGGCTTGATTCCAGGATGTGAGCAAGGCCAATTTCGTTGTGGAAATGGACGCTGCATTCCCGAGGACTGGAGATGTGATGGAGCAAGAGACTGTTCTGATGACACGGACGAAGCCGGCTGTCGTAAGTGGAATGAAGCTTACTTAATGCATTTGGTCTTTTCCAAACATCAGCATTAAGTATCGTTTTCCTCATCCATTGCCAGTATGGCCAGGAAATGTCATAGAGGCGAGATGTTCTGGACACTAAGTTAGGGAAAGGTGACCAAAACATAGCTGGGTATTAGGAAGGTTGAGATGCCTTCGTGATAAACAGATCTTTTAATGGCTATGAAGCATACTGATTAAACAACAGCCAAGATACTGAAGGGTACGATATGGGGATATTTGTGTTTATGTCTGTGTGGTGGTGTTGGAGAGGTGGATAGACAAGTAAAATATTTGGTTGGAAAGTGCACATAAACTTTTAGACTTTAGGTCCAGTCCAGCAGGCCTGTTCTTTATCTGGTAGTGACATATGTTACTGGCTGGGATCACATTTGCTGAATTAGTCACAATAGCAAGGTTTAAACATGGCACTAAGTCAAAAAAACAAACCAATTATGTCTCGGTAAGACCTTTGAACCCAGCTGTCTGACATTCCTAACTTGCTGATTTCTTAATCATGTGGCAAAGGGCCTAGAATTACATTTCTAGAGTTACTATTAGAATTCATTAGATTAGAGTTTTAATGCTCAAAAAAACGTTTTGTATGACTACAAGCTGAGTCCTTTATTCATCTAACATCTAAACCAGGGGTCTCCAACCTTGGTCCCTTTAAGACTTGTGGACTTCAACTCCCAGAGTCCCTCAGCCAGCAAAACTGGCTGAGGAACTCTGGGAGTTGAAGTCCACAAGTCTTAAAGGGACCAACATTGGAGACCCCTGATCTAAACCAGAACATTCAAATGCAATTTGCTTGTCCATTTTAGCGCATCCAAGCTGTGAAGGAAACCAGTTTCAGTGTCACAGTGATGGAGAATGCATTCCTCAGACATGGGTCTGTGATGATGAAGAAGATTGTGACGATGGCTCTGATGAACATCAGCAATGTCGTAAGTTATGACCTAGTAACGAGCCTCATAGATTACTGGAAAAGCACGTTTTCCTTGGAATTAGTCTAATTCAATCCCTGGCATTTCCAGAAAGTTTATTTTCTAAAATGGAAGAAAGCTGTTTCCATTCAGAATAATTGTTCTGAAATTTATGTACCAATGGGCTGAGTTGATATAAGGTTACTTCTAAAAAATTGTTTTTTAAGGTTACTTCTAATAGGTCCTCCTTAAGTGCATCCTTTCTTTTCAGATTTGAATTCCTTTATCTTTAGATTTGTTGCACAACTGCCATCTAATAATGTGTCTTTGAATAGCACTAGCACTTAGACTTATATACCGTTTCACAGTGCTTTACAGAGTCAGCATATTGCCCTCCCCCCCTCCCAAAAAAAATCTGGGTCCTCATTTTACCGACCTCAGAAGAATCCCCCAGTAATTCAGTTGAATATTGTGAATTATGATGGTTGGGGTAAATAAAGTTGAGGTTCACTTTTTTTGCATTAGGATAGATCAGTCTGTTTACATTTTAAAAACTTTTTTAAAAACTTTTTTTACGTATTTTTTTTTTAGTTTTAAATTTTTCTGTCCCATTTCTTTTTCAGCAGTTTAAAAATCTGTAAGAAAGAATGTGCTTAAGGGGATTTAAATTTAAGCATATTTATTTACCACATGTTTTTATTCCAGCTACACATTTCTAAATATATTTTACCCTAAAATACACATTTGTACATTTTTCTGCTATGAATTCTACTGGAGAAGTGCAAAATCTGGATAAGTACATTGTGACCCAATGGTTGTGGTCTAGTACAGTTCTTACTGAAATCCTCCAATGTTGAATTCTTCAAGCATCCTAATTTTTTTAATGTAAAATTTTGAGTATATTTCCAAACTTAATATGCACTTTTTACTGGAACTGGGACTTCCCAGAGGTCTAGGTTATATGCAATTTGTATACACTACTCTGTAAACATTAGACTACCTCACCTTTCGGATTTGTTTCAGACAGTGGGAACATTCCGGATTGGATTTGGAGTTCCCCTTAGTTTTAGAATTTGAATAGGCTATAAATAGAATACTTTGGTTATGATAAAGTTCACCTTTCCCCTTTGCTCTGCAGTATTTTCTAGTCTTGCTAATCTGGGCTATATTTTGTTCACTTTCTGGGAAACGGTTTCCCCGGTTGTAGTGCAGATAATTTTTTGAACTATTGACTCAGGATAACGCAAAGATTTTTATTATAGTTCCATCCCAAAGATGTTTTTTTGTCCTCCTTCCCTTTCGACAGGAGCTATAAATGCTAGTAGTTACATATTATCTATTGGGGAGGCAGTAAAGGGCAAAATCCATGACATTTTTGAAATCCAAATTTCAACTGACTTCTGACCTTTGTGCACATTAACACAATTCCATTGTAAAGTGGATTCATTGTAAAGTCTTTCACCAGTTTTGAATCAATGTTAGGAAATCACGTGATTTGTTACCATCGGATATTTGAATATATTCTTCAGTGTTATTCTTTGTTCAGTTAAAAATCACAACATGTATAATGTTGCCTGTCTCCACCTGTTTGTTGTGCATCTGTAACCATTAGTGTCGTGATGGCGAACCTATGGCATGTGTGCCACAGGTGGCATGCGAAGCCATATCGGTGGGCACGTGAGCTCAGCTCTGGCGCACATGCGTGCACTGGCCAGCTGATTTTTGGGTCTTCTGGGCCCACTAGAAGTCAGCCCATTTTCGACCTCTGGAGGGCCTCTGAGGTGATGGGGGAGGCCATTTTTGCCCTCCCCTAGCCCCTAGAAAGCCTCTGGAGCCTGGGGAGAAGAAAAACAGGCCTACCATGCCCACCGTGCCATCACGTCCCAAAAGCAGGGAGAGCGCGGGGGGAGCACCCACATGCATGGGGAGGTGGGCCACATAGAATTATGGGTGTGGGCACGTGCGTGCACGCCCCCCCACTCCCCCCACTTTTGGCACGCGATGTGGTGGTTGACTAGTGTGTCAACCAAGATTTACATCTACAAAAAAAAGCTTTATTTGTCTTCTGGTCACTAACAACAACAAAAATAATCCAATGTAGTGTAAGTGTGTGTGTGTGTGTGTGTGTGTGTGTGTGTGTGTGTGTGTGTGTGTGTGTGTGTGTTTAATTAGGAGATTCTATTTACCTCACTATTGGCCATACTGTGGTTTATTAGCATCTAGAAGGCAAGGATTTCCTATCTGGTATAATGTAACAGTTCAAAAAGATAATACAGGCAAAGTAGAAGAACAATCTGGTGTGTTAATGAATATATATCAAGCAGAATATCTTGATTCCTCAGGTAGTCTTGTGTCTTTCCTGCATGTGGATTTCTCAGAGACCAAAATTTGGTTGCCTTGAGTCTTGCATAAATATAATAAAAGCTTCAAAGAATTTATAATCTAAACACAAACACTTAACATATAGCTGAGAGCCACAAACAAACCAGGCTAGAAAGGGCAGTTAAAGATGGTGAAATTGCTGTAAGATTGCATCTTCACTGGAGAATTCCTTCTTCACATCAGTGAGTGCAACATTCCACTGATGGATTTTTCCAGCGATAGATGGCAAATTTTGGCCACAGTGAGTTGCATATTATCTTGACTTAGTTCATGAAAAATAAATTATGAGAATATAGGGACCACCCTAAAATTTTGAAACAGTAAAAGTAACCTAACTATATACTTATACAAAGTTGAATATAGTCATTTGATTATACAGTATTGGTTCAGTCTCTTTTCAAAGGCTGAATAAGTCAGTTAAGTTGTGGGCTGGACTTGGTTTGGGCTGTCCTCACTTAATGACTGTCCAGTTTAGCGATAGTTCAAAGTTATGACAGTGTGCTGAAAAAGTAACTTTATGACCAATCTTCACACTTATTACTGTTGTGTATCACTATCCCTGTGATCATACAAGTGCTTCACAACTGGCGGGCATTTATGATTGTCACAGCTTATCATTTTCATGTTTTGGTGTCTGGCTTCTGACAAGCAGAGTTCATGAAGAAGCTATCAGTAAAACAACAAGTCATGGTCATGCGATGTCCTGCATAATGACCATGAATTGCTAAACAACCACACTCAAAATGAGTTTGTTAGCCTGTTGCAGCTATGTGAGGTTTCACTTAGCAACAGAGTTGCTGATCCCAGTAGTGATCAGTGAGGATTCCCCATACTCATCAATGTTAGAGAAAGCTATAGTAGATTTAGCGAACAAGTACTGAAATTGGCCTTATTTTGCATGATGTATCTGCTCTTTTCTATGCCTTCCCTTTCTTAGGTAAGCTTTACAGGAGTTATATTAATATATCTACATAGTTAATAAATAAAATCAGGATATGAAAGCTTGATTTAGGAATGTGTAAAAGTTTACATTTACATTTATCCATTTTAACTTTTTCGTTCTATTATCGTTGAAAACAGTTCTTTAGGCTGAATATTGTATTTATGACAATACAGTAATTATATTGATATTGTATTGTTATATAATTTTGATAAATTTTAATTTATTGTACTATATTCAGCAATATGCTGTAAGCCACTTACAGTCAAGTGGAAGAGAAGCATTTGTAGCAATAGAGATGTAAATACGGATGATTCCGGTTCATTTGAAAACTGTACATTTGATAAGCCTATCTTCAGAAACAGAGAAGCCTTAGGACAGGGCTGTCAAACTCAAGGCCCGCAGGCTGGATCCGGCCCACAGGGTGCTTAGAGCTGGCCCGCGGGATTGCCCTGGAAACAGCGAAGGACCAGCCCACGGTGCTTCTGCCAACAAAAATGGAGCTTGATCCTCCCAAGCTCTGTTTTCGCTGGCAGAGGATTGCAGGAGGCTATCACAGTCGAAAACGGAGACCAGGAGCCTGTTTTTGCTGGCAGAGTGCTTAGGGTACCACAAGTGCCCCTGACACAAGCTGGCCATGCCCTTTGCCCCTGCACCCCCCCAGGTCAAACGCAACCCTGATGAAGCCCTCAATGAAATCGAGTTTGACGCCCCTGCCATAGGAGATGTGTGTATGTGTGGGTGTAAATAAATAAAAAAATCGTAAGCACAATGTTTCTTGCAGCTGGGAGAACCTGCTCCAGTCAGCAGTTTACCTGTTCCAATGGACAGTGCATCCCAAGTGGCTACAGGTGTGACCATGTCAGCGACTGCACAGATGGAACAGATGAAAGAAGCTGCCGTGAGTGCTTTTAAATCTTTCGCAGTAGATTTGGTTTCAGCCCTTCTCTCGTTGGCTTGTTAATCAATTTGTAAGATTAAGAATTTGTTGATGGACAGAAATGAACACAATATTCTTCTTGTTATCAACATTTCAGCACAGATTCTTTCATGGATTACTGAGGATGTGCTCATAACAGTTACATTGTTCTGAGGTTTAATAAACTGTACTGTTGCTCTGTAAAGGGCTAAGGCTAGGGAGAATCTTTCTCTCTTTTTCCTGATGTTAAAACAGACCAGAACCCCAAATTACATAAGCATAAAGGTGAGGGTTAGGACGTTAAAATATACTGGGTTGGGCTATGGGAGCTGAAGAGGGGCCTCTGGTGGCTCAACAGACTAAGCAGTCTGTTATTAACACAGCTGCTTGCAATTACTGCAAGTTCAAGTCCCACCAGGCCCAAGGTTGACTCAGCCTTCCATCCTTTATAAGGTAGGTAAAATGAGGACCCAGATTGTTGGGGGCAATAAGTTGACTTTGTATATAATATACAAATGGATGAAGACTATTGCTTAACACAATGTAAGCCGCCCTGAGTCTTCGGAGAAGGGCGGGATATAAATTCAAATTGAAAAAAAAAGAGATGATGATGATGATCATTTGTTGTATGCATATATGCCTGGCAGAAATTAAAATTAAACACAGTCTGTTTAGACCAGAGGTCTCCAAACTTGGCAACTTTAAGACTTGTGGACTTCAACTCCTAGAGTTCTGGAAATTCTGGGAGTTGAAGTCCACAAGTCTTAAGGTTGCCAAGGTTGGAGACCCCTGGTTTAGACTATCTTTGGTTACTATGGGTTGGAATGAGATGTCAAAAAATAAAACTTTAGATCTCTGATCCAGTACAGAAATTGACAGGGAAAAACCATTTGTCAAAGAAGGAAAAACAAAAGCAAGGAGGATGTTCAGGAACCATCAGAGGGCCTTTGTGCAGCAGCCCCGTTTGAGCTGCAGAACAGATGAATGAAGGAGAAAGAGATTTATTAACCGATGGAAAGTAAGGGAATACAAGGCTCTCTTGTCTTCATCACTACAGGTACTGAAGATGCTCAGATGAGGCACAGCGTTCAGACTTTTTAATCATGATTTTAAAATGGGGTAATCACCTTGGTTGTCTAGACACCCTTGAATATTAGTTTGTCTAGAAACAGCTCAAAAGAAACCTATAGTTTCAGATGGTTCAGAATCAGACAATTATAATTAGACTTGGGGTAATAGAGGCTTAATAACACCGGGGGAAATTAAACTCTTCGAATGCACTGCAAAATAGAATTTGGATAGAATAAAAGAGCTCGAAACTATTTATTCCTTGGGCTTTTTCCAAAGAAAATAACGCAGATGGAGAAGGACAGGAGAATTAGAAGATGCAGGCAAGGCAAGGAAAAATATCCAAAAATGAGAGCATGCAGGTGGCACTTGACTCGAGACCCTGAAAATCCTAAGGAAAAACTAATTGAACTTTTTCATCATAAAACAAATAAATAAGCCACTAAACAAAGGGTCAGCAATATTTCATTTTAAAACTCCTCTGCAATATATTTTACAGAGTTTGACAGTAAATTGATGATACTAGCCTTACTTTGTATGTGGAAATATTTTTATATAGTAAGCACAAAGTTAATAAGAGAAAGTGCTATGAGCAAACATATTCTTTCATGTCAGCCAGTACATAGTAACTGAACGTTTCCAGCTTTAATTATTAGCATCTAACAGGTGTAGGTAGGGTAGGATAGAAATGTTATACAGAGAAGCATAAACATTATAGCAGTCAGTTTCTGCCTCTTTGCATTACTGAAAACTCTGATATAACTAATATTCATTCATGCTGATGTTTCATTACCAACAAAGATAAGTAAGGATTGCTTGTCAGAAATGAAAGTTGCCTTGTGAGCCATAATGTGGTCTTCAGTCAGGAAGTGAAATCATCTGAATCCATAAATGATCTGATTCATAAATTAATTGGGTAAGACATGAGACGGTTCCAGGCAAAGAAAGCAAGAGAAGAGCATGAGCAGAGTTCTAAAGTTGGGAAGAGAAAAACCTAGTGAAGGTCTTAAAGAACATGCTAAGTGGAGTCAAAAACACCCTGACCATCAAGTAGATGAACTGTCCAGCAAGTAGTTTGTCCACATTGAGCCCAACAATCTCAAGACCTAATGACTCATTGCCCTAACTAATTGGGGAGTTATGGTCCCTAACATGAAAGTTAAAAAGTACCATTAATCTAAGTTGTACACAGGATAGAATAAAAGTTTCTTGGCTACATGACTGAATTAAAGCTACATGTTTAAGCCTTGCAAACTACGATTCTGAAAGACATCCAGGTAGAGTTATATGGAGCAAAATACATTAAAAAATGCTGACTTTCAATCATTTGGCTGATCTGTTTTGGAATGAGATTGCATTAGAGCTGAAATGTGTTTCTAGTAAAAGAAATGTAGCTCAGGGGTGTCAAACTTATGGCCCTTGGACTTAATGCTCATGCACTTAATGCTATATTTATGACTCTTATCATTCCCGCCAGCCTTTTAGCCTTGGAATTTTGCAGCCTTTTCCCAAACAAATATTTTCACAAAAGTACAAAAAAAAAAAAAAGCCACAGGGCGACAAGACACAAACTATATGAAGCCATTGTGTCAAAGTTTTGTTCAAATTGAAACCTACCTCCGATCAAGTCATCTAAGCGACCAGTAAAATGGTAAGTGTCGTGTCCCACTCCTCCGCTGACGGCCGGGTCAGGGAAATCCGAATCAGGCTTGCCTCTGCAGCTCTGCCCAAAGTCCTAGCAAAGTCCTCAGAGCAGGCAGGAGACCAGTAAGTGACTTCAGCAAGATAAGTTCGACTTTGCCTGACTCAGAGACTGCCAGAAAGCAGATCCTTTATATAGGCCATGGGGTGTGGCTCCATGACTCAGCACTCATTAAGGCCTGCCCCTCCCTTCCTTCTGTTGCCTCCGCCTATCCAATCTTCTGATGCGAGGGTCACTCCAATCAGCTGTTGTTGGAAGTAAACTTTCCTCAGGCTCACATGCTGTGGAGGAGGGGTCGGGGTCTAGCTGCTCCGTTTGCCTGGGCATGGAGCCAGGGCTGGGGCCGGGGGATGCTCCCTCCTCTGCAGCCTGCTTGGGCATGGAGCCAGGGCTGGGACCGGGAGGTGCCCCCTCCTCTGCAGCTTGTCTGGGCATGGAGCCAGAACTGGGGCCGGGAGGCATACATTCCTTCATTTTCGGGAGCAGATAAGCAGACCCCGGCTGCGGTGAGAGCGGACAAGACACAACAGGTAAGTGTTTTCCACAGTACTTGGTAAACCCAGGGTTAATTCTTGGTTTCTGTTTAGTAATCCAGGAGTCCACAAATGTTGGGATTATTACAGAATGACATATTCTGTTTTACACCAAAAAATGCTATATATCTTTCAACAACCATTAAGAGTATTGGTGTTGACAACCCTCTTCAACAGAAGGTTGCCTGTGACTGTAGGACAGAAAACTAGGGTTATTGCACTGATTGACGCTGCCTATTTGAAGTATGCTAGTGTAATAGAGGGCTTATAAACAGAATAAATTCATCTAAATCAGTGGTGAAATCCATTTTTTTTACTACCGGTTCTGTGGGCGTGGCTTCGTGGACGTGGTGTGGCTTGGTGGGCATGGCAGAAAGATACTGCAAAATCCCCATTCCCTCCCCACTCCTGGGGGAAGGATATTGCAAAATCTCCATTCCCACCCCACTCTGGGGCCAGCTAGAGGTGGTATTTGCCAGTTCTCTGAACTACTCAAAATTTCTACTACCGGTTCTCCGAACTACTCAAAATTTCCACTACCGGTTCTCCAGAACCTGTCAGAACCTGCTGGATTCCACCCCTGATCTAAATGCTACTGTGGTTCTGACTACTCACTTTGATCACAAAAGATTTTTTCCCCCATATGGGAATATTTTTGATAGTGGAAAGATTTGGCAGTTCATATTTATTCATTTATTAATTTAACATGGCTCTGGATTGCCATGACTGGTGAAATGATTCAATTGAGAAAGCTGCTTTACTTGGAATTTTGCAACATATCATATGTTCTTCTTAGAAATCACCAGAAATGTGACTAGTGTGGTACAGTTTATGTTATAATTAACCACCATGAAAGCCAAAGAGCTATTTCCAGCTGTAATAATCAGTACATATTCCCATGCTTTGAAGAAAGGCTGACGGAGCTAGGAACCAAAATACGATGTTTATTTATTTATTTATGAAAATTTCTATGGCTGCCTACTCGTTGCCATTGACTCTGGGCATCTTAGGATGGATTGATGGTTAATGTACAGGGATTATTGAAGATGTATAAATATAATTCATGTAGGATCGGGTCTGCCCAGCTACCATTTTAGAATGGTGGGGAGGGAGAAAAGAGGAGAGAGTAGGAGGTAGGAAAGAGGAGAAAAGGGGTAGAAGAGGGAGAAGAGGAAGGAAGAGGGGTAGAAGAGGGAGAAGGAAGGTGTAGGGTGGAGGGAGGAGAGGATGTAGATAAGAGAAGGGGAGGAAGGTCTGGAAAGTAGAAGAAGGTAGACGAGGGAAGAGAGTTAAAAGGAGGGGGTGGTGACTGGGCAAGCCCGACTAATTGTATATGACTGTACATTGGATGAGTTGTTGGTTATGAATGTAAAAATAAAACTTTTTTATAAAAAAAAATTGAAAGAAGATGACTCTGGGCATCTTAGAAAAATAAAAACCCAATATACAAACCATAAAAAACAATGACCTCGTCCCCATTATTATGAAGATGATTTTTAGTACATTGTTAATATAATTTGCTGCTAAAATTGCTTTGAAAAAAAGGCATATATTACATAGATACCAATAAAGGAGAATATTTGTAACTTAAGGTTGAAATGAGGACACCAAGGATCCCTTAGAACATAAATAATTTGGGAAATGGAAATTATGTTTGGTTAAACAAGGTCCAGAAAAATTTAAACGAAAATAAATATAAGGTAAATTACAAAATTTACAAAATCATTAGCTCTTTCTAAGATGAGACTGATCTCCATACCTTGACACAACTTGCAATTTTGGCCCTGCAGATAGCTACTCTTGCTCTCAAGTTTGAATTGAGAACAGGAGTAGCTACTCAAGTAGCTAAGTTTGAATTAGCTACTCAAGTTTGAATTGTTGCAACTTAGTCTATTTGAAGACTATCCAGCAACTTTATCTGGTATAGCAGATTGCTTGCACTTGAAACACATTTCAGCCATGCAACTTGTTTTATAGGTACAGTCCTGCATTTGTTTACCAGTAGTTTTCTAAAATATTGGGATTAACTTGGAAATCCCTGTATTGCTTGGCCCTGGTTATTTTCTGGGCCATCTTCTCCAAATGAGACTCCGCTCATCTTATGTTTTAAAATTAAAAGGAGATGTTTCAGAAGTAAGGGGTGATAGGAGCCCAAAATAAGGCATTTTTAGTAGCTTCCTGGAGAATGCTTGCCACCAAAGATCTGAACATTACTTTTGAAAAAGATGGTGAAAATGCTTCTGTGGAAGTGGATGTTTGGCATCTAAACTGTACTTTGTTAGGTGAGCTTACGGTTGAATTCTTGATGCATTCTAATGTTTTAACTTAATTTTAATTAGAATCTTATTGGAATGTTAAAGTTGTTGAACGTTTGTATATTTAGAATCCGTTGAAGTTAAGTTTTGTTATTTTTATATAAATTGCAAGCTGTCCAAAGACTTATGAACGTGGATGAGATATAAATTTTGCAGTAAATAAATTAGGAGGTTAGGAGATTTAGATAGCCTGTTTCTTCCTACTCTTTGTTATCAATTAAAAAAAAATCAGACTCTTTCAGCAAGCATTTCTATCACACTGTTTTTAATAGCAAGAATTGTTGGTTTCAATGACATGTTTGAGGTTTTCTTTAAAACTATCCTTACCTATTCTGTTTGATATTCAACATTTAGTACAATAAATGTATTAATAATATGTTGTTGCTGCTAAATGTGCATTCCAGCAGTTTCTTTGTCCTCTGAAGCAGAGCAGTATAGGCATTATTTATTTCTCTTCTGAGGGATTTTAAAATGGAAAATAATGGCAAAATGATTACAGTATTTCATTTGCTCAGTGAAAATTAGATTTCCTGTGCTGCTGTAGACACTCATCTTCCTTTTCTACCCAAAAAAGCTGGAAGAACAGTCTTTTTTTCTCCGGGAAATTGCGAAAAATCACTATTGGTTTGTAGGAGATAGGTTTGTATTCAATAGGAGACAAAGACTCCCATAGTTTGATTCTTTCTAAGACATGGACAGGTTGCTGGGGCGACTGAATGCCACCACATGTTTATTGGACCCGTGTCCCTCCTGGTTGGTGCTGGCCACCCGGGAGGTTACACGAGGCTGGCTCCAGGGGATTGTTAACGCTTCTCTGAGGGAGGGTGTTGTTCCCACCGCCTTGAAAGAGGCGGTGGTGAGACCCCTCCTCAAGAAGCCTTCCCTGGACCCAGCTGTTTTGAGTAACTATCGTCCAGTCTCCAACCTTCGCTTTGTGGCGAAGGTTGTTGAGAGTGTGGTGGCACACCAGTTACCCCAGTACCTGGATGAATCTGTCTATCTAGACCCGTTCCAGTCCGGTTTCCGACCCGGGTACAGCACTGAGACAGCTTTGGTCGCATTGGTGGATGACCTCTGGAGGGCCCGGGATAGAGGTTATTCCTCTGCCCTGGTTCTCCTTGATCTCTCAGCGGCTTTTGATACCATCGACCATGGTATCCTGCTGCGACGGTTGGGGGATTGGGTGTGGGAGGCACCGTGCCGGTGGTTCTCATCCTGTCTCTCCGACCGATCGCAGACGGTGTTGGCAGGGGGGCAGAGGTCGACCTCGAGGCGCCTCCTTTGTGGGGTGCCACAGGGGTCGGTTCTCTCGCCTCTCCTGTTCAACATCTATATGAAGCTGCTGGGCGAGGTCATCAGTGGTTTTGGGGTGAGTTATCAACTGTACGCGGATGACACCCAGCTGTACATTTCCACCCCTGACCACCCCAATGAAGCTGTTGAAGTGTTGTCTCGGTGTGTGGAGGCCGTACGGGTCTGGATGGGGAGAAACAGGCTCAAGCTCAACCCCTCCAAGACTGAGTGGCTGTGGATGCCAGCATCCCGGTACAGTCAGCTGCAACCGCTGCTGACTGTTGGAGGCGAATCATTGGCCCCAATGGAGAGGGTGCGCAATTTGGGGGTCGGTTGATGGACCGTTGTCCTTTGAAGATCATTTGGCGACCATCTCCAGGAGAGCTTTTTACCAGGTTCGCCTGGTCCGCCAGTTGCGCCCCTTTCTAGACTGGGATGCCTTATGCACGGTCACTCATGCCCTCGTCACTTCTCGCCTGGACTACTGTAACGCTCTCTACATGGGGCTCCCCTTGAGGTGCACCCGGAGACTTCAGTTAGTTCAGAATGCAGCCGCGCGGGTGATAGAGGGAGCCACTCGTGGCTCCCATATAACACCGATCCTGCGCAGGCTGCACTGGCTACCTGTGGTTTTCCGAGTGCACTTCAAGGTGTTGGTTACCACCTTTAAAGCGCTCCATGGCATAGGACCGGGATATCTTCGGGACCGCCTTCTGTTACCACATGCCTCCCACCGACCGGTACGCTCTCATAGAGAGGGCCTCCTCAGGGTGCCGTCAGCCAGACAATGCAGGCTGGCGACCCCCAGGTGGGGGCACCTACCCTCTGGAATGAGCTTCCCCCAGGACTTCGACAACTTCCAGACCTCCGGACTTTTCGCCGCGAGCTTAAAACATATCTATTCTTTCGAGCAGGACTGGCTTAATAGGGTTTTAAATATGGATTTTATTGGGGTTTATTTTATATTTTGTATTGTATTTTAAATTTAGGCTATTGGAATAAGTTTTTTATAATATTGTTTTTATTGAATGTATTGTCTTTATTTTATCTGCCTGTTCACCGCCCTGAGTCCTCCGGGAGAAGGGCGGTATACAAATTAAATTATTATTATTATTATTATTATTAAAACCAGGCATATTTCCCTTTGCAGAATACCCAACCTGTGATCAGCTGACTTGTTCTAATGGAGCCTGTTTTAATTCAAGTCAACGCTGTGATGGCAAAGTGGATTGCAGGGATTCTTCAGATGAAACTAACTGCAGTAAGTATTCAAGAGCACTCAATGCACCTGGTTATAGTAAGCTTAATGCTGACTTACTTAATGCTACTTAATGCTACCTGGAATTTTTCAAGCCATGTTCATCCTTTATTCTTTTTCCCCCCCTAGCCCATGGATGTTCCAGTACTCAGTTTCAATGTAGCAATGGGGATTGTATCCCCCGAGCCTTTATTTGTGACCATGATGATGACTGTGGAGACAGGAGCGATGAAAACTCTTGCAGTATGTTGGCTTTCCCTATATGACTCCTTTTCTCTCTGTTTATGGTCCAGCTAGTGTTTGTCCTTTAGAATTGAAGAGCTTTTACCTCAGTGTTGGTACTTCTTGTCTGGATTTATATCCAGTACTTTATTTTATTTTTATTTTATTTTATTTTGTCACAACAGTATACACAAGCATCAACATAAATCAGCAAAATATCATATAAGCATATATATAAGCAAAAGTATGTAATAATTGTATTAGTTTGATATAATGAAAGGAAACATTAGGACAGGAACGGTAGGCACTTTTGTGCTCTTATGCACGCCCCTTAATAGTATATTCTGGTCTCGGTTGTATTTTCATTGCATGTGCTGAGGGAGTTGTTTAAAAGGACTCTGAGTCATTGGTCTTTGATGTTCTCTTCCTCAGCATATGCAACTTGCAAAGGGAATTTCTACACCTGCCCAAGTGGTCGCTGTATTCATCAAAGTTGGATTTGTGATGGGGACGATGACTGTGAAGATAATGCAGATGAAGTTGGATGCGGTAAGTAAGAATGTAACGTAGCATTAGTAGTCCCATGTAAAAAAATGTTTACTCTTACTCTTCTTCCTGATGCATATAGGAGATCAGTGGCCAAAAACCTTGCGTTTCTTTTAAAATATGCCATTGTTTTCTTTGAAGCAACTTCAGTAATCTGAGGGTTATTTGCACCCATTTTGGGATATAAATCAGTATATTAGGATAGACTAGACTACAGGTAGTCCTTGACTTATGACCACAATTGAGCTCAAAGTTTCTGTTACTAAGTGAGACATTTGTCAAGAGAGTTTTGCCCCATTTTATGACTTTTCTTGTCACAGTTGTTAAGTGACTCACTGCAGTGGTTAAATTAGTCATATGGTTGTTAAATGAATTTGGCTTCCCCATTGACTTTGCTTGTCAGAAGGTTCTTACGCTTCAGTATTGTAGATTGAAGAAATTTACTAAAGGTGTGATATGCAAATTAGTTAATGCCCAAATACTAGATCATACAGAGATGCCTGCTGGAAATAATAAAAAAGCTTCTCTGGTTTTCTTATATAGTTTGAGAAAAATAGAAGGCTGTCTTGTAGTATCTACATTGCTTGTGCTCTAGCTAGAAAAAGTCCTTGAAAATTGCTAAAATCCTGCAAGCGTGGAATGTACTGTTTTTTCCTTTTGTATTCTAGAGAGCGGCCACCGAGATTGTTATCCAGGTGAATGGGCCTGCCCTGTATCAGGACAGTGTATTCCCATTGACAAAGTTTGTGATGGGACTCCAGATTGCTCTGCTGGGGAAGATGAGACAAATGTAACAGCTGGCAGACATTGCAGTGAGTAATGGAGAAGCAAGTTTTGTTGGGCACCAAAATGTTCATATGGGCAACTCAGAGGTATCTCTGACACCTTAGCATTAAAAATAGGAAAAGTGTTTTAAATCATGCTGAGATTGATGCAGCAGCAACTGCAATGTTATATTTGACTAACACTCATAGTCTCAACAATTGTTCTGATTTTGAAGTGCTCCTTCCTCACTATTTTTTGTTGGTTCAGAGTACGTCAAGTCTGGGCAAACTCCATGTAATGTAACATGACCATAAGGTGAGCACTTCTGTGGAGCCATACTCCCAAATACTGCACATCACTATTGATGTACTTGATAATAGCTGTGACTACAAGTGCTAGTTAAGCTGCATTGGGATTCCCATGGTAAAAATGGCCTGATTTTCCAGATGACATTTTGGATTTGGATATGCCAATTTTCCACAATCTAGTCATCCATGGATGTGTTGGAATTGCAACCCTTAGAATTCAAAGGGGCAATATTGATGAGAAATTCTGGGAATTAGATTTCTAGAAAGCTATATTTAGTGACATTGTATATGCAGTGATCTCTCCCATTTACTAGATTCATTTTGTTCATATAATCCCATATATAGGCTTTTTTCAATAATATATCATTGTAATTCTCTTTCTGGCTCAAAGCAACTAATTAATTAATGTCGTTCTTTAATTGGCTTTTGTTTCTGATAGATATATCTCAGTGTGCAACTTTAAGCTGCCAATATCGTTGTCACTCATCCCCCACTGGGGGAACATGCTATTGTCCTGCAGGATATGTCATCAGCAACAATGACAGTCGCACTTGTGTAGGTAAGTGATGAAGGTAGAGATCCATGCACAATCAGTCATTATATTTCCCCTTCAAGGTGCCACGAACTCTCAAGGGTAGAGTCAGTGTGACAAAATTTTTTGGTTGCAGAATTGACAAGAACAGAATTCAGATTTCTACTTAGTTGTTGAAGCTCAGCAGGTGATTAGGGCCAACATAATCTCTTGACTTGACCCAGTTCATAGGGTTGGGGTGGAGGCATAGATTTGAGAAGAAAGTACTAAAGACTGAAGCCTGTCTTGAGCTTTTTGGAAAAAGATGGGATATAAATGCAACTGATCAACAAAAAACCTTCAAGGATTTTGAATCCTGCAGCATCAGGTAGAACAGAATACCTATCAGGTGTGCTACATTCGGCTTGACAAATAGCACTTTATGCACAAATCAAATGGTTTGGTTTGCCTTATTTGTATGAATTGAACAAACAAATAAACAATAATCTCCACCCATTCAGTTTTTTGGGGGTTCAGTTGCCTGTAGGAACAGAGATTCAAGGAAGTTTGTGATTCAAATTGAGGGAAAAATGTGCATTGGCATTTTCGGCCAGAGATTCATTTAAGAAAACCACTTAAGCTTGCTCCTCAAAATATGGCAGTTTTTTTTGTTTCCTTTTGTGTTTAAACTAAATCTTAGATATGTGGGCCTGCTGTGAATAAGGCACAAATGTATCAAGCGAACACTGTAGCACCGGGGCCTTTTTAAAGCTAAAAACTAGCACAGTAAAGACGTATAATCCCTTCCCTTTATTAGGTCACTTCTTGACCTAATTCTCATTGAGGTAATAAATCTTCGTATCTTCTGATCTGCAGGTGCACGAATTCTCTTGCCTGCAAGACATTTTCTTTACACAGAACACCAGATTGTAAAGACAAAGGCTGTCATTTAGGCTTACGCCTGAAATATTGATTTACTTGATAACTGTGTATGTATGCAGAAGAAGATTTAATACCTTCTGAAGGGCTCCAGGCCCAGTCTTGCTAAGAATTAGACCTTTATTGTTGGCCCATTTTTTGTGCTGCCTTATCAGACAATATCTGGAAAGCCATATACCTTAGAGTAATCCAGTTTCAGTTTAAAAAAAAAAAAAAAGTGGAGAAGATTAAGCTTTTAATTCTAACAGGGAGTGAAATTAGTGCTACTAATCTGATGCCTATTTATGCTTATAAATCTCACAGCATGATGAGAGAATAAAGCTGTCTGGGTTCATTCAGGTGATCTGATCTATTCTGTTGATAAATTATTCTACTGATTATTAGAAAAACTTGTATAAATAAAAATATTAGATGGTTTCCTTCAGATAAGTTAAATTTTAACGAGTCTGTTGGGTTAATTTTCTTTTAAGATTTTGTTAAAGCTACCCTACACAACTCCTACTTAATTTTCTGATTTAGCGTAAAGAAGCTGAATCAAATAACAAACACATTTGATGTTCCTACTCCAATTTATTAATTCTCTTCTAAGAAACTGAATATATTTGTCAAAAATAAACACTTTAAGAGGTAATGTTCAGAGGTTAGATGATTTTTAGATATCGAAATTAATGATACAGGGGAGATTTTCTAACACACCTTTGTTGTCGTTGACTTAAAAACATGAGATATTTAATGAGTTCTCAGAATTGATCAGGGATTTCAATCAGGAAAATAATACGAGCAATAAAAAATTAAACATGGATCACAATCAGTTTTCCATATCAGCGATTAATTTCCAGCTACAAAACAAAGAGGAGACCCCTGATTGCAAACTTATTGTCATTTTGGCTATAAGAATGTACTTTTGAAGGAACAGCGGATCTGACATTTTCATTTCAGAAGAAGGGAAAACTGTATTTGTTGTGGATAGCATTCTGCAAATAGAAGGAAAAAACGTACACTTCCTGAACGTTAATTCTGTTACAGACTTTGATGACTGCAAAATGTGGGGCATTTGTGACCAAGAATGTGAAGATCGTGTTGGTCACCATCACTGTCGGTGTGCCGAAGGGTATGTTCTGGAGCATCACCGTCATTGCCGAGCCAATACCTCATGTGAGTCGATACCTCTAAATCCTGATTCCTCCTCCCTTGTACAACTAATATTGCCTTACTTTCTCTCGGGCATTTGAAAGAAAAAACAGTGATAGGCCTATCCTTGAGAATAATGCTGGTCTGCTTTAAATATCACAGTCCCTTCCAACACCACATTGCCACTATCTTTCTACCATCTATTTACTGTTAGCGACTTGCTGATGAAAGACCAGGCAGTGCATTTCTTTCACTTTCTTCACTGGGAGAGGGGAAGGTGGCAGTGCAGGTGACATTTTGAAAGCCTATTCTGATTTTATCCATGGATGGATGGATGGGCTGGGCTGCTTTGCAAAGTTATTAGCATGAAGGAAGCACATCGTCTTCGGTGGGGAAATGTAAAATTTGTTACTACCGGTCCTGTGGGCGTGGCTTGGTGAAGGGTTGTAATATGACTGGGTGGGCGTGGCCAACTTTTTTTTTACTTTTAAAAGCATTTTTTCTACAACCTCTTTGGCCGAAGTGGTTGTAAAAAATGCTTTTAAAAGCCTCTTAAATGATCCCAGCTGAGCCACGCAATCATCAGAGGCTTTTTTTTTTACTTTTAAAAGCATTTTTTCAGCCAAAGAAAAAATGCTTTTAAAAGTAAACCCCCCCCCACCTCTGATGATCACGCGGCTCAGCTGGGCATGGGGGAGGGGCAGGGATTTTTGCTACCGATTCTCCAAACCACCTGCTGCCATCGCTACCGGATCAGGCGATCCGGTCCAAACCTTCCAGGCTCCATTTTCTCTGGCAGAGGGCTGCAGGATCCCCCAGCCCTGCCTGGGCCACCACAGATGCCGCCTGACACGAGTGACATCAAGCTGGCCATGCTCACCCTGGCCATGCCCACCCCGGCTATGCCCATTCAGCCTCCCGAGGTCAAACACAACCCTGATGGGGCCCTCAATGAAATCGAGCTTGACACCTCTGCTTTAGGGTGAAAAGCATAGTCTTGATGTGGCAGGCTGAGGAGTGGCTGCAGGACTAGGCCCATGCTGGACCACCATCATTGCCTAGAATGAATAAAGCCTAGCAAGATCAGCAAGCTCTTGTTGTTAAGTCCTGAGACCTACGACGCGACATGGGGGAAGCTCCTGATTGGCTAAAGCGCGCTGCCTTCGCGGTGGGAGAATGAAGCCCTGTTATTGGTTAAACAGCTGCGGTATAAAAAGCTGTCAGATGAACGAACTGTTCTGTTGCCGTTCTCAGTTGCTCTGTTCCTGTTGTCTCCTGTTAAGCCAATAAAGGCTTGTTCGCTTACGACCCTGACTCGCCTCAGTTATTCTGAACCCCCTGTTACCCTACAGAGCAGTTGTCCTGCTTTGGGCAATCATTCCCTTGCTTTGTGTGCGGGGCCCCAAATTTGGCAGCACCCTCCTCTTCCCTCCTTTCTTGTCTCGTTCAAGTCACTCAAATTGTAACTCTAGATCTCTAAAGACACACTTCAGTTTTCTTATCAACAAATTGTTTGGGTTGTTTTTTTGGCAGAGCAAGAGGACACCCTTATCTCTTCTCTCGTTCTGCCAAAGAGCAAAGACACCGAAACAATTTGTTGGCAAGAAATCATTGCAATCTCCACCCCAATATGAGAGAGCGCATTATTGGAGGTCTGATCTATGATAAGGAGATTTGAAAGGAAAAAAAAAATACTGGGTTAATTTGGAACCCAAATCTGAAGTTTAGGCTCAAATCTTAAACTTGATTTAAAACCCCAGAATCTCCATGTTTTCCCATTAATTGTAACTGGAAAACACTTGTTTTTTCTATTAAGATTACCTGAATATGAGCTACATTTGCAATAATTATTACCTCTTATGAGAAGATGACATTTGGCACATTGAAAGCAAAGCATTATTATCCTTTCCTTTAAAAATTGGCAATTTCATTTGTATTTCTTGTCTAAATTGGAAATAATTTCCTATGATGTTATTTCTTCTAAGGGGAGAAATCTCATTAACTTTCTAGAGATTTGTATTATTTTTCAAAAGCAACCAAACCAAATGTTGTTGTTTTTGTTAATCATATGCACCAATAGTTCACTGTTAAAAAATGGCTCCTTTTAAAAATGTGTTCTTCCTTTTGCTTCCTTTTTAATTCATAGAGATTTTCTATATCGAAGCATGAAAAGGCTTCAATCCTGCAAAGCTTAGACCAAGGAATTATTCCTCAGATGACACTTGTGATGGTTTGAGTCCCCTGGATAGGGGGGCACAAAATGTTTTGTCTCCAACTTTTTCAGCTTCACCAATTGTCCTCTTCTAAGTGTGAAACTGTTGTTTGGACCTTATATTGTTTCCCAGTGTTTTAGAAATTGTGTCAAGCTTGAAAAAAAGATGTTTAGGAACAGTTCCATTCAGAAATACTCCATTTCAAACACCAACACTTACAAAATTGTTACTACTGCATGCATGAATGTTAAAAACAATTAACACAGCCATAATAAATTGAATCAACCACTTACCTAATGTTCCATAAATATCTGATTGCCTTTTACACTGATAACCTTGTTATCAAAATGCTGTTTTCTCTCCTCTTCTTTACATGTTAATGTTTTAAAGATCTTATGTGGTATTCAGTATTGAGCTGCTCTGAGGCCACTTTGGTGGCACAGTTCCAACATATCTTCTTTGCTATTTAATGTGACATTTATTACAAAATAGGATGGGCAACATTTTGGTGACTAGGGATTACATTTGACGGCTGGGGACAGAAAAGGTATAAAAGTAAACGAAATGATTTTTTTTGGGCATTTCTTTAAACATCTTTTTCAAAACACTTTAAAAAATATTGCTTAGATCTATATTGCAGTGTGTAACTTCCGTTTAAGTTGGGAATGCATACCCCTTTGAAAAATAAACATTAGAGCAATGTCATCCATTATTTTCAGCTGGAGCTGCCTCTATCATTTTTTCCAATGGCCGTGATTTATTAATTGGGGACATTCATGGAAGAGGTTTTCGAACTCTGGTACAATCCCGAAATCGTGGAGTGGCTGTTGGTGTGGACTTCCATTTTCAGCTGCGTAGAATATTTTGGACTGATACGGTGCAAGATAAGGTAATTTTGAAATGTACAAATAGCTTTCATGGAAGCAAAGGCATCCAAGAATTGTATGTGTGTTGATGACTTTTCATTTCTCTGAACAGATGCAGAGCCTTTCTTGTTTTCAAACAAAAATGAACTTTGGAGATGGTTCTGTCGATAATTACGACATTTCTTAGCTATGCTTTTACATGTAATATATCGAACAAAGCATGCATTATGCTACGGCATCATCTTGAGCAGCTCTTAATATTATCAGAAAGAGAGTCCAAAAACCTAATTAAGAGAAATAGTACATTCTTTCAAAACTCTGTTGCAATTGCTTGAAACCTGATCATTTAAAGAGTAGAAGTACTAGACATAAGATATTTCTCAAGTATTATTAGTATAATTGAGCTTTGGGCAACAAATATTGACAATTTATTATGCTGCAGGCCAATATTTTTTTATGTCATTGCTTCTCCCCCCCCCCTCCATTGC
This sequence comes from Ahaetulla prasina, assembly GCF_028640845.1. NCBI lineage: Eukaryota > Metazoa > Chordata > Lepidosauria > Squamata > Colubridae > Ahaetulla > Ahaetulla prasina. The sequence goes on from NC_080539.1 coordinate 218,475,713, forward strand.
CTTGCTTTTTACTGGAATAGTAACAAATAGTATAAAATATAAATTTGGTTTAATGATGTTTGGTAGTTTTAAAGCATCAGTGATGTGGATATAGAATAAAGAATTGAAAGTCTTTTCTTTTCCCTCCAAGTGCATTGAAAGGCATGTTAACAGCAGGTTCTTAAAAAAGCACTGTATGGGGAGGTGAAAGGAATATTTTCCTAGCATAAGTTTTTTCCCCCTGCAGTTTTCCTTGGTTCCTTGAATTATATCAGGGCTTAATGACCTAATTTTTACTCTTCTGCTTACTGTGGCATGTAATGGATTTGGATTTAGATAGACATTTAGTTCAGCTAATTCATAAGATAGCTTGCTTGTAATTGCTAATTATACAGGAACCAGAGCATATATATATATACTATAACTAGGTTTGTGCTTCATACCAAACTTGAATGGTTTTAGCTTTGCTTTGCATATTTTCCCTTGCTTTTAGCTTGCAATTCAGCATACAATGTAAATGCAGCTCATTGGATAAACCTACGTGCATAAATTATAGAGGGAGAACTCAGATTACTAGTTAGACGGGGTAAAAATCTGCTCCCTTCAAAATCAGACTCTCTTTTATACATTGGTTAAGAAAGGAGATTATGATTTGTGCCCATGCAGATGTAACAAATTAAAAGAGGTGAAGTCACAGTGAAGAGATTGAAATAAAGGTAGTCCTCGACTTATGACCACAATTGAGCCCAGAATTTATGTTGCTAAATGAGATATTTGTTAAGTGAGTTTTGTCCTGCTTTACGACTTTCCTTGCCACATTTGTTAAGTGAATTACTGCAGTTGTTAAATCAGTATCATGGTTGTTAAGTGAATCTGGCTTATTTATTTATTTATTTATTTATTTATTTATTTATTTATTTATTTATTTATAATAAATAAATAAATAAATAAATAAATAAATAAATAAATAAATAAATAAATAAATAAATCTGGCTTCCCCATTAACTTTGCTTGTCAGAAGGTCGCAAAAGGAGAATCACATGACCTTGGGATGCTGTAATGGTCATAAGTATGAACCAGTTGCCAAGCATCTGAATTTTGATCATGTGACCACGGGGATGGTGCAAAGGTCGTAACTGTGAAAAACGGTCACAAGTCACTTTTTCAGTCCTCTTATAACTTTGAGCGATCACTAAATGAACTGTGGTAAGTCGAGGACTACCTGTAAATGGTTAAGAAATTGGGGACTTAATACTGCATAGGACCAACATTTTCACAATTCCTCTTATAATAAATGCATGCAGGATTTATTTTTGTTTGGAAATTGTGTGAATATAAAAGTGGTCCTGAAAACATACAGTATCCTAAATCCTAAAGCGCCATTACTTTCTTTTCCAGGTTTTTTCTGTCAACCTTGATGGCTCAGATATCTATGAAGTTTTAAATATTTCAGTTGACACACCAGAAAACCTTGCAGTAGACTGGATTAACAACAAACTGTATATAGTGGAGACCAGCGTCAACCGAATCGATTTGGTAAATTTGGATGGAACCAACCGGGTAACTTTGATTGCAGAAAGTTTAGGGAACCCTAGAGGAATAGCTGTTGATCCTACTGTTGGGTAAGTGGTTACACTGATTAAAAGATACTACCCTTCTTTGAATAATTGTAGGCTTGCTATTTTTCAAATGCATCATCAATGCTGAACAATAGCAATAGCAATTAGACTTATGTACTGCTTCACAGTGCTTTTACAGCCCTCTCTAAGTGGTTTACAGGGTCAGCATATTGCCCCCAACAATCTGGGCCCTCATTTTATCCACCTACGAAGGATGGAAGGCTGAATCAACCTTGAGCCTGGTGAGATTCGAACTGCCAAATTGCAGGCAGCCAGCAGTCAGCAGAAGTAGCCTGCAGTACTGCACTATAACCACTGTGCCACCGCAGTTCATATGTTACAGGCACAATATCTGGTGAAGATGCTGCTATACATAGACATCTCTTATTTCTTAATTCTAAAGGTCTTTTCACAAAAGTCAAAGCTAAAGAATGAGTCATAAATTATGATTTATAGGTCACTATGACACCTGCTTAGCTGAAAAATAGTTTGTATGTAGTATCCATAAATCAAAAAGGAAATCCATTTAATTATATGTGTTGGGGGAGAGGAAATGGACACCTGATCCAATAATAGTCTGTTTTCTGCAAAATAAAAGAGGAAATTGGATTTATTGTCAATCGTCTTTCATATTCCTTGAACTGGACATAAAGATAATTAGTTTCATATCAAATATGATCTTGAAATCTCTGTAATTTCTTTCTTGAGATCTCTCCAGAGTTTGCTCTTTGTAACAGACCACTGCTATCTTGGAGCATTATATCTTTCATTTATCTTCTTCTGCACTGATATTTGAATTTGGGATATTTATTTTCTAAACCTGGAGATTTTAAGAAGTGTTTTAGAGCCTTCTTTTTGCTTCTAAGTGTTACATGATCCAGTTTTCTATTTACTATGATTTTATTGATTTACGTGTCTCACAGAGAACTTTTAGTATAACCAACAGTATAATATATGTAGAATATAGTTCAGTGCAAGGTAAAGTGATCTGAAGCATATGAAACCTCATTTTGGATACCTCAGCATAAAACTGTGCATGATAATGGATGCAATTCTGTATGTCAGCTAGTAAGAATTCACTAAGTGTATCTGCCAATAGGATGGTACTTTCTGCACCTACTGTAATGGATTTTTATGCATGAAAATGTAATGCCACAATAAGTGTTTCAGTCTTTAAAATGCCACAGAATTTTCCAGCTAGATTCCCACTTGATGCTAAACAGTGATTGGTTTCAGCATAACAAATTGTATAAACCACAGCTGGCTGGATTCACATTAAGTCCAATTCAGACAGAGTATATTTCTGCTTCCTGTTTTGTGTAAGCCAGATCTTTGTATCATTTATCTAAAGCTTGAAGAGACACTAAAATAGTTCTTCTTCTCTTTTCTCTTTCTTTTACAGTTATTTGTTTTTCTCAGATTGGGATAGTCTTTCAGGTGATCCTAAAGTAGAAAGAGCCTTTATGGATGGAACAAATCGTCTGGACTTGGTTAAAACAAAGTTGGGATGGCCAGCTGGGATAACTTTGGATATTGTATCAAAGAGACTCTACTGGGTAGACAGCCGATATGATTATATTGAAACGGTGACCTATGATGGGCTTCAGAGGTAGGAGAAGATCTTAATAAGATGCAAAGTGGGTCATTTACTTTTGCTTCTTTACATTTAAAAAAAAAATAAGCTGCATCAGACTAAAAAAATACACTTTCGTGATCCAAAGGTGCTTTTTTCAAGAGGCAACTGGACTTTCTTGTTTTTCTTTGAAGATGTTTCTCTTCTCATCTGAGAAGCTTCTTCGGTTGCCTCTTGAAAAAAGCACCTTTGGGACAACCATGACCTGGATGACTGAGAATCTCCATAGACATTTAGCTACTCTGTCACGAATTGCCTTCTTTAACTACTGTTAAGACTCGTATGGAATTGACATTTTATTTCCTATTCTTCAGTCTCTGAATTTGATCAGAAATAATCTAATTACTGGGAAGGTGGCATGGACCCCTTGTTGCATGTACTGAGCTCTGAGTGCCAAATAAAGGAGCAGGATGACTTTTCTATGCTGTTCCTAAACGGATAGCAGCAGAAAAGAACATTATCATATTGCCTACAAAGATTTGCATACGATTGATAAGAAAGGAGAAGAATTCCTGGACCTTAATACTGTCCCTAATACGCAAGCACAGGGAAGGATTCCCTGTTGTAGTTATTATTTCTTACATTGCATCATACTCAGGGCATTTTTTTTTTTGGTTTGTAGCAGAAAACTTTTAAGCCTTTTATTGCTATCTTTGTTTCCCTTTTTAATCTGCACTTTCCAAGGCCATTTCTGGCCTTTAAGAAAAAGAATGCAAATAGAATTGCCTTTCCACAAGATAAAATAACTTATATTGCATGAAGGCAATTTTTCTTCAAGAAAACCAAAACAAGATTCCTTCTGTTGCTGTTTTTCGTTTTCCTCCTTTTTAAAAACAAAGCTGAGTGTTTTAACCACCATGTTCCCCTTTGAACGTTTGTTTCTTACATCTTTGGTTACCATGATTCAAATACTTTTTATTCATTATTGATTTTTCTTCTTGGTTGGATGTATCCTTTGTTTATAATTTCCTAGGTCACTGCTTGACATAGGAGTAAAACACGATAAAGTGCTTGTAGCCTGTAAACTATTACTTTCAGTATTTCTAAAAAGAATATATACCTTTAACAGGAAAACGGTTGCTCATGGAGGCTCATTGATTCCACATCCCTACGGAATAAGTCTTTTTGAACATTCTGTGTATTTTACCGACTGGACAAAAATGGCAGTGATGAAAGCCAATAGATTTGCAGATTCTAACCCGCAAGTGCTTTTTCAGTCTTCCTTGCGTCCCTACGGAGTGACAATTTATCACGCTTTCCGACAGCCACGTGGTAAGTCAGAGGATACAGGATTGGCAAAGGATATTTCACACTGTTCATATTGTGGCTTAACTGTTAGAAAGCGCAGCAAAGATAACTGGGCTGTCAATGTACCAGCGAGGCCAAAAGGGAAAATGTCAGACGTTTTTCGGCTTTTTTCTTCTCTGTTGTGTTCTCCCCCTTCTCTTCCTCGCTCCTTGATTCATGCCCAGCAAATATCTCTAACTAATGGTCTAAGGCAGGGGTCTTCACAGTGGTGAAATCCACATTTTTTTACTACCGGTTCTGTGGGCGTGGTGGTTGTGGCTTGGTGGGCATGGCAGGGGAAGGATACTGCAAAATCTCCATTCCCACCCCACTCCTGGGGGAAGAATATTGCAAAATCCCCATTCCCTCTCCACTCCTGGGGAAAAAATATTGCAAAATCTCCATTCCCACCCCACTCCGGGGCCAGCCAGAGGTGGTATTTGCTGGTTCTCTGAACTACTCAAAATTTCCACTACTGGTTCTCTATAACCTGTCAGAACCTGCTGGATTTCACCCCTGGTCTCCAACCTTGACAACTTTAAGACTTGTGGACTTTATCTCCCAGAATTGTTGAAGTCCACAAGTCTTAAAATTGCCAAGGTTGGACACCCCTGGTCTAAGTGGATCCCTGCAGTGGTGGGATTCAGGCAGTTCGCACCACTTCGTTGTTAACTTTCTGAGCAGTTTGGTGAACTGGTTGTTGGAAGAAATCATTAGGGCAGAGAACCGGTTGTTAAATTATTTGAATCCCACCACTGGATCCCTGCCTAGGGTTTTTGCAATTAGCCTAAGGTCTGAGATATCTCTAAGCTGCAGGTAGTCCATCCCTGCCCAGTGTAAATTCATTTACTTTTATGGATTTATTTTCATTGAAAACAATGAGATTTTAATGACTGAATAGGCTAATTTGCAGTTAGGCTTCATCAGACGCTGAACTCATGTGAAGCACAATTATTCTGATGAAACTACGTTCCAAATAGAAAACGGTTCATTGGGAAAAATTACGATTTTCTTCCATATATGTCAATATATTTCAAGTATTGACTGATGCTTACAAAAAAAAAATCCCCTTATACTGAGCACAAGGATTTCTTGAAAGAATAGCCAGTGCTTTCAATTTGAAAAAGAGAGACAGAATGCTTAGAATTGGTTTCCTATTAATTCAATAGTCAAAGCCGCGAATAAGCAACAGCTGATTGTGGAGCAATTCCCAGTCAGTATGGTTGAAATCCAGCACCTCCACAATATACCAGTGAGAAAATTTAGGCTATATTTACAATGGAGTATTTACAATAGGCTGTATTTACAATGGAGTGAGTATATAAAACTATACTTGGACTGATATGTATAGTTTTGATGGGAATTGCAGATACAAAATACATTTTAACAAACTTTCAAAGGTAGCTTATAACTTTCTTGGTCTATGTACCCATTCCTAGTTTAGCAACCAAGTTCAATTCCAGTGATCAGATTATTAAGGGGAGTAATTGCTAAAGGCACACATAACTGAGAGACAGAGTTACATCCTGTGAAGATCAGTGGTAGCAGCCACCTCATTCAGGTAAAGTTCCATTGGTATGCCAATGTTACTGTCACTCCAGCATGCATTGTCAGGCATGTAAAATTTGGTTGTAAATATACACATGAGTGAGAAAATGAAGTTTTTATGACCATTGTATTTGCGAAGGGCCACTGGCTGAAATAGTTGTTAATTGAGAAGTGGGTGTATACATGAGAAATGCCAGCAAAATTTAAAAGCTTCACATAAATCTGATGTCATATGTTAGAATAGAATAGAATAGAATAGAATAGAATAGAATAGAATAGAATAGAATAGAATAGAATAGAATAGAATAGAATAGAATAGATCTTGGAGGTCTTCTAGCCCAATCCCCTGCTCAGGCAGGAAATTCTATACCATTTCAGACAAATGGTTGTCCAACATCTTCTTAAAATTTTCTGGTGTTGGAGAAGTCCCAACTTCTGGAGGCAAGTTGTTCCACTGGTTGATTGTTCTTAACTGTCAGGGAATTTCTTCTTAGTTCTAGGTTGTTCCTCTCCTTGATTAGTTTTCACCCATTGCTTCTTGTCCTACCCTTAGGTGCTCTGGAGAATAACTTGACTTACCCAGTTCCAGAAACCATTCTTTATATGTTTTAGCCTCCAATCATCTTTGTTGCTCTTCTCTGCACTCTTTCTAGAGTCTCAACAGAAAGTTGGATGCAGTATTCCAAGTGTGGCCTTACCAAGGCATTATAAAGTGGTATTAACACTTCACGTGATCTTAATTCTATCCCTCTGTTAATTCAGCCTAGAACTGTGTTGGCTTTTTTTGGCACCTGTTAAATTTATTAAATATATTGCCTTCCAGTAAGAAATCCTTGCGGTGTTAATAACGGTGGATGTGAACAGATTTGTGTTCTCAGTCACAGAACAGACAATGATGGTCTCGGCTACCGCTGCAAATGCATGTTGGGCTTTGACTTGCATGCTGATGGACGACGCTGCATTGGTAGGTACTGCCATGGACACATGTTGCATAGAATCTCCATGGATAATCATATCAACTGCTTTTCTCCTTGGTTTTTGAAGAGCATTCTATTGTCAGATGGTGATGAACGTGTCTAAACTGTTAGAATCTTCAAACTAGTGCCATGTGAATGCTCAAATATCATTTTGCTTTCGAATTTGAAAGATGTATATCCCTAATACTTGCCTCATTCAAATCCTAATGTCTCAGAAAGGCTAAGAAGGAGATAGTAAAATCTGAGTGACCATTAGATATGTTTTTCCTGGGATTTAATCTAATAAAGTTACTTGATTCATTTCAGAGGTACTTCAATGAGTAGATGAGTCAATATCTAGTAGCTAAGGTTTTATAACAGACTAATAATATCCCTTATTTTTTTATCACATTTAGTTACCACCTTTCTTCCATTATGGACTAGAATAGAATAACAGAGTTGGAAGGGACCTTGGAGATCTTCTAGCCCAATCCCCTGCTCAGGCAGGAAACTATACCATTTCAGACAAATGGTTATCCAATCTCTTCTTAAAAACTTCAGTGTTGGAGCATTTACAACTTCTGGAGGCAAGTTGTTCCAGTGATTAATTGCTCTAACTGTCAGGAATTTTCTCCTTAGTTCTAGGTAGCTTCTCTCCTTGATTAGTTTGCATTCATTGTTTCTTGTTCTGCCCTCAGATGCTTTAGAGAATAGCTTGACTCTCTTTGTGGCAGCCCCTAGAGAACACTGGAACACTGCTATCATGTCACTCCTACTCCTTCTTTTTATTAAACTTGGAAGTTATAGTAAAGGTTATATAAATAAGTATTTTGCAAGTTTCACCATTACCAGCAAAAAAGACTGCTCCTTTACTGAATCCAGAAAGGCTAGGGTTTTTTTTAATCCCAACCCAACCCAACCCAACCCAACCCAACCTTAAAAGCTCCCCATACTAATATAATTTTGGTTCTAAATGAGAATCAATTCAGTTAGTGAAATTCCTATAAACTCATCCCTTTCACCTCTAATATTGCTAATATAAATCCTAGAACAGTGGTGGGTTTCAAATTTTTTTTACTACCGGTTCTGTGAATGTGGCTTGGTGGGCATGGCAGGGAAAGGATACTGTAAAATCTCCATTCCCTCCCCACTCCAGGGGAAGGTTACTGCAAAATCCCCATTTCCTCCCCATCAGCTGGGACTCGAGAGGCAGAGAATAGATAGGGGCGGGGCCAGTCAGAATTTTTACTACCAGTTCTTCGAACTACTCAGAATTTCTGCTACCGGTTCTCCAGAAGTGGTCAGAACCTGCTGAAACCCACCTCTGTCCTAGGAGACTCTTGCTTGGAAGGATTTGAATTTGATCTTGGGGCCAAAGTACTTGATAGGCACGTAAGTATCAATGATTAGAGACTGAAATAATTTGCTGCATTACCTGTCCTACATTCTTAGTACTTTGCCTCTTCTCTATGTATTTAGTTATAATTGTCCTCTTCTTTCATTTTTAACTGATTTTCTCTTCCAGCATGGTGATTTTACACTAATAATTGCTTTTTGTATTTTTATAATTTTCCTGTAATTAAGTTTTTAAGACTTTTTTAAAAAAAGCTCTTTTAAATTTGTTGTGATCTTAAAATAAAGAAACTCTTTTTTTTCCCACAGTGGTGCAGCAGTTTCTGCTCTTCTCCTCCCAGTTTTCCGTGCGTGGAATCCCATTCAATCTTTCCACTCAGGAAGATGTAATAATTCCTGTATCAGGAAGTTCTTCTTACTTTGTGGGAATTGATTTCTATGCCCAAGAGGACACTATATTTTATTCAGACACCACTAAAGATATAATCTATAAACAAAAAATTGATGGCACAGGTAATATTTCCTTCCCTTGAACAGAAACAGAGTTAATAATGATGTCATTATATTTCACAACAGATAAAAGTCAATTTCTATATTAAATCCATGGTTCAGCTGATCTTGTTTTAAAAAGTGTTTTGCAGCACTGATTACATTATATTAGCATATTGCGCTTTGTCATGTTCTCGTTATCCTTATTTGAGTCCACACACGTCACTAAGATGTTAGCCAGGATTTACAATTTATAGTGGCTGATTTTATACATCATGCTAAGCCGGAAGTAAGCAGAGCATTTGTGGCTGGCATATTCTGTGAATCAGTGTATGCAAAAGTTCCATGAAGGAATAACATTGTGTATAGGGTTGGACCACAGGAGTTGGAAAATAAGAAGTATTATGTATGTTGACCACCCTGAGTTATTCATAAAGTAAGAAATGTAGGATAAAAATCTAATCAACCAACCAACCAACCAACCAACCAACCAACCAACCAACCAACCAACCAGGAAATCCTTCCTGTTCTGGAAGTTTTATTTTCTAAAACCATTGAGTCAAATTTGTAATGATTATATAGGAAGAAAAATGGAAAAGTTCCAGTATTCCACAGACTGTTGCACTATCTGAACCATAATTTAAACCAGTGAGTTGAGTTAATGTTGAACAAGATTGGGGAAAAAGGGGGAAGGGGAAATTTAGTGATTTATCAAGGCAATTTTGAAAAGTGCATCTTGATAGGTATGCTGTTTATAATTGGAATCTGCCTTATAGGGAACCATATTATTGACTCTCCAGTCTGTTTAATCTGCTGGTTGCAATTCTCTGGGATTTAATGCATTTAGATACCATTTCCTCATCCTAAACTTTGCTTAGAGAAAGCTGTTTCATTGAGATACAGTGCTAAAAATTTATCATATTAAATTTGACCTTAAAAATGAAAATGGGGAAGCCGCTTCTTCCAGTTTTGTTACATTGCTCTTTCCTAAATCTCAGGTAGGGAAATCCTTGCAGCCAACCGAGTGGAGGGAGTTGAAGATTTGGCTTTTGACTGGATCTCAAAGAATATCTATTGGACAGACTCTCGGTATCGGAGTATTAGCGTTATGAAGCTAGCTGACAAATCAAGACGAGCTATTCTTCAAAATTTGAATAATCCTCGATCAATCGTAGTTCATCCAGTTATTGGGTAAGTCTCAAAATTGAACATAGTGTTGAAAAGTACACACAATACAGTGTTCCTATTATATTACCTCTTCTGAATGAAGGTGCTATAACGTCTATCTGAAATTTTCCATTCAAAACCTCACTGTCTGAGGGATGTTTCTACTTAATGCGTTAGTTTTTTTTAAAATGCAGGCTGTTTACAAAAAAAAGTGAATATTCGAACACATTATTTTCTCCCTCTGCATTCTGTAGGACAGAAAATTGCAGCTTGTCATGGGCCCAAGAAAAAGAAAAATAAGGGTTGGTCTGGACAAAAGCTATATTTGCTTTAATATGGAATTAAAGAGCACTTAATGTGACTATTTCCCATTGGTTTAGTAATACTCCTTTCTGTTATTTTCATGTATGCACTTCGGAAACAACATATGGGAGGCTATGAGAACCCCAGTCAGTAGTTTTGATGAAACCATTAGGTGGTGCATAGATGGTGCTTGAGGTTTCACATGACTCATTTTCCAGCCAAGACTTGTCAGACGATATTTTAGAACCTGTCAGTTGGCTTCTGCTTGTTGCCGTGTGTTTTCCTGGAAACTTATTCTGTGTTTTCTGGATCTTCCTTAACATTCAAGCTCAAGAGCCTCTCTCTTCCTTTCTTAAAAACCTTCTTTTGTTTATGCTCCTCCCTATCCCTCATCACCTGTTCTTCTGGCACCAATTCCATAATCCAGTGCAAAACGCTAAGTAGTACAAAATCCACACAAAAGGGGCCATTCAGCAGCTTTATCTGTAAAAACCAAGACATGTTTGTTCTGTGGTTTTCTTCCCCGGGCTGCAAAATGAAGCTTATGGCTTCAGAAGAGGTGCTGTTATCGTTGCCTTGTTATCAGCATGAATAGTTCCTACAGAAGAATATGAGTGTGCATTTCACTTACCTAAGCTCTAAGGCACAGTCTTGAGAATGATTTCAGAAAGCAAACCCTCTGCAGGTTTTATTCTCATTGGCTGGGCAGGCAGACCTCATGAGAGACTTACTGTCTCCTAATATTAGTTACTCGGGGAAATTTTTCTCTCATTCTGGGTTAGAAGACAGATTTTTTTTTTTTAAATTGAAAGGGATTTTCTTTTTCTTTCTTCCTCTTTTCTGCTCCTCTTTCTCAGAAGGGAATGTAAATCAGTCCAAGTGGAAGACTGTTTACTCTGGCTAATTAATGGATGGGGTGGAAATACTCCAACTTGCAGCAATAAACAGTGACATTTTCTTAATCAATAGCAAAAATATTAGAAGTAACTATGAAGCGATGCTTCAGGAGCTTTTAAAATGTATCCCTGTATGAATATGATTTGTGTTGTTCAGTAAGCTTGCTATTACTTATTAAGTAGTGTATCAGTTACATTTCAATAATTATAACCATAGACGTAAGAACATAATAATGTCTTGCACGGGATCATAAATATAAATATAAACCATACAAGCCAATTTAAAATATTTGTTAAGTGTCTAAACTGTGTCCTGTAAAAAGTCCAAGGCAAGCAAAGCTAAAATACAAAAGGTGCTAGAGGATAGCTTTTGTTTTAGGAAATTGGGCCTATACATTGAAAAGGTTTTTGGGTTTTTTTTGCAGGAAGGATACCAATATTTGCACTATTATCTGCAACTCTAATGCATTTCCCTTTCACTTTCAGATATATATTTTGGACAGATTGGTTCCGCCCTGCTAAGATCATGAGAGCCTGGAGTGATGGATCCCATGCCTCACCAATTGTAAACACGACACTAGGATGGCCTAATGGCTTAGCTATTGATTGGAGGTTCGAACAAATAATAATCAAATAAGCCTTTTTTGAGGAGATGTTCAATACCTGGACACTACAAATAAGCAAATACAACTAGATTGTTATAGTTCTGTTTGAAGGCAGCCAATTATTTTTGTGTAGAATCAAAAAACTTAAAATGAGCAGGGAAAAACTTCCAAAATTCAATACTGCAGAATCAGGTTATACTTTAATTTAGCCTAGATTAAAAAAGGGGTGACATTTTAAATCAAGCTTTCGCTGATTGTAAAAAGCACGTTGTTGATCCAAAAAAACCGTAACCTTGGGGCATCATTGGCTATTCCAATTTTCCTGGCCCTACAGGAATCATGCTAATCTGCTTCCTGTGTAGGTGTATTTCTTAGGAAAAAAAACCCTTTAAACAAACCAAACAAAACCCCCCAGAAAAAGACTCCTCCAAACCAGCTAACTTGGCTACCAGAGAGCAAGCGTTTGGAGAATAAAAGGTAAAGGTTCCCCTCGCACATACGTGCTAGTCGTTCCTGACTCTAGGGGGTGGTGTCATCTCTGTTTCAAAGCCAAAGAGCCAGTGCTGTCTGAAGATGTCTCCGTGGTCATGTGGCCGGCATGACTAAACGCCAAAGGCTCATGGAACGCTGTTACCTTCCCACCAAAGGTGGTCCCTATTTTTCTACTTGCATTTTCTACGTGCTTTCGAATTGCTAGGTTGGCAGAAGCTGGGACAAGTCATGGGAGCTCACCCTGTTACGCGGCAGCACTAGGGATTCGAACCGCTGAACTGCCGAACTTTCGGTTGACAAGCTCAGCGTCGTATCCACTAAGCCACCACGTCTTTGTTTGGAGAACGGAAAACAATGATTTATAAAGAACATTTAATGCAACCTTGTTTCTGACTTTTTAAAAAACTTTCTTTAAGATTAACAAAGATTGGCTGAGAATGAATTTGATACATTAATCCTAAACCAATTTGGTGAGGCGTGTGGATGACATTTCAATAAATATGATTTTTTCTTCCAGTTCCTTAAGGCTTTATTGGGTGGATGCCTTCTTTGATAAAATTGAGCACAGTACTTTTGATGGGTTAAACAGAAGGTCACTTGAACGCATTAGTCAGATGACACATCCATTTGGTCTCACTATCTTTGGAGGTGAGTGTGACATGAAAATAGGAAAACTCAGACACTTTCCAATTCTCAGGTTTTTTTTTCACCGCACAACAGTTTTTATGAGACTATATGCATTGCAATACTTTAAAGTTCAGGTTCATTAGTATCCATACAAGGAGCAGTTTGACTTGATCTGGAAGATACACATGCAAATATTTATTATATCTATGTTTTTGCTAGTTAAAAGAAACTGTATATATGGAAACTTTTTTTACATATAACCTTTTGTAATGTATGTATTTTCTGTGCATGTTAATATACATGATTGACCCCTGATCCTTAGGTATCCTTAGGTAGTTAGGTAGGTAGGTAGGCAATCCTTAGGTGGGTAGGTAGGTAGGTAGGGGAAGGGGTGAAATTTACTTACCTTCGCTACCGGTTTAGAAATGTGAGCGTGCGTGCCTCCTCCACACATGCGCAGAGCCTTCTGCGCATGTGCAGAGGGTCAAAACCGAGACTTGATGATGTCCAGGTGGAGCCTCCTACTGCCAATGCTACCGGTTCGTCTGAGTCGGATAGAACCGGCTGAATTTTATCACTGGGTAAGGGTCGTGATGGGTTGGACACAACTTCGCAATTAACAAAAACAGGTAGGCAGGCAGACAAATAGACAGATTTTTAAATGTATATTCTTTAAAATGCAGTTTCCTTACAAACATGCAGTTTGGGACAGCTATTAGGAAAGTTCATAAATTATGTGTTGTTTTGGGCCATTGTTTGATGCATCATGTCCTTTCACTGAACAAAGATTACCAAATTTCTTTTACATCTCTAGTAAAGAGTACTTTCAAGTTTTCATTTCCTTGTGAAACTAATAGGAAGCCAGCTAGAGTCTAACTCTCTTCTTAAATGCCAAAGAAGGATAATATTGAGTTTAAAAAAATCCCACTTCTAGGTGATTCAACATTCCTATTTTTCCACTGCAGTCCATGTGGTTGAAAAACAACAACAACAGTCTAAAGGAAAATGACTCTGGCCATGCACAAGTTGGTTATTCCTAGTTTTCCTTATTTATTTATTTATTTTTTTATTTTATTCAATTTTTATACCGCCCTTCTCCCGAAGAACTCAGGGCGGTGTACAGCCAAGTAAAAAATCACAGTATAAATATTAAAAGAAATTAAAACAAACATATTATAAGGTGGCCAAATTTAAAACGAATTAAAATATTAAAATATAAATAACCCCAATAAAATTTTATAAAATTTTAGGCCAGTCCCGCTTGAATAAATAAGTGCGTTTTCAGCTCACGGCGAAAGGTCCGAAGATCAGGCACTTGACGTAAACCAGGGGGAAGCTCGTTCCAGAGCGTGGGAGCTCCCACAGAGAAGGCCCTGCCCCTGGGGGCCGCCAGCCGACATTGTTTGGCGGACGGCACCCTGAGAAGGCCCTCTCTGTGAGAGCGTACGGGTCGGTGGGAGGCAAACGGTAACAGCAGGCGGTCCCGTAAGTACCCGGGTCCTAAGCCATGGAGCGCTTTAAAGGTGGTAACCAAAATCTTAAAGCGCACCCGGAAGACCACAGGAAGCCAGTGCAGACTGCGCAGGAGTGGTGTTACATGGGAGCAACGAGTTGCTCCCACTATTACCCGCGCAGCTGCATTCTGGACTAACTGCAGCTTCCTTCCTGAAACAAATGGGTACTTCTGTCCTTTAAGCAGAATAATAATAATTTTTGTTTTGTTGGGGTTGCAGGTTATGCATACTTTACAGATTGGAGGCTTGGTGGAATAGTTCGAGTTCGAAAGTCTGATGGAGGCGAAATGGTTGTTATCAGAAGAGGAATCAGTAACATAATGCATGTGAAAGCGTACAACGCTAACTCTCAAATAGGTAGGCTCATCTGTCACACAAAAAAAGGATATAGGTATACATCTGTATGTATGAAAGTGCAGGTGGTCCTCGACATTCGACCAATGGAGCCCAACATTTCTGCTGTTAAGTGAGACATTTGTTAAGTGAGTTTTGCCCCATTTCATTTTATGACCGTTCTTGCCACAGTTGGTAAATGAATCACAGCAGCTGATAAGTTAGTAACCAAGTTGTTAAATGAATCTGGCTTCCCCATTAGCTTTGCTTGTCAGAAGGTCACAAAAAGTGATCACATGACCTGGGGACATAAATATGAACCAGGTGCCGAGCATCTAAATCAGGGGTGTCCAAACTTGGTCCCTTTAAGACTTGTGGACTTCAACTCCCAGAGTTCCTCAGCCAGCTTTGCTTTCAACTCTGGGAGTTGAAGTCCACAAGTCTTTTTTTTTTTATTTTATTTTGTTTTGTTGGGGTTGCAGGTTATGCATACTTTACAGATTGGAGGCTTGGTGGAATAGTTCGAGTTCGAAAGTCTGATGGAGGAGAAATGGTTGTTATCAGAAGAGGAATCAGTAACATAATGCATGTGCAGAGGGTCAAAACCGAGACTTGATGATGTCCAGGTGGAGCCTCCTACTGCCAATGCTACCGGTTCGTCTGAGTCGGATAGAACCGGCTGAATTTTATCACTGGGTAAGGGTCGTGATGGGTTGGACACAACTTCGCAATTAACAAAAACAGGTAGGCAGGCAGACAAATAGACAGATTTTTAAATGTATATTCTTTAAAATGCAGTTTCCTTACAAACATGCAGTTTGGGACAGCTATTAGGAAAGTTCATAAATTATGTGTTGTTTTGGGCCATTGTTTGATGCATCATGTCCTTTCACTGAACAAAGATTACCAAATTTCTTTTACATCTCTAGTAAAGAGTACTTTCAAGTTTTCATTTCCTTGTGAAACTAATAGGAAGCCAGCTAGAGTCTAACTCTCTTCTTAAATGCCAAAGAAGGATAATATTGAGTTTAAAAAAATCCCACTTCTAGGTGATTCAACATTCGTATTTTTCCACTGCAGTCCATGTGGTTGAAAACAACAACAGTCTAAAGGAAAATGACTCTGGCCATGCACAAGTTGGTTATTCCTAGTTTTCCTTATTTATTTATTTATTTTATTTTATTCAATTTTATACCGCCTTCTCCCGAAGAACTCAGGGCGGTGTACAGCCAAGTAAAAATCACAGTATAAATATTAAAATATAAATAACCCCAATAAAATTTTAGGCCAGTCCCGCTTGAATAAATAAGTGCGTTTTCAGCTCACGGCGAAAGGTCCAAGATCAGGCACTTGACGAAACCGGGGAAGCTCGTTCCAGGCGTGGGAGCTCCCACAGAGAAGGCCCTGCCCTGGGGCCGCCAGCCGACATTGTTTGGCGGACGGCACCCTGAGAAGGCCCTGCCCCTGTAAATCAGTGCCCCACTCCTATGTTTTCTAAGAATTTCATCTCGTCTCTCTTCTCCCAACAATTTAGTCACAACATCTCTCAAGTCTTCTTGGTCCACTTCTTCCAAATTTTGAAACCTAAGGAAATAAGACATTTTATCCATCTGTAGTCCAAGCACAGCATTGCCTGTCGTCTCCTCTCTTTTCTGCACTGCCCGCATCTCACCCTCCAAACCTTCCACTTTCTGCTTGTTTTCTGCTGAAACTTGTTGAGTATCCTTTAAATCCTTTTGATAACATGATTGCTTCAGTTTTGGCTAAGGTTTGTAGGTTGTGTGTCCTTAATTCTGAGACAGTTAACCTTGCTACATTTTAAGCTTGTGTGTAAGTCTTGTATTTATTGAACACCAATAGAGCTATTAATAAAGCAAAAATCTTACTCAATGATGACTCTATCCAATTTAGTACAGATGTTACTGCTCAAAATAGCACCAGGCAAATGCTACTATAGAGGCCTTTGAAACAAAATGCCACTTCTTTTTTTTTTTATTCAAAAGTTTTTATTAGTCAAAAAAGGTTTATACAAATACATATCAGGTATGGTAAATTTTCATTTTTCTTATCTAAAATAAGAATTTTACTCAAATTTTTAACACATACAACAGCCATAAGGCAAGCAGGTGACACGAAGTAGCTAAGTTTGCAAATTTTAAATACGTAATAAAGAAGAGTCAAGAATAAACAGAATATCGGTTTAGAAATGTGAGCGTGCGTGCCTCCTCCACACATGCGCAGAGCCTTCTGCGCATGTGCAGAGGGTCAAAACCGAGACTTGATGATGTCCAGGTGGAGCCTCCTACTGCCAATGCTACCGGTTTAGAAATGTGAGCGTGCGTGCCTCCTCCACACATGCGCAGAGCCTTCTGCGGATGTGCAGAGGGTCAAAACCGAGACTTGATGATGTCCAGGTGGAGCCTCCTACTGCCAATGCTACTGGTTCGTCTGAGCCGGATAGAACCGGCTGCATTTTTTCACTGGGTAAGGGTCGTGATGGGTTGGACACAACTTCGCAATTAACAAAAACAGGTAGGCAGGCAGACAAATAGACAGATTTTTAAATGTATATTCTTTAAAATGCAGTTTCCTTACAAACATGCAGTTTGGGACAGCTATTAGGAAAGTTCATAAATTATGTGTTGTTTTGGGCCATTGTTTGATGCATCATGTCCTTTCACTGAACAAAGATTACCAAATTTCTTTTACATCTCTAGTAAAGAGTACTTTCAAGTTTTCATTTCCTTGTGAAACTAATAGGAAGCCAGCTAGAGTCTAACTCTCTTCTTAAATGCCAAAGAAGGATAATATTGAGTTTAAAAAAATCCCACTTCTAGGTGATTCAACATTCCTATTTTTCCACTGCAGTCCATGTGGTTGAAAAAAAACAACAACAGTCTAAAGGAAAATGACTCTGGCCATGCACAAGTTGGTTATTCCTAGTTTTCCTTATTTATTTATTTATTTTTTTATTTTATTCAATTTTTATACCGCCCTTCTCCCGAAGAACTCAGGGCGGTGTACAGCCAAGTAAAAAATCACAGTATAAATATTAAAAGAAATTAAAACAAACATATTATAAGGTGGCCAAATTTAAAACGAATTAAAATATTAAAAGAAATTAAAACAAACATATTATAAGGTGGCCAAATTTAAAACGAATTAAAATATTAAAATATAAATAACCCCAATAAAATTTTAGGCCAGTCCCGCTTGAATAAATAAGTGCGTTTTCACCTCACGGCGAAAGGTCCAAGATCAGGCACTTGACGAAACCGGGGAAGCTCGTTCCAGGCGTGGGAGCTCCCACAGAGAAGGCCCTGCCCTGGGGGCCGCCAGCCGACATTGTTTGGCGGACGGCACCCTGAGAAGGCCCTGCCCTGGGGGCCGCCAGCCGACATTGTTTGGCGGACGGCACCCTGAGAAGGCCCTGCCCTGGGGGCCGCCAGCCGACATTGTTTGGCGGACGGCACCCTGAGAAGGCCCTGCCCTGGGGGCCGCCAGCCGACATTGTTTGGCGGACGGCACCCTGAGAAGGCCCTGCCCTGGGGGCCGCCAGCCGACATTGTTTGGCGGACGGCACCCTGAGAAGGCCCTGCCCTGGGGGCCGCCAGCCGACATTGTTTGGCGGACGGCACCCTGAGAAGGCCCTGCCCTGGGGGCCGCCAGCCGACATTGTTTGGCGGACGGCACCCTGAGAAGGCCCTGCCCTGGGGGCCGCCAGCCGACATTGTTTGGCGGACGGCACCCTGAGAAGGCCCTGCCCTGGGGGCCGCCAGCCGACATTGTTTGGCGGACGGCACCCTGAGAAGGCCCTCTCTGTGAGCGTCGTGCCTCCTCCACACATGCGCAGAGCCTTCTGCGCATGTGCAGAGGGTCAAAACCGAGACTTGATGATGTCCAGGTGGAGCCTCCTACTGCCAATGCTACCGGTTTAGAAATGTGAGCGTGCGTGCCTCCTCCACACATGCGCAGAGCCTTCTGCGCATGTGCAGAGGGTCAAAACCGAGACTTGATGATGTCCAGGTGGAGCCTCCTACTGCCAATGCTACTGGTTCGTCTGAGCCGGATAGAACCGGCTGAATTTTATCACTGGGTAAGGGTCGTGATGGGTTGGACACAACTTCGCAATTAACAAAAACAGGTAGGCAGGCAGACAAATAGACAGATTTTTAAATGTATATTCTTTAAAATGCAGTTTCCTTACAAACATGCAGTTTGGGACAGCTATTAGGAAAGTTCATAAATTATGTGTTGTTTTGGGCCATTGTTTGATGCATCATGTCCTTTCACTGAACAAAGATTACCAAATTTCTTTTACATCTCTAGTAAAGAGTACTTTCAAGTTTTCATTTCCTTGTGAAACTAATAGGAAGCCAGCTAGAGTCTAACTCTCTTCTTAAATGCCAAAGAAGGATAATATTGAGTTTAAAAAAATCCCACTTCTAGGTGATTCAACATTCCTATTTTTCCACTGCAGTCCATGTGGTTGAAAAAAAACAACAACAGTCTAAAGGAAAATGACTCTGGCCATGCACAAGTTGGTTATTCCTAGTTTTCCTTATTTATTTATTTATTTTATTTTATTCAATTTTATACCGCCTTCTCCCGAAGAACTCAGGGCGGTGTACAGCCAAGTAAAAATCACAGTATAAATATTAAAATATAAATAACCCCAATAAAATTTTAGGCCAGTCCCGCTTGAATAAATAAGTGCGTTTTCAGCTCACGGCGAAAGGTCCAAGATCAGGCACTTGACGAAACCGGGGAAGCTCGTTCCAGGCGTGGGAGCTCCCACAGAGAAGGCCCTGCCCTGGGGGCCGCCAGCCGACATTGTTTGGCGGACGGCACCCTGAGAAGGCCCTGCCCTGGGGGCCGCCAGCCGACATTGTTTGGCGGACGGCACCCTGAGAAGGCCCTGCCCTGGGGGCCGCCAGCCGACATTGTTTGGCGGACGGCACCCTGAGAAGGCCCTGCCCTGGGGGCCGCCAGCCGACATTGTTTGGCGGACGGCACCCTGAGAAGGCCCTCTCTGTGAGCGTCGTGCCTCCTCCACACATGCGCAGAGCCTTCTGCGCATGTGCAGAGGGTCAAAACCGAGACTTGATGATGTCCAGGTGGAGCCTCCTACTGCCAATGCTACTGGTTCGTCTGAGCCGGATAGAACCGGCTGAATTTTATCACTGGGTAAGGGTCGTGATGGGTTGGACACAACTTCGCAATTAACAAAAACAGGTAGGCAGGCAGACAAATAGACAGATTTTTAAATGTATATTCTTTAAAATGCAGTTTCCTTACAAACATGCAGTTTGGGACAGCTATTAGGAAAGTTCATAAATTATGTGTTGTTTTGGGCCATTGTTTGATGCATCATGTCCTTTCACTGAACAAAGATTACCAAATTTCTTTTACATCTCTAGTAAAGAGTACTTTCAAGTTTTCATTTCCTTGTGAAACTAATAGGAAGCCAGCTAGAGTCTAACTCTCTTCTTAAATGCCAAAGAAGGATAATATTGAGTTTAAAAAAATCCCACTTCTAGGTGATTCAACATTCCTATTTTTCCACTGCAGTCCATGTGGTTGAAAAAAAACAACAACAGTCTAAAGGAAAATGACTCTGGCCATGCACAAGTTGGTTATTCCTAGTTTTCCTTATTTATTTATTTTATTTTATTCAATTTTATACCGCCTTCTCCCGAAGAACTCAGGGCGGTGTACAGCCAAGTAAAAATCACAGTATAAATATTAAAATATAAATAACCCCAATAAAATTTTAGGACAGTCCCGCTTGAATAAATAAGTGCGTTTTCAGCTCACGGCGAAAAGTCCGAAGATCAGGCACTTGACGTAAACCAGGGGGAAGCTCGTTCCAGAGCGTGGGAGCTCCCACAGAGAAGGCCCTACCCCTGGGGGCCGCCAGCCGACATTCTTCGGCGGACGGCACCCTGAGAAGGCCCTGCCCCTGGGGGCCGCCAGCCGACATTGTTTGGCGGACGGCACCCTGAGAAGGCCCTCTCTGTGAGAGCATACGGGTCGGTGGGAGGCAAACGGTAACAGCAGGCGGTCCCGTAAGTACCCGGGTCCTAAGCCATGGAGCTCTTTAAAGGTGGTAACCAAAATCTTAAAGCGCACCCGGAAGACCACAGGAAGCCAGTGCAGACTGCGCAGGAGTGGTGTTACATGGGAGCAACGAGTTGCTCCCACTATTACCCGCGCAGCTGCATTCTGGACTAACTGCAGCTTCCTTCCTGAAACAAATGGGTACTTCTGTCCTTTAAGCAGAATAATAATAATTTTTGTTTTGTTGGGGTTGCAGGTTATGCATACTTTACAGATTGGAGGCTTGGTGGAATAGTTCGAGTTCGAAAGTCTGATGGAGGAGAAATGGTTGTTATCAGGAGAGGAATCAGTAACATAATGCATGTGAAAGCGTACAACGCTAACTCTCAAATAGGTAGGCTCATCTGTCACACAAAAAAAGTATATAGGTATACATCTGTATGTATGAAAGTGCAGGTGGTCCTCGACTTTCGACCAATGGAGCCCAACATTTCTGCTGTTAAGTGAGACATTTGTTAAGTGAGTTTTGCCCCATTTCATTTTATGACCGTTCTTGCCACAGTTGGTAAATGAATCGCGGCAGCTGATAAGTTAGTAACCAAGTTGTTAAATGAATCTGGCTTCCCCATTAGCTTTGCTTGTCAGAAGGTCACAAAAAGTGATCACATGACCTGGGGACATAAATATGAACCAGGTGCCAAGCATCTACATTTTGGGGATTCTGCAAAAGTCTTCACCGTAAAAAACAGTCATAAGTCACTTTTTTTCAGTGCCATTGTAATTTTCAATGGTCACTAAATGAACCGTTGTAAATTGAGGATGACCCGTATCCTTTTTGATAACATGATTGCTTCAGTTTTGGCTAAGGTTTGTAGGTTGTGTGTCCTTAATTCTGAGACAGTTAACCTTGCTACATTTTAAGCTTGTGTGTAAGTCTTGTATTTATTGAACACCAATAGAGCTATTAATAAAGCAAAAAATCTTACTCAATGATGACTCTATCCAATTTAGTACAGATGTTACTGCTCAAAATAGCACCAGGCAAATGCTACTATAGAGGCCTTTGAAACAAAATGCCACTTCTTTTTTTTTTTTTTAATTGTTGGAAAAATGATATGAATTCTGAGAGGCAATAGCATCGTTTTTTCTTGCTTCTAGGATCTTACAATCTTCTACAAGCTAGAAGCAGAAAAAGCTGAATTTGATTTTATTTTAGCCACTACACTCACATCTTTTAAGCATAACTAAAGTATTGATCCCACAAAAAGGCTAATAATGAGTTTCTGCTTTAATGTTTTAACATGAGACCAGTAATTTCAATGGCAGAGAGTAAAACAATCTAATGGTCCAATAGAAAGTCTGACTATATGTGTTGAGACTTTCTCTCTAATTAATGTACACAATATACTACATAAGCGTGTGTAACATAGCCTCCTTAAGGATGTATATCAATCTCTATTTGAAATCAATGAAACTCAAAGGCCTTTAATTTTGGTTGCGTTATACTTTCATTTTTCCTCTGCTTACTTTCTTCTTCAGTAAGACTTTAAGTCAAACTATTTAATAAATCTGCACTACTATTAATCTTCTCATCGTTCCCATCACCAATCTCTTTCCACTTATGACTGTATGACTGTAATTTGTTGCTAATCTTTATGATTTATATTGATATTGATTGTTCCTGATTGCTTATTTGTACCCTATGACCATCATTTGTGTTGTAAATGTTGTACCTTGATGAAGGTATCTTTTCTTTTATGATACTGAGAGCATATGCACCAAGACAAATTCCTTGTGTGTCCAATCACACTTGGCCAATAAATTCTAAATTCTAAGAAATGAATGAATGAATGAATGAATGAAAGAAAGTAAGAAAGTAAGTATGTATGTATTTAGGTATGTATATGTGTGTGTGTAGGTGTGTGTGTGTGTAGCTGAAAAAATAATTCGTAATTTACCAACAATCCATAATTAATACATTGTAATTCTGATCTTTCACATTTGGATATTTATTTTTCATGGTGTTTTTGAAGGCTCCAACTACTGCAACAGAGCAACAAATCCTAACGGGGACTGCAGCCATTTCTGTTTCCCAGTCCCCAATTTTCAGAGGGTTTGTGGCTGCCCTTATGGAATGAAGCTGAGTTCCAATCAGATCACCTGTGTGGAAGATCCATCCAATGAGCCCCCCACTTTACAATGTGGTTCTTACTCCTTTTCTTGTGGCAACGGCCGATGCGTGCCCAGGTTCTATCAGTGTGATGGTGTGGATGACTGCCATGACAATACTGATGAACAAAACTGTGGATCCTTAAGTAAGTGGTCCTTACAGATCTAAAAAATATATTGTTAAAAAAAATGTGATAAGTATCAATGTCTGAAAGTGTTGATGTTGTTGAGTATATAAGCAAACAATGGATGCAATAGCTTATCAACCACCCACCTTTTGACATAGTGATGTTCAGAATTATAAGAGTGCAAAGATGACAGATCCAATTCATGAGTAGTGATATATTGAGTCGCAGTGGCGCAGTGGTTAGAGTACAGTACTGCAGGCTACTTCTGCTGACTGCTGGCTGCCTGCAATTTGGCAGTTCGAATCGCACCAGGCTCAAAGTTGATTCAGCCTTCCATCCTTCCAAGGTTGGTAAATGAGAACCCGGATTGTTGGGAGCAATATGGTGACTTTGTAAACTGCTTAGAGAGGGCTGTAAAGCACTGAAGTGGTATATAAGTCTAAGTGTTATTGCTGTATATGCCATTTAAATACTTTGTCTCTAAGAGGATTGTCTTTATTGTCTTCTTGATAGGCTGGGCTTCAGCTCACATTAGTTCCTGCTGACAGGGCCTTTAGAAATTATGGAAGTTGCAATCCAACATATCTGGTCAGCCTAAGACTGGGAGAATGTATTGTAGAAAACATTACACTACTAATCATTATATTAGAACTGGTTTACAGTTTCTTGTTCCTTTTGGTTTTAATCTTCCTTTGAAACTAAGTGTTTTGGTTACATAGAATTTAAATAAAGTAGAGAGAACTAAGGACATGCAGAAATGCTTGTAAATTGTTTTTAAGATTAAACTTTTCAGTTTAATATGCCTGAGTAGGATTTTACAGTGCTTTTAATACAGCTTTTGAAAATGTTTGCTCTTAGAATTACAAAAACACAGCTTTAAGAAGGTTTCAGAGCAAATGTTCTGAAAAGTAAGAAAGTAAGTATGTATGTATTTAGGTATGTATATGTGTGTGTGTAGCTGAAAAATAATTCGTAATTTACCAACAATCCATAATTAATACATTGTAATTCTGATCTTTCACATTTGGATATTTATTTTTCATGGTGTTTTTGAAGGCTCCAACTACTGCAACAGAGCAACAAATCCTAACGGGGACTGCAGCCATTTCTGTTTCCCAGTCCCCAATTTTCAGAGGGTTTGTGGCTGCCCTTATGGAATGAAGCTGAGTTCCAATCAGATCACCTGTGTGGAAGATCCATCCAATGAGCCCCCCACTTTACAATGTGGTTCTTACTCCTTTTCTTGTGGCAACGGCCGATGCGTGCCCAGGTTCTATCAGTGTGATGGTGTGGATGACTGCCATGACAATACTGATGAACAAAACTGTGGATCCTTAAGTAAGTGGTCCTTACAGATCTAAAAAATATATTGTTAAAAAAAATGTGATAAGTATCAATGTCTGAAAGTGTTGATGTTGTTGAGTATATAAGCAAACGATGGATGCAATAGCTTATCAACCACCCACCTTTTGACATAGTGATGTTCAGAATTATAAGAGTGCAAAGATGACAGATCCAATTCATGAGTAGTGATATATTGAGTCGCAGTGGCGCAGTGGTTAGAGTACAGTACTGCAGGCTACTTCTGCTGACTGCTGGCTGCCTGCAATTTGGCAGTTCGAATCGCACCAGGCTCAAAGTTGATTCAGCCTTCCATCCTTCCAAGGTTGGTAAAATGAGAACCCGGATTGTTGGGAGCAATATGGTGACTTTGTAAACCGCTTAGAGAGGGCTGTAAAGCACTGAAGTGGTATATAAGTCTAAGTGTTATTGCTGTATATGCCATTTAAATACTTTGTCTCTAAGAGGATTGTCTTTATTGTCTTCTTGATAGGCTGGGCTTCAGCTCACATTAGTTCCTGCTGACAGGGCCTTTAGAAATTATGGAAGTTGCAATCCAACACATCTGGTCAGCCTAAGACTGGGAGAATGTATTGTAGAAAACATTACACTACTAATCATTATATTAGAACTGGTTTACAGTTTCTTGTTCCTTTTGGTTTTAATCTTCCTTTGAAACTAAGTGTTTTGGTTACATAGAATTTAAATAAAGTATAGAGAACTAAGGACATGCAGAAATGCTTGTAAATTGTTTTTAAGTTTAAACTTTTCAGTTTAATATGCCTGAGTAGGATTTTACAGTGCTTTTAATACAGCTTTTGAAAATGTTTGCTCTTAGAATTACAAAAACACAGCTTTAAGAAGGTTTCAGAGCAAATGTTCTGAAAAGTAAGAAAGTAAGAAAGTAAGAAAGTAAGAAAGTAAGTATGTATGTATTTAGGTATGTATATGTGTGTGTGTAGGTGTGTGTGTGTAGCTGAAAAAAAATACAAAATCCTCAGGCAGGCACAGTATCCTTGTAATTTCCTCCGGATCCACCAGGGGCACTCACAGGAGCAACGAGTCCAGAGTACAGTTAGTCAACCAGGAAGTCAAGGGAAGTGATGTCATCAAAATTCTCATAGTGAAGGCGGAAGCTGGACGCCACCACTGTTCCCCAGAAGGAGGGGGCCTCAAACCTTCCCTCCTAAATTTCTCCATCACCTCTTCTCCAGAGCTCCACAAAACCGTAATCTTCTTATTTTAAGTTCTCCTCTCTCCAGAATAACTCGTGCTCCTTCCAACCGCAGGGGAGAAAACCCCGCACTCCGGAGCAGTCCACTCACGTTTACCGATATTCCCTTCCCTTCTCCTCCTCAATTCTTCTCCGTGCCCTGTTCACCACCAGGCTGCTGCAGTTATAAATCCAATGCCCCGGTGTCACCGGGCACAGCGGCCCAGGCGACGACCAAAATAATGGCCGCGGCCTGTGGCCTCCGAACCCCGCCGAGCCTAGGACGCGCCAGCATCGGTCCCCACAGTCCTGTATGTCGGCTGGGAGACCCCTGGCGAGCCGTCCGTGCGGCAGGTGTCCTTTTCGGGACACCTGGCCCCTGAGGGCCTCGGCGGCGGCCGGATTCGGGCGCTGGAGGCAGGAGAAGCCTTCCAGACGTCCGTTGCCGCTGGATACCGGAAGTCGTCTCGAAGTCCACAAGTCTTAAAGGGACCAAGTTTGGACACCCCTGATCTAAATTTTGGGGATTCTGCAAAAGTTTTCACCGTAAAAAACAGTCATAAGTCACTTTTTTTCAGTGCCATTGTAATTTTCAATGGTCACTAAATGAACCATTGTAAATTGAGGACGACCTGTATCCTTTTTGATAACATGATTGCTTCAGTTTTGGCTAAGGTTTGTAGGTTGTGTGTCCTTAATTCTGAGGCAGTTAACCTTGCTACATTTTAAGCTTGTGTATAAGTCTTATATTTATTGAACACCAATAGAGCTATTAATAAAGCAAAAAATCTTACTCAATGATGACTCTATCCAATTTAGTACAGATGTTACTGCTCAAAATAGAACCAAGCAAAGGCTACTAGAGGCCTTTGAAACAGAATGCCACTTCTTGGTTTTTTTTTAATTGTTGGAAAAATGATATGAATTCTGAGAGCCAATAGCATCGTTTTTTGTTGCTTCTAGGATCTTACAATCTTCTACAAGCTAGAAGCAGAAAAAGCTGAATTTGATTTTATTTTAGCCACTACACTCACATCTTTTAAGCATAACTAAAGTATTGATCCCACAAAAAGGCTAATAATGAGTTTCTGCTTTAATGTTTTAACATGAGACCAGTAATTTCAATGGCAGAGAGTAAAACAATCTAATGGTCCAATAGAAAGTCTGACTATATGTGTTGAGACTTTCTCTCTAATTAATGTACACAATATACTACATAAGCGTGTGTAGCATAGCCTCCTTAAGGATGTATATCAATCTCTATTTGAAATCAATGAAACTCAAAGGCCTTTAATTTTGGTTGCGTTATACTTTCATTTTTCCTCTGCTTACTTTCTTCTTCAGTAAGACTTTAAGTCAAACTATTTAATAAATCTGCACTACTATTAATCTTCTCATCGTTCCCATCACCAATCTCTTTCCACTTATGACTGTATGACTGTAATTTGTTGCTAATCTTTATGATTTATATTGATATTGATTGTTCCTGATTGCTTATTTGTACCCTATGACCATCATTTGTGTTGTAAATGTTGTACCTTGATGAAGGTATCTTTTCTTTTGCGTATACTGAGAGCATATGCACCAAGACAAATTCCTTGTGTGTCCAATCACACTTGGCCAATAAATTCTAAATTCTAAGAAATGAATGAATGAATGAATGAATGAAAGAAAGTAAGAAAGTAAGTATGTATGTATTTAGGTATGTATATGTGTGTGTGTAGGTGTGTGTGTGTGTAGCTGAAAAAATAATTCGTAATTTACCAACAATCCATAATTAATACATTGTAATTCTGATCTTTCACATTTGGATATTTATTTTTCATGGTGTTTTTGAAGGCTCCAACTACTGCAACAGAGCAACAAATCCTAACGGGGACTGCAGCCATTTCTGTTTCCCAGTGCCCAATTTTCAGAGGGTTTGTGGCTGCCCTTATGGAATGAAGCTGAGTTCCAATCAGATCACCTGTGTGGAAGATCCATCCAATGAGCCCCCCACTTTACAATGTGGTTCTTACTCCTTTTCTTGTGGCAACGGCCGATGCGTGCCCAGGTTCTATCAGTGTGATGGTGTGGATGACTGCCATGACAATACTGATGAACAAAACTGTGGATCCTTAAGTAAGTGGTCCTTACAGATCTAAAAAATATATTGTTAAAAAAAATGTGATAAGTATCAATGTCTGAAAGTGTTGATGTTGTTGAGTATATAAGCAAACGATGGATGCAATAGCTTATCAACCACCCACCTTTTGACATAGTGATGTTCAGAATTATAAGAGTGCAAAGATGACAGATCCAATTCATGAGTAGTGATATATTGAGTCGCAGTGGCGCAGTGGTTAGAGTACAGTACTGCAGGCTACTTCTGCTGACTGCTGGCTGCCTGCAATTTGGCAGTTCGAATCGCACCAGGCTCAAAGTTGATTCAGCCTTCCATCCTTCCAAGGTTGGTAAAATGAGAACCCGGATTGTTGGGAGCAATATGGTGACTTTGTAAACTGCTTAGAGAGGGCTGTAAAGCACTGAAGTGGTATATAAGTCTAAGTGTTATTGCTGTATATGCCATTTAAATACTTTGTCTCTAAGAGGATTGTCTTTATTGTCTTCTTGATAGGCTGGGCTTCAGCTCACATTAGTTCCTGCTGACAGGGCCTTTAGAAATTATGGAAGTTGCAATCCAACATATCTGGTCAGCCTAAGACTGGGAGAATGTATTGTAGAAAACATTACACTACTAATCATTATATTAGAACTGGTTTACAGTTTCTTGTTCCTTTTGGTTTTAATCTTCCTTTGAAACTAAGTGTTTTGGTTACATAGAATTTAAATAAAGTATAGAGAACTAAGGACATGCAGAAATGCTTGTAAATTGTTTTTAAGATTAAACTTTTCAGTTTAATATGCCTGAGTAGGATTTTACAGTGCTTTTAATACAGCTTTTGAAAATGTTTGCTCTTAGAATTACAAAAACACAGCTTTAAGAAGGTTTCAGAGCAAATGTTCTGAAAAGTAAGAAAAATGAAAGGAACTTGGACATGATGGAAACTTTGGGGCTTGAGTTTATGACCTATGGACACTTCTCAGTGATTTCACATTTTAAAACTACTGTATATTTTGGAGTATAAGATGCACCTTTCCCCCCAAAAAAGAGGGCAAAAATCTGGGTGTGTTTTATATTCTGAATGTAGCCCCACCCAGCTTTTCAAACAGAAGTTTCAGAGGCTGAAAAAAGCAAAAAAGAAGCCCCCAAACAGAGCTTCAGAAAAAAAGCCTCCAAACAGAGCTTCAGAAAAGAAGCCCCCAAACAGAGCTTCAGAGGTTTTTTTTCTGAAGCTCTGTTTTGGAAGCTTTTGGAGGCAGAATTTTTTTTTTCTAAAACGGAGTTTCAGAAGTTTCAGAGGCAGAAAAAAAAGCAAAAAAAAAAAGCAAGGTAAAGAGCTCACAACCAAGGAACCTGTTACTAAAATTCACCTCTGGGAACAGTTGACTGGGGGGAGGCCAATCCACCTGCCAATCAGCTTTTTTCTTATTTTCTTCCCCAAAAACTAAGGTGCGTCTTATACTCTGAAAAATGCGGTACTGTATTTTATTGAATGAAATTTTAGCTTGATGTTACTTACCGTACATCAAGCATTTCCCCAAGTTTGTGCTATAAATTCTAAGTATTAATCCACAGGCTTTAAAGGGCATAATTGTTTGAAATACTTCTGAAAGTCAAGTTTCTTCCAGAACAGACAACTGGCATCGATTCAGCAAAATTTTATGCATTCCAGATTTTTCTCCCGCAATGTTACTAGTATTTAATAATAATATTACCAGTCTGATACAGTTTAATGCATATGTTGAATGCCTTTGCATGCCACAGATGTGTTTCATCGCAAAGGTTGTAGTTTACAAAATGATCCTGGTAATTTTGGGCAACATCATGACTCATAGATTATAATCTCTACATAAAAAATTTGCAGTGAGTTCATGAAATGGTCTTCATATAATCCAAAGAGATTTAATCGATCCTTTTCTTCTTTAATAATGGTGGAAACAATCATTGGTTGTCTATGTGGAAGCCATAGCATATTGTAGAAAGCTCTCCATATTTTATTTTGTTTTTGTTCAGATAATTCTTGTGCTACATCAGCCTTCACCTGTAGAAATGGCCAGTGCATTCCCAGTCGGTGGCGATGCGATAAGCATAATGATTGCCTGGATAATAGCGATGAACTTCATTGCCCTACACAGGGCCCAACGTCATGCCCCACAAGCTTGTTCACGTGTGATAACAGCAAATGCATTCCCAAACTCTGGCTTTGTGATACTGATAATGATTGTGGTGACGGGTCAGATGAAAAGAACTGCAGTAAGTATAAGAAAGAGGTGGACTCCATCATAAGCTGTAGCCATGTGGAGGTATTGTCAGAATTTTTAGCGATACGGCTTATGGCCAGGGCTTTTAGGAGCTGTAGGTCTTAAACAAGTGGAGGGCACCGTTTTCCTCATTTTTCTCTAGAACATTCGGAAAAAGGTGATAATTTGTGTATATATTTGTAGGTATTGGTGAGTGCATGCATGTATTAAATTGGACCTATTTTTTTAAAAAAATGTGTTTCCAGCCTTCACAGATGGATGTGAACTCGGTCAGTTTCAGTGTCCTGATCACAGATGCATTGACCCATCTTACGTTTGTGATGGAGATCAGGATTGTGTGGATGGAGCAGATGAACATGATTGCAGTTAAGTACCAGATCGGTTGCTTTCTATTTTTTCAAGTTGTGCTGATTCAACGCTATTCGGTGTAAACAATAAACTTATAAGATAAAACTAAATCCTATAAGAACAAATATGTGTTCAGACACTGGGACTTCCCCATGCTGTCCTCCCTTGACCCTGTAGCGTTTAGATATATTAAGTTTGCAATAAGACATTAACTTTAAGAATAAAAGATAAAGAGGAATCGGTGTATTTCAAGACATGGGAAAGATTCTATGTATGGTTAGAAAAGAGATAGAAATAAAAGATGATAGATAAACAATGTTAATAAACGGAAAATAAATGAGAAAAACGGTTATGAAGAAATAGAAACCCAGATATCGCAGAGTAAATGGAAAAGGGGGATGGGGGGACGAAGAAGAGAAGATTATAGATATAAATGTACAATTATGAAATGATAGATTGGATAAAATAGAAAAGAAATTGAAAAGAAAATATATATTATCAGAAGATTGGAGTGGCTCGGATATCAAACAAGGGAAATACCATACAACAAAGAAGAAAGAAAGAAGAGAGGAATAGAAGGTAAGACAGAGGAGGTGAAGGACAGAGGATGGAGGGAAGGAGAAGGAGAGGAAGATAAGTTAGGGGATAAGAGTAGGAGAGAAGGTGAGAAAGGAGGGAAAGAGAAAAGGAGTGGGGGAGGAAAAAGGGAAGTAGATATGAGGAAGGAGAGGAGGAGGAGGAAGAAGGTAGGAAAGGAGAAGGAGAGAGGGAAAAGAGAAGAAGAAGGTTGTTGTAAAACGGAGGGAAAGAAAGGTAGAAGAGCAACTCCAAATGCAATTAAAATGTATTATTATTGTGCTTTTTTAGAGAGAATATGTATGATTATTTATGAATAAGAAAATGAACATTTACTATATGTGTATAAAAAATTAAAAAACTTTTTATATATAAAAAAAGGCTGCAATAAGACTTAATAAGACCATGATTTTTATTGTAGCTGCATTCCTTTACTCTCTAAAGTCAGAAAATTTATTGTGTCCTGTTTGATGTCAAAAAGATTGAAAGGCAATGCTCAGAATTTTCCTAATTTTTCCAATATACCTGTAACTGGATAAGGGTAAAAAACATTTCCTTCCGGTCTCCAATCTAGTTAAAAGATTTTGGGATCATTAGATGGTCCAAAGATAAAATTTGTACATTTTACACTTGAATTGCTTTGACATGGTAATGAGATTACCCTCAGAATTCCTCAATATGTGTGAGGTTCCTTTGGAAGCTCTTGAATTTCAGATGCAGCGATCCAACTATGTAGCTTCTTCCTTTGGATACAAAGAAAGAAAGAGAGAGAGATTTCTTTGTACTGTTTCCTATTGTGTTCTCACTCTGTAGTATGACTAATAGCAACTTGCTTAAAATTCTCATGGTCCTTTTCTATTTTACTGTAGTCTACAACTGTAGTTCTACTGAGTTTAAGTGTGCAAGTGGAAACCAGTGTATTAGGAACTATTACCGGTGCGATGGTGTTTTTGACTGCAGCGATCATTCTGATGAGGCTGGTTGTCGTAAGTATAAACTAATCCATTTCCGTATTATTAATGAAGTGAACTTTACGAAAAAGGGCTCAAAACACCTGCTTCAGCCAAGAGGAAATGGTGGCAATACCTGATATTTATGCACCATAATGTAATCTTCTTAGTGACAACATGACATGGGATTAATGGTTATGCATCTCCTGGGAAATACATTTATAGATTTAGAAACAAGTATAATTCAGAGGTAATGCCTCATGAGAATTTTCCCCCAATTTAAATGACGTGCACATTAGATTTTAAGTCTAAAACTAAAGGTTAACTCCACTGAAAATAATGCCAATAGGGGAGAAATATATTTGAGTAAATAAAAACAGTTAATTATGACAAAGCATAGGTAGTAGAATCATTATTTCAATATACCTAATGATCATATGCTGCCCGTGTGCATTTTAATATATGTAGGCATTTTTTTCTTAAAACTGTAAAAAAAACTATTAGTTTAGATTTTTCTCAAAAGTATGTCATATCTCTCATTACACATTGCAACCATATAAATTTTCTCAGGTAGAAATATCCTCTTTGAAAAATGCCCTTCTGCACATGCATTTTCTTTTTTAAAAAAATCAGTAATTCATATCAGAAATAACCCTTAGACATATACTGTATACCTCTTCACAGTGCTTTTTACAGCCCTCTCTAAGCAGTTTACAGACTCACCTTATTGCCCCCAACAATCTGGGTCCTAAATAATTAATGATCAAGTGCCATTGAAAGCATATTGCTAGTTTATCTGCCCAGTAATTAATTTTTTGGATATTTATTTCAGAATGCAGGTACTTACACATACACACACAGCGAGAGAGAGAGAGAGAGAGAGACAGAGACAGAGACAGAGACAGAGAGACAGAGAGAGAGACAGAGAGAGAGAGACAGAGAGAGAGCAGAGAGACACAGAGACAGGTATTAAAAGTATAAACTACAATTTGCCTCTTTTTCCTGAAACCTCTTTGTATGCTCTCCAAATCTCTTCAAAAGGGTTGAAAGATCCTTTTGATCATATGTAAGGGGCAGGCACTTGGGAGAGCAAGAGTCCAAAAGTATCTTCAGCGAGCAGAAGATATTCTTATCCAGTTGGATGGAGTCCTATACTACACCATGGAATGACTATACCAGGGATGATGAACTTTTTCGGCACCTGATGCGCGTGCTTGTCAGGGCCACAATGCAGAAGAGGAGCTGCCCAGGGCATCTGTGTGCCCCGAAAATGAACTTCCAGTTTCTGGCACGCACATGCACGCTGGCCAGCTACTCTTCCAGGTTTTTGGTGTGCATGCATGTGCGACGATCAGCTGGCCAGCGCACATGCTCATGCAGGAAAATGGAAGACCAGCTCTTCCAGTTTCTGGCACTGCTGCAAACAAAAAGGCCAGTTGATTGTCGCACACGCATGTGCGCCAGAAACCCAGAGCAGGAACAGGTGACCCTGCACGTGCCAGGCGATATGGCTCCACCTGTCACTTTGAGCACGCGTGCCATAGGTTCGCCATCACAGGACTATACCATTCAGTAAATTAATGGGTAAATTTTATGCTTAAAAATAGAGTTCAGTTCTTTGAAGAGTTCAATTCATACAAAGATTTTCTAAATGCTATTTGTTGAAATTGAAATCCCCCCACACACATAATATTTGCTTTACTACATGTACAAATTAAGCCTTGCTGTTAATACTTCCAGGTAAACCACACAATTTGTTGTTTGCTTTTTGCCTTGCTGGGGTCAACACTTTGTTAGCAGTATCACTTTAGTGATTCTTAAAGTTCCAAGAATTATATTTATTCTTGATTGTCTGGTTATCTTTTGACTTCTTTGCTGAGGATGGTTGACTAATACAATCAGAATAATCTCGGCATCCTTAATGTGACTTCCAGCTACGAGACCTCCTGGAATGTGCCACCAGACTGAATTCCAGTGTCAATCAGATGGCAACTGTATCCCAGCTAGTTGGGAATGTGATGGTCACCCAGATTGCGTGGATGGCTCTGATGAGCATCATAGATGTCCACCTAGGACCTGTCCTCCTTCTTATTTCCGCTGTGATAATGGAAACTGCATCTTTCAAGCTTGGGTCTGTGATGGTGACAATGATTGCCGGGATAGGAGTGATGAGAAGGACTGTCCAACCCAGCCTTTCCGGTGCCCCAGCTGGCAGTGGCAATGCCCAGGTCACAGTCTATGTGTAAATCTCAGTAAAGTATGTGACAATCTTGCTGATTGCCCTAATGGAGCTGATGAATCACCCCTGTGCAGTAAGTATATATTTAATGTATGGTTCAAAGAAATCGATCAAAACCTATCTGACAAAGTCACTTAAACGTCATTGCTTCACCTCATAGGTTCATGGTAAAAAGGCAAAAAGAAAACTATATCATACTCAGTTCTGACTTTTCAGAGAAAGGCTGGGGTTATAATGATAAAAATATTATTTTGCATGAGGTCGTTCCTCATTTTTATTGTCGCACGCATGTGCGCCAGAAACCCAGAGCAGGAACAGGTGACCCTGCACGTGCCAGGCGATATGGCTCCACCTGTCACTTTGAGCACGCGTGCCATAGGTTCGCCATCACAGGACTATACCATTCAGTAAATTAATGGGTAAATTTTATGCTTAAAAATAGAGTTCAGTTCTTTGAAGAGTTCAATTCATACAAAGATTTTCTAAATGCTATTTGTTGAAATTGAAATCCCCACACACATAATATTTGCTTTACTACATGTACAAATTAAGCCTTGCTGTTAATACTTCCAGGTAAACCACACAATTTGTTGTTTGCTTTTTGCCTTGCTGGGGTCAACACTTTGTTAGCAGTATCACTTTAGTGATTCTTAAAGTTCCAAGAATTATATTTATTCTTGATTGTCTGGTTATCTTTTGACTTCTTTGCTGAGGATGGTTGACTAATACAATCAGAATAATCTCGGCATCCTTAATGTGACTTCCAGCTACGAGACCTCCTGGAATGTGCCACCAGACTGAATTCCAGTGTCAATCAGATGGCAACTGTATCCCAGCTAGTTGGGAATGTGATGGTCACCCAGATTGCGTGGATGGCTCTGATGAGCATCATAGATGTCCACCTAGGACCTGTCCTCCTTCTTATTTCCGCTGTGATAATGGAAACTGCATCTTTCAAGCTTGGGTCTGTGATGGTGACAATGATTGCCGGGATAGGAGTGATGAGAAGGACTGTCCAACCCAGCCTTTCCGGTGCCCCAGCTGGCAGTGGCAATGCCCAGGTCACAGTCTATGTGTAAATCTCAGTAAAGTATGTGACAATCTTGCTGATTGCCCTAATGGAGCTGATGAATCACCCCTGTGCAGTAAGTATATATTTAATGTATGGTTCAAAGAAATCGATCAAAACCTATCTGACAAAGTCACTTAAACGTCATTGCTTCACCTCATAGGTTCATGGTAAAAAGGCAAAAAGAAAACTATATCATACTCAGTTCTGACTTTTCAGAGAAAGGCTGGGGTTATAATGATAAAAATATTATTTTGCATGAGGTCGTTCCTCATTTTTATTCTCTCACTAAGTGCATGAGGTAGGGGAAGCTGAGAGAAAGGGACTGTCCCAAAGGACCTGCTGAATTGTATAGTTGGACTTGAATCCCAATTTCCCTGGTTTCAGCCCAACAGTCTTCATGACTACATCAAATTGAAATAAAAAAATATTGCATATAGTTTTCTGATTGCTGGAAATAGCGTTATGTTTAGATAGTAGCTATTTTGGGCTGAGTGTTCAGTTGCTAACTTGCTGCAGATGTAAATCCCCATGTTTGTGTATGCTTTTTATGAATGTGGTTTTTACTTAGGACCCTTAAACTTTAATACGTTTCACTTCAGGCTTTACTACTTGTTTCTTTAAAAACATGCTATGTTTATAATTTAAGACTGGGACTTAATCAGTAGTTGCTTTTAATTTAAATCAAATTTGAACCAATCTTTAATAATTTCCTTTAATATTTCTAACTTTTATCTGATTTTAATCTCAAAATTTGCAAGTGGCAGAAGTGCGTTGGTATTGATTACTGACAATGTTGATTTAAACTTAATTCTAACTTCTTTCTTTCTTTCCTTCCTTTTTCTAATCAATCAATGCACAATCTCAGATGAGCCTCAGCCAGGTATGACACTAAATCATATTAGATTCACAGCTTAATAGATTCAGATTGCATGTGTTAAATGAATGATTGCTTACAAACACAGGGACATTTGCTATGATTGAGATTGTTCTTTCGGAATTGATATTTGAGGGTAAGAACTCTACTAGAGCAGAGCAACAGCTCACCAAAGCGAGTTTTTTGTGTCTTCCTTGACCTATTAGATGCCCTTAAGAAATCCTCAAGCAAGACATGAGCATAGTAAGATGGTTTACTTGTGTTCCCCATTCTCTGACTTATTTATTAGGTGGTTATTTCAGTGGGAAAGGACTCATTTCTTGATCAGCCATAATACTCCTTGTTAACTCAACCAATCACCTTTTCAGATAAAAATCAACTCATCCTCTTTGTATGTCACGTTCTTTGACATATCTTAATCCAAATGTAATTCCTTTTTTAAAGCACAGCTATTTATTAAGAAGAATGGAACGGCTTTCCAAGAATTCAGCAATTGAATCATCTGTAACCAATACATTCCAAAGTACATTCGGATGGAATTTTCCTTATTTTCATTGATTGTGTCATTTTGCGAACCAGTGAATTTGTGTGTCTTGCTGCTCTTGATGAAGGAGCTTGCATACAGTCATTTATTAAACCACGTTTTGAAATCTTATCAGTCTGGGAGCCAAACATGACTATGAGCCAGAGATCTTCTTCTTCTTCCTAGCGTATTCCTGCAGGTGCAGGGTCCGCTTTTTGGATCATTAAACGCCACTTTGCACAGTCAGCTGTGTCTCCAGGGTGTAGGCCCACGGCTTGCATATCTTTGTTGATGGTATCTTGCAATCTCTGTTTTGG
Source organism: Ahaetulla prasina (assembly GCF_028640845.1). Lineage (NCBI taxonomy): Eukaryota > Metazoa > Chordata > Lepidosauria > Squamata > Colubridae > Ahaetulla > Ahaetulla prasina. The sequence continues at coordinate 218,512,689 of NC_080539.1, forward strand.
ATGCCTGCGAGGTTGGCGGCCATTGACTTCTTGTTGGTAGACAGTCTTGGCCATGGTGGACATGTCCATACCAGCATTTGGCCTTCTCTCATCTTCTCTATAATTGGTGCCACACCAAAATATTGCTGAATGGTGTCATTTGTGATGTGGTCAAGAAGGGATATCCAACGGAGCATCTGCATTTCCATGGCATGGAGATAGCTTTCGGTCCCTGTTGTTGCTGCCCAGCATTCAGTGCCATACAGCGCAACAGGATGGATTTACAAGACTTATCTTGTAAATCTTAAATTTAATGATTTAACTATGATCCAGAGATGCCTCTACAAAATATCAATCTATTTCTATGTATACGTAGGAAACCAGCTGTTTCATTCCAGATCTAGCTTGTTCTCATATTCCAAGCACCCAAATATTTGGAGGAAGGGAGAGAGCATATGACCTTTTCACTTAGGAGGTATCCCGGTATTAATGAATAGGCTTTGCAGGGTGGTGGTTTTGAAGGTCTGTAAACAACATGTCCCCCGACTATAAAAATGTTGCTTTCTCCTGAAAGAAAGAGTAGTCAGTTGACATTGCAGGTCTGATAAGGACAGCTTCAATCAAATCTGTCACTTAAAAGCCTCAAACCAACTTTCGATCCCCAAACTGGACTTCTCGGGTTATTTTGCCACAGAGTGTAATGGCATTAATCCATTGGGTGCCCAGATGTGCAGTGATATATCCCATGGCTTCTGTTAAACTCTCTATGCCACTTTATGTTTCTTGTTTAAATTGTTCTAAGTAAATGAGAAAACAGAGTGCTGTTGAAGGTCGATGTCTATGGAGATTCTCAGTCATCTAGGTCATGGTTGTCCCAAAGGTGCTTTCAAAAAGGCTACTAGACTTTCTTGATTTTTCTTGAAGATGTTAATGACCAACTGACTGCGAACAGTATAAATCAGGGGTGAAATCTAAAAATTTTCTCTATCAGTTCTGTGGGCGTGGCTTAATTGGTGGGCGTGGCTTGGTGGTCAGGTGACTGGGTGGCCGTGGCCAATAACAATAAATAATAAAAATAATAAACAAAGTACACAAAACAATAAGAGGTACCAAAACCCAACATTCACCTTACACACACACAACCCAACACAATTGACTCACACACAATGTAAAAGCAGCTGCACTTCACCCAGAATGGCTCCTGCAACAAGCAGGAACCTCACACAGCCACAAAAAGCTCAAAAACCAACTTTCACACTTTACATACACAACTGACTCACACACACACACACACACACACAAAATGCCACATACAGCTTTGTGAGATTTTGTGTGTTTGTGTAGTTAGAGTGAAACACTACAGAAACACACCAAATCTCAGAAAGCTGCACAAATATTTTATTTTATTATTTTATTTTATTTATATTTTTAGATAAAAGCAACTAAATTTAAAGCTTCCTTAACTTTAAATTGCTATGTATATATAAAAAAATAAAACTCCTAAAAAAACCCCCAATTAACTATTTTTTAAAGCTCCATCCCCACCAAAAAAACACGTTATTTACCCAATTGAAAGGACAAGGCAGGCAGATTGAGTTGCTTACTGATGAGATGGATTGCAGGCAGGCAGATTCAGTTGTTAGCTGATGCAATTGATTGCAGCAGCCGAAACAAGGCAGGAAAAGCAAGTGAGGCCGAAAGAAGCAGCAAGCTGCCAAGTAGACAAGTGGGGACTGCGCGATTGGGTGGGCATGGGCGGGCCAGGGATTTTTGCTACCGGTTCTCTGAACTACCCGCCCCCATCACTACCGGATCACCTGATCCGGTTCAAACCAGGAACATTTCACCCCTGGTATGAATCTTTTCCATTCCTCTCAAGTTAGTTAGAACTGAAGAAGTTTCTTGGATGAGAAGTGAGAACTGAAAGTTTTCAAGCAAAATAAAGTTCAGTTGCCTTTTTGAAAGCACCTTTGGGGCTGTTGAAGGCCCAACTTTAAATAGCATCTTCACTTGTGAGGCTTCGTTAGATCCCAAAGGTATCCTAAGAAAATTACAGTTATTGGTAGTCTGATGCTTTGTTGGAAAGGCTGTCCTCCTCTCCAACATGACCTCTGCCCCCAAAATTGGAAGCAAAATAAAGTACCCTAAAGAAATAGAGAGTATTGCTACAGAGAATAGGGGACACAAGATACCAGATTGCCTTATGCTCAATGCTCGTTTTATGACTAGCTCATAATGTGTCTTAAAAATTCAAAAGATGCCCACTAACTAAACAAGTCTGGGGACCTCACTTTCATGTAAAGTGTGAAATGCTGCAGCCTGCCCTTAATATGCTAGCTAGCCATGGCCACATAAGCTAAGGAGAGGCAAAAGGGAACTAAAATTATCCAAGGTTTCTTTGCATTCACTTCTGTTGCAGAAAGGAATTCTTGACTTTGCTTTTAAAAACTCAATCTTAAATGCTATTTTCTTTCGGCATATGCGGTTGTGTAATTAGGCTTAGTGTTACTGTAACCGCTAACTTTGTGGTGAAGTCATCTCTTTTTTGTACTAGAATGTGAGGGAAGACTAACTTGCCTTCTCTTGTTTACGATGCTTCCAAAAACTGTTTTGTTTTGCTGTTCTTAAGGCCAAAGGGCATTAAATAGAGCCGAGCATCCTCTGACTATTCATTGGGAAGACACAAAAACGTCAGCTATCAGTCACCATGGCTGTTTTTCCCTTGCGGCAATGCTTTTTGCAGTGAGGAAAAGGAAAGGAAAGCAAACAAAGCAGAAAAGGGCAGTCACTGCGCAGCGAAGTGGCAAAGCAGCTCCTTGGGGCAGCTGGATAAAGATATGGCTCATGGCAAGATGCTGTATTGCCTTGGCTATAGAGCAGGGGTCTCCAACTTTGGCAACTTTAAGACTTATGGACTTCAACTCCCAGAGTTCCTCAACCAGCAAAGCTCTGGGAGTTGAAGTCCACAAGTCTCAAAGTTGCCAAGGTTGGAGACCCCTGCTATAGAGGGAAGAGGATGTCCTACAAGTCAGGATGAAGTGGGAGCTCCCCTTCAATGTGGAAACACTCCCCTCCGGCTCTAGAGAAAGGCTGCGCAATTACCATTATAGACTGTTCTATCTGCTAAAGACTCACCTCTGTTTCATGATCACATGGTACGCAGTGTCAGTCTTGAATGGGTGCAGCAGCAGCATGCAGTGGGGCCCATAGGATGCTGATTTGAAAGACTCATGAGTTAAGGGTAAGTGGCCTCTGTTCATATCGCTCTCTCCCATTTGTTTACAGACCAGGAGACCTGCTTGGATAATAATGCGGGCTGCACGCATGGTTGCCTTCAGGGCCCCTTTGGAGCCCAGTGCTCCTGCCCTTTCGGCTACCAACTTGCCAACGATTCAAAAACCTGTGAAGACATTAATGAATGTGACACCCCTGGGTTTTGTAGCCAACACTGCCACAATGAAAGGGGGTCATTCCGGTGTTACTGTGATGACGGCTACATCTTAGAATCCAATGGGAAGACGTGCAAAGTAACAGGTGAGGGATAACCTCATTATAAGGTAACAGGAACAGACACAAATGCATAAGCATATCCTGGCTTTTCTTACCCGGTGAGAAGCTTAAACAATTGTCCACTCATTTGAATATAGGCCACTAGCACTAGGATATTCATAAGGCAGATTATAATTGCAGTCACCTTTACGAAGTTGATTACATCAGAAGGTATTATGTGTTGAGCGCACAGAGAATTGTTTAAAGATACGTTCGAGATGTCAAGGTGTCCAAGTTGCTAAAAATTAACATAATCAGTGTCATATGTAAGTAAGTATTTTTGCTTCAGGGAATTTTACTTACAATGGGACCTGAAGCCTTTCTGGATCAGGTGGCATAGAACAATTGGAACGCTTGCACAATACAACCTCCATTTCTGTCATGAGCAAAACATTTACATATTCTATTGTAGAACACAAAAGACTGACCTAGACTGAGTTGGCCTAATAATCCATCTAGCTCACTCCACAGCGACTGGCAGCTCTTTAGAGTTCACAGCTCAGCTTGGAACTGCCAGGTTTAAACCTTACTGGCATACAGACTGTGTATTTAGCCCGCCCTATACCAATGGTCCCCAACCTTTTGGGTACCATGGACCGGTTCCAAGGAGAGAGGTTTTTCTGTGGACTGGAAGCGGCGTGGTTTTGCCTGCAACCCGCAGATGGGGCTTTGCTTGTTTGCATGGCCTAGATTCTGCATGCTGTGAACTGGTGCCAGTCCATGAACCTGGGTTTGGAGACCCCTGCCCTATAGAATCATGAAATTATGGCTTTTTTAATACTGTGTATTCAATACTGTGTATTTAATGCATAGACTGTGTATTAAAAGTATATATTATGTATGCCTTTGTGAAATGAAATGCCCTCTAGATGTTGATAGTTTCAAGGTTTGTTTTTAATTGCCTGTTTTTGCAGAATCTGGGAATCTTCTCTTGATGGTGGCAAGCCGTAATCAAATTGTTGTTAATAACATAACTTCCCAGGCACAGCGCATTTTTTCCTTGATTCGAGATGGAAGGAACATTGTGGCTCTTGATTTTGATTCAGTGACTGATAGGATCTTTTGGTCTGATATCAGCCAGGACAAGATTTGGAGTGCTTACCAGAATGGAACAGACCGAAAAGTAGTAAGTCTCTTGCTAATTTAAGACAGTGATTCCATGTTCAAATTTTATGGAGCTCTAAGTGTAGAAGAATTAGAGCTAGTGAACACACACTAGGATGGAGATAGGCTTAGTAAGCGATCCTTGTTCCCTGAAAATATGTTGATTATGTTCATAAATATTCATTTTAGACTAAAAATTAAAATTTTCTCCTCAGTGCAGTGAATTGATAATTTTTTAGAGAGAATTTCACTTTAGTTAGCCTTGCCACGGAGGAGGAGATAAATAATACATGTTCTTATCTTTTATAAAATGTAAACTAACCTTTTCAATAATAAAAGATTACAAGGATACCAATATAATGGTTTTCCATGACTTTGTACAGGTATTTGACAGTGGTGTCACAGTTACTGAAAGCATCGCAGTGGATTGGATAGGCCGCAATCTTTACTGGACAGACTATGTCTTGGAAACAATTGAAGTCTCCAGACTTGATGGAAGCCATAGGACTGTTCTGATCAGTGAAAATGTGACAAATCCAAGAGGTCTAGTCCTAGATCCGAGAACTGAGTAAGATTTTTAAACATTGGCTTTAAGGATACATCATCTCATAATTGTTGTCGTGTATTTAGTAGTGACAGGCAATAAGAAAGAATTTTGTTCAGTGGCCCTCTGGAATGGGCATTATAGCAAATAATTATGAAACAAAAGAACTTTAGGATTGTTGTAACATTATTGTAGGCGTTATGTTGTCAAATCGTATCATAATTGATTGCATATCCAAAATTTGTGGAACATCAGAGTGCATTTGGATGCCACTGGTTGTCTTCTGAGTTGTAGCAAAAATCTGGTGCACAGTTCAATTAATGATAGCAAATTACAGAATCACACTTAATTTGAGAACGAGAAGGCCCACTTATACCATATGGCCACCTTAAATCTACTCCATTATAAAGCAGTGGCTTATACAAACTGAGAATGTTTCGCCTATTGTCAAGTTCTATTGTCCAATATGTTGCAGCAGCATTATTATTTCCACCAAATTACAAATTACACCAAATTAGAAAGCTGGGCCCTCTCAGTTCTAGTCCCACCTTAGTCATGAAAGCCAGTTGGGTGGCCCTGGGCTAAACCTATTCCTGAAGGCCAGTCATGGGAGAAGAGTAAGTTTGATAGATCTGAAGTGGATATAAAATTTGCAATGATACATCATAAGAGAAATATATTGTAAGAACTAACATAAAAAGAAGCTTAAGACATTTCTAGGGATAGAGAAACATAATTTTTCAACATTGCCAGGAATGGAAGAGTTAGAACCGTGATGGCGAACCTATGGTACGCGTGCCAGAGGTGGAACACAGCGCCCCCTCTGATGGCATGCGAGCCGTTGTCCCAGTTCAACTCCGCTGTGTATGCACACACACCTCCTGCCAGTCAGCTGATCTTTGGGTCTCTGCTGTGCATGCGTGGGGAGCAGGGTGCATGCAGGGGGGCCACATGTGCATGTGTGTGTGGCAGGGCATGTGCAGGCAGGATGCATGCACGGGGTGTCGTGTCCCACTCCTCCTCTGACGGCCGGGTCGGGGAAGTCTGTATCAAGCGTGGCCACAAAGCCTCTGCAGCTTTGCCAAAGTTCTGTCAGAGTTCTCAGGGCAGGCAGGAGTCCAAGATGTGACTTCAGCAATCCAAATTAGACTTTGCCTGACTCAAAGAATGCCAGAAAGCAGATCCTTTATATAGGCCATGGGGTGTGGCTCCATGACTCAGCACTTATCCAGGCCTTCCCCTCCCTTCCTTTTGCTGACGTCGCCTCTCCATTCTCCGGAAGCGTGGATCAGTCCACCCTCCAGCTGCCGGCAATTCCAGCTCGTGACTGGCTTCAGGCTCCTCATGTTCACATGCTGTGGGGGAGGGGGTTATTTGCTCGGTCTGTTCTGGCATGGTGCCAGGACTGGGGGCTGGAGGCATGCCAGGCCATTCGTCTTGCTCGGTCTGTCCGGGCATGGTGCAAGGACTGGGGACTGGAGGCATGCCAGGCCGTTCGTCTGCACTATCAGTCCCTGGCTGAGATAACAGGAGATGAGAGGGGCCTGGCTGCGGAGAGGGGGGCGAGCGAGGCACAACACGGGGGCTGCATGCACATTACATTTGGGGGGTTCGGGCGTGCGGCACGCATTCACACGCAGACACACACGCTTTGGGCACTCAGTCTGGAAAAGGTTAGCGATCACTGAGCTAGAAGAAAGCAGCCTGATGGTTACACTGGACATTTTTGAAAGTTCTGAGAACCACAACACACCCTTTGCCACCGCAAGAAATAGAAAAATTATAAACAGGGCCAAAGCTCCCTAGCTTGTTAATCTGGGAGTTGCCACATCAAACAGACACCAATATTGAAGATCCTCTTCTTTACAATAAAAGAAAACTGTGTGTACATAACACACACCTGCTAGAAGCAAGTGTCCAAAAAAGGAATTCCAGGTCAAACAGAGTGGAACAGCTTTGCCTTCAGACGTTGTGGCTGCTTCATCCCTGGAGGTTTTTAAGAAGAGACTGGACAGTCCCTTGTCTGAAATGGTATAGGGTCTCCTGCTTGAGCAGGGGGTTGGACTAGAAGACCTCCAAGGTCCCTTCCAGCTCTATTCTGATTGATTGATTGACTCTCTGATCCCAATTCACCTCACAGGGTCATTGTGGTGCGAAAAATAGGTGGAGGAAGGAGTATCAGATCTGCACACTGCTTTGAGTGGTTTGTAAAAATAATAAAGGCGGAATATAAATTAAAAAAAAAAAGAAAATAAAAAAAAAACCTCTTGAGAAATAAGGGCTTACCTAATGCTAGGCAGCGGCAGAGGTGAGATGTGAACCAGGAGCTTCCAGATTTATAGCGCTAAGCATCTTTCTACCATTAACCTGTTGTTTTCTGCAGTGGTCATGTGATGTTTTGGACCGACTGGGGTCAGAATCCCCGAATCGAAAGAGCAAGTATGGACGGCACTTTACGAACGACCATTGTCAGCAATAAGATCTATTGGCCCAACGGACTCTCCATCGACTATCCCAACAGACTGTTATATTTTGCGGATGCTTATCTTGACTATATTGATTTCTGTGATTATAATGGAAACAACAGGCGGCAGGTGGTGGCAAGTGACCTGGTATGAAAAAAAAGTCAAATTTTAAAAAAAAATGGGGAAATGGATGGCCAGATTGTTCAAATGTTTACTATCTAATCCCTGATTTTGTACTTTCTGTTGGCTGAAGCAGAAAATTTTCATGACTGAGAAGAACTGGAATCTTTGTCCCTCCGGGAAAAATTTAGCAAGCCAGCTATCTAGTTTATTTACTGCATATTTTTGAGTGCTGGTATATAATCAGCACCTAAATTATGTTACATGACTTAGGACCATGTAGAAAAAAGTCCACAGCTTGTTGCCTAAATATAATGATGCCAAGCTGTTAACATACGTTGCGAGCCATCTGTTGTGCAAGGCTAGGAAGATGCCTAGAAACCTCTATTTTCATATAACGTGTCACTTCAGCATAATAACAGCAATGAATGGTAATGGAAACTTTTATCCCTTTTTAAAAAAAAAATAGATATTGCGGCATCCTCATGCACTCACTGTCTTTGAGGATTTCATATATTGGACTGACCGATACACCCATCGAGTCATCCGAGCAAACAAATGGCATGGGAGAAATCAAACAGTAATGATCTATAACGTTCATCAGCCTCTAGGGATCGTGGCAGTTCATCGCGTGAAACAGCCTCCTGGTAAGATTGGTCAGCAAAAAACAGCAAACAGTTTAGTCTTAAAAAGCATTTTTTATAAAAAAAAGCAGAACTGCAATAACAAGCTCTCTAGTGCTTCATAATACGGGGTTTTTCCCCCTCTTTTAAATATTAACAAGATTTCTCCCAGTTTATAATGTCTGGCAATAAGTTGAAGCTCCTGACTGACAATAATTGCCTTCTGAGGCAATAATATAGTAATAAATCCCTATACAGTATGTGAAAAGTTTTGTATTTGTGGTTGTGTCAACAGCAGGTTGCTGAGTGTCTGGATTTGTGTAGATTGGTGCAAAGCACTGGAAAGGAATGTTTCCCTGTGGATTTGTGTGTGTGGATTTGTGTGCGGTGCGGTGGCCTAGAGATGGAGCTCTCGCCTCACAAACAGGAGGCTGTGAGTTTGATCCTAGGTAGAGGCAGTTATTTCTCTCTGGGCACAATGACAATATGTCTGCTACGACCTCCACATTGGCAACAGGAAGGGCATCTGGCCAGTAAACACTCAGCTCCATTCGGTTGCCTCGACTTCACCCCGATGCAAGGGATTATGGGGTCCTTAAAAGACATAAATAAATAAATATTGTGTCTATATACACAGTCAACAACACTTCATTGTGTAATGAAAGTGAACCTTTTATATCTGCACACATAGCTGGTGAAAACCTTGTGAGAAACTGTTTGAAGCTTCCAAAGGACCTTTCTGCTTTTTTTTTTTGTTGTTTACATTTATATCCCGCCCTTCTCCGAAGACTCAGGGTGGCTTACAATGTATAGGGCAATAGTCTCATTCTATTTGTATATTTTTTACAAAGTCAACTTATTGCCCCGCCGAACAATCTGGGTCCTCATTTTACCTACCTTATAAAGGGTGGAAGGCTGAGTCAACCTTGGGCCGGGCTCGAACCTGCAGTAATTGCAGGCTTTGTGTTCTAATAACAGGCTTCTCTGTAGCCTGAGCTATCCCGGCCCTACTGCTTAACGCTTCAAGGACAAGGAATTGGTTTATACAATCCACTGTGAAGGCAATTCCTTTCCAATGCTTTGCTTTTCCTAATGTTTTTGTTTTAACATCATTAGAATGGGATGTTTTTCTTTCATAAGCATTTCAAAAATTGACAGTGTAAAAAAAATGATGTGATTCCTGTTAAATGATATAATCCTCACTTCAAAACCTCCGGAAAGCGCATATGCAGAAACAGCAAAGAAACAGCAAGAAGTGTTGAATCAGTTCAAACGGGGTGGTGGTGGGGGGGAGTCAAGGGGAAAGGGAAAGTAGTTCATCAAAATGTTTTAACTTTATTGTTTTGCATATTGACTCTTTACATCTATCTATCTAAACAAAGAGGCAGTTTGGAGTAGCGATTAAAACTCAGGCTAGAACCTGGGAGACAATGAGTTCTAGTCTCACTTTAGGGACAAAGCCAGTTGGGTGACCTTGGGCCAGTCACTTTCTGTAAGCCCTAGGAAGGAGGCAAAGGTAGATCACTGCTGAAGACCTTTGCCAAGGGTTTTGTCCAGTTTCTGATAATTGAATATGATTGAATGGAGGGAGAAAAAAAAATCTAAGGAAAACCTTTCCTGAACTCCTGTGCTAAATCCCTACTACCTGCAAGAACAGCTCCTTGATAGCTTAGCACAGTGGTAGTCAACCTGGTCCCTACCGCCCACCAGTGGGCATTCCAGCTTTCATGATGGGTGGTAGGGGTTTTGTCTGATACTGAAGCACTTTTTTTTTAATTTAATGAACTTTTAAAAAAAAATTCATAGCATTATTTAAAAACATTTTCATTAGGTTATCATAAAATTCCACTGTGACAATTTAAATTTCTGAAAATATACTATTTGTATTGCCGGCACATAAGTTTAGTTAACGTTACGTAAGTGAAACTAAATGGCGCTATAGTGCAACTGCAAACAAAAGAGCCTCGTCCCAGAACAGCTCGCGCACCTCCCCCCACAACCACCCAGCTGTAACAGACAAGCAGAGCTGGTAGCCAGCGCCCCCCCCAAAACCCAATCCACGATGCGCAAGAGGCATGCGCAGACGACGATACACGGCGCATTACTGTGGAACCGGTGGGCGGTTAGAAAATTTTACTACTAACAGAGATACAAAAGTGGGCGGTAGGTATAAAAAGGTTGACTACCCCTGGTTTAGAGAAATAGTTAAATCCAAAGGGGAAAGAGGTCTTAAATCTTGTTCATCTGAATAGCTTTCTCCCACTCCTTGAGACAAGAGAGTCATCCCTGATTTTTTAGACATGGTACAAAACATCAGGCTCAATACAGTATGCAAAATTCTATGTCCCCTCAGCAGTGGAGGTATTCAGCCAGTTCGGACCAGTTCGCAAGGCCCGCGTGCAAACAAAGCCCATGCGCCGAAGGTTGCGTTCATGTGTGGATGGCACGCAGGCTCACATTTTCGGTGTGTGGCGAACTGGTGGTAAAATTATGTGAAACCCACCTCTGCCCCTCAGGGGCTTTATCAAACACTCATTTTTACTCATGATTTTGTGTTCACGAGTGCTTTAATTTTTTCTCTCCCAGGTATCAATTTCTGTGACCGATCCTACTGTAGTCACCTGTGTTTGCTTTCTTCATCGGGTCCCCGGTTTTATTCCTGTGCCTGCCCTTCTGGATGGACTCTCTCCCCGGATAATGTGAACTGCATGAGAGGTGGGAGAGCTCTATTTGGGAATAAATAATCAGAAAGTGTGCTGAAGGATGTTTCCCCAAGTGCAGAATGTTGGGAGGGAAAACCACTCGCAGTTTGGTAGCCGATGTTAATCATTACTGTATAGATCTTGTACGGTTTCTTTTTTCTGTTTGCATTTGAATCAGAAGCGCTGAGGCGTATGATGATGAAGGGGAGAAGAGCATTTTGCTGTTTTATGGAAGGAATGAAATGAGACAGAACTTTAAAAAGAAAGAATCACAAAGAGAAATAAAGGGGGGAAAGGAAACATGGCTAATCATGCATAATATGCACTCTGAAGGAAAAACGCATCAAACAGCCACAACCATTATTTCTACCTGAAAGAAAGTTGTTTACATTTTACTGCATAATTGCTACTAAATGATGATTGGATTGGAATACGTTTATGTTTAGAGCAGTTTTCAAAGCTTATTGTTGTGCTTATTTTGGAACTAATGAAAGATGTATTTTAGTTAGTAAATAGGAAATTCTACACTTAATTGGAACTGGGCATGGCTAGTATAGTGAAGAGAAGGCTCAGGGGAGACATGATAGCAGTGTTCCAATATTTGAGGGGCTGCCACAGAGAGGAAGGAGTCATGCTGTTTTCCAAAGCACCTGAAGGCCAGACAAGGAATAATGGATAGAAATTGAACAAGGAGAGATTCAACCTAGAAATAAGGAGATATTTTCTGTCAGTGAAAACAATCAACCAATGGAACAGCTTGCCTTCAGAAATTGTGGGAGCTTCATCACTGGAGGCTTTCAAGAAGTGACTGGATTGCCATCTGTCAGAAATGGTGTAGGGTCTCCTGCTTGGGCAGGGGGGTTGAACTAGATGACCTGCAATGTCCCTTCCTGTTAATCTGTTAATCAAGCTGCCAAGCAAAATATTTTATGCGGTAGATTTGGGCTTTTGGGAATGATATGGAAACCAAGGACGCAGTAGTTCCATTTCTCAGTGGGTGTAGTTCTCTAACCATGGACAGCTCCATCTGAATTTTACATCGATTATAATTTAAAGCAAGAGAATGGTCTGTGATGGGAAAAACCGTAGAAGAAGCCAATTCAGGTTGGACTGGATTTTTGTAAATTCTGACTAGTCCTGTCATTCAAACTTGGTCTTACGTTTATTTTAAAAATGTGCTATGATAAAACGATATTATGATTATATATTATGTGCTCTAGCACGTCTAAGTTTCTATTGTAATGCTCTCACAAATTTGTGGGATTTCAGTGGGACTGCAACTTAAGCCCTCCTAACTGGAAAGAATTATTTTGTTGGCTTCAACCCCGTGGGATTTATTTGGAAGCAAACTTTCCAGGATTGCTTGGCAAAAAATGGAGAAGAAATTGTAAATAATACATTGTGAGGCTGATGCTTTATGAAACACGGTAGTTGCCATTAATGAACTGTGGAAGGGAGAGGGGGGCTACCTCCTGGAATTATTGATGGCTCTTAAGGTTTGCTTAAGTTCACCTATGGAAGCTCTGCCATACCATGGTTTCATTTTTTTAAATTACGTTTTTCTTTCCGTCACGATATTGTTAAAGTCTCTATAGTTAATTGATAGATCTCCTGTTGCAAACAGGGATAATGGTGGAATTAAGCGCTAATGGAATTAATTCCAAGTAATGCTGTTTCTGTTTGTGGCATTGATGCTTCACTCTGCAGACAACCTTGACATATGTTCATATTTCCTATGTTCACTGCATTAACCTGAATTCGTAATTGAAATTAAGGGCTCCATGGAGAGAGAGAGGAATTGCGTGTTTCTGGAGCTTTCAGCATACTATATAAATACCCAGTTGCGATGCTTGCATGTCAAGAATATTCTGCTGAACTGTGTGTGAAGTATTAGAAGATGTTTGTGACTCTTTTGCATGCTTCCTTGAATACTGATGTTCAGGAAGACTTGGCCGATTTTAAATTATGGGGAGAAAGAGAGGAAGGGATCGTAGTTCAAAGGCAGAGCATAAGTTTTGCCTGTGGAGACTTCCAGTTCTGCCTTTGTTAGACAAACTCAAAAAATCTTTATTTAGAGAGCTGTATCTAGTCACTGGTACACATTACTTTTAATGTATTTGAATGCGTTTGGGAAAGTATCATGAAGACATGCTGTTCTTTTGATCGAATGCAGCTGGACTTCGGGGAAACTACAGATTCTTGTTTTGTTATCTGCAGGAAATACGTAGTAAGAATAATATTCTGCTTCTTGTGGTGTTGCTTTACAGTGGAGAAGCCATTCCTTATAGCTGTAAGAGATAACATCATTTATGGAATATCTCTGAACCCCGAGGAGAAATCCAACGATGCCATGGTCCCAATAGCAGGAGTTCAGAATGGATACGATGTTGACTTCGATGATTCAGAACAGATGATCTACTGGGTTGAAAATCCAGTAAGTGTATTTGGTTATTTAGAATAGCGATTCATTGAAAGGACTCTGCTCTGATACCGTATTTTTCAGCGTATAAGATGCACCGGAATATAAGACGCACCTTAGTTTTTGGGGAGGAAAATAAGAAAAAATCTGATTGGCAGGTGGATCGGCCTACCTATCTGTTCCAGAGGTGAACAGAGGTGAACAAAAGGTTCCTTGGTTGTGAGCTCTGTGCCTTGCTTTTTCTTTGCTTTTTTTTCTGCCTCTGAAACTCCATTTCAGAAAAAAAACTTTTTTCTGCCTCTGAAAGCCTCCAAAACAGAGCTTCAGAAAAAAAAGCCTCTGAAGCTGTTTGGGAGCTTCTTTTTTGAAGCTCCGTTTGGGGCTCTTTTTCTGAAGCTCTGTTTCTGATTCTTTTTTCAGCCTCTGAAACCTCTGTTTGAGAAGCTGGGTGGGGCTACATTCAGAGTGTAAGACGCACCCAGATTTTCACCCTCTTTTTTGGGGGAAAAAGGTGCGTTTTATACTCCGAAAAATAAGGTATTTTTGTTTTCCATCCCATCTTTGTTTTGGATTAAGAACTAAAGAGTAATATCACACTGTACCTATGAATTCTTACCTCAAGAATAAGTTGAATGAATACTATGTCTATATAGACTAAACCTACTTAGGATTGCATGGTGTCTTCTTTATGACTTTCATTAGGTACTTTTGATTATTATAGTTCAAGGAAAAAAAGCAAATATTCTTCTTTAGAACTCATGATAGTAAGTGATGCCATCATCATGCTAGGAAAAGAAGGGCAGTGATTTTTCACCCGGTGATTAATCACAATGTTATAGTCTCACTTTTTTTTATCCTGAAGGGTGAAATTCATAGGGTGAAGTCAGATGGCACCAACAGGACAATCTTTGCCCCAGCTGCTGTTATTGGTTCTCCAACGGGCCTGGCTTTAGACTGGATATCTGGAAACCTCTACTATACTAACCCTTCGACACAATCCATTGAGGTAAGCCTTCAACTTCCAGCGGGGCATGCATTTATATTTAATCCCACGACATCTCCCAGGCACCAATCAGCATAAGAATCATTTAGTATAATTTCCCTGCCTTAATTTCTGCTCCATGTAACCAGATCTCATGATTTCTAAAGGTATTGACGCTCCACAGAGAAACCATCTACCGAAAAACGTTGATTACCAATGATGGTACTCCTAAAGGATCTGGAAAGCCACTCGGTTTAACTGTCGATCCTGCTCGAGGGTAAGTTCAATGTGTTGTTCCTGGAGCTGTTTAAAATGTACTAAGAGATATATATATATGTATATTAGCTTCCTCAGAATAGGATTGTGGCTAGGGCCATTTGTATACTTACACAGATCCCCCTCCCAAAAAAAGAAGCTCTAGTAATCTCAGTAAATTTTACCATTCAGTATGTGACAGCAGTCTTTGAATTAATCTCCCAATGCCCATACATTTGGATTAATAAGAGCATGATATAGTCACCATACTTTCCCTGTTTTTTGATTGCCGAAATAACATGTGTTGCAGGAAATTGTATTGGACAGATCAAGGAACAGATAGTGGGATCCCAGCAAAGGTTGCCAGCGCAAACATGGATGGGTCTGATATCAGAACTCTCTTCACGGGTAATCTAGACCACGTCGAGTTTATTACCATTGATATCAAGGAACAAAAGCTGTATTGGCCAGTCACAAGCACTGGAATGGTACGTATTCAGAAGTGTCCCTACATATCTTTGCCTGCCAGCAGTTTGCAGCTTAAACATAGAGGAGGCTACATGCCTTAAAGCAGGAACGATCAGAAGACGGATATTAGGGCAAAGAATGGATCTGCTTACACACCTTCAGAATGTACTCAGTGGGGTTGCCAGAATTGGAAAAGTTTCAGGGAAGTTGCTCTCAGCAGGTTGCCTAAATGGTTTTTGAGTTTCTTCTGGGTAGTAAACATCTCTGGTCGTTAAATGTTAAAACAAACAAATCCAAAATCTGCTTCAGATATCCTGTTTCTTTGAACAGATAAATTGCATCTATTTTCACTTCCTATAATATTAAAAGGGCAGGGGAAACAGCTTCATCAAAAAGAAACGCAGATATGCATAAACAAGGATGGGAAGAAAACTGATGTTCATCCAATGTGGCTGATGGGATGATGCAAAATCCTTTGAAAAATGGTATTTCAGAATGTGTAAGGTCGTATATCCAGGACCATTTCCCCCCAAACAGTTAAAGCAATCATATCTTTTCCCAAGTTCACTCATCTACTTCAGAAGGTGCTGTACTTTCCGACTGACCTTTCAATGGAATTGCATCAGCCCAGTGCCAACTTGATCTCAAATGTTGCTTCCATTTATGTTTACTAATTCTTTAAGGGGTGAGATGACATCGGGAGTGGGTTGGGGGGAAAAATTGCTCAGGTTCTCAAGACAGGCAAGGGAAAAGATAAATCATTGTCAAACCTCAGGTCGGTTTTTAAGATACAAGTTTACGATTTGCACTCATAAAATGCCAGTTTTGCTTTCACCGCTGGCATTCAATTTTGATCCTCTTCTAGATCGAACGAGGGAATGTGGATGGTACAAATCGGATGACTTTGGTTGTTCACCTGTCCCACCCCTGGGGACTGGCTGTCTATGGTTCTTTTCTCTACTACACTGACAGGGATTATGAAGTCATTGAACGGGTTGACAAGTCAACTGGAGCAAACAAAGTGGTGTTGAGAGACAACATTTCAGGACTAAAATGTCTGCGGGTGTATTACCGAGATGGTAAGTATATGATAAGCCTTTGAGCTTATTTGAGCTGATTGTTTTGATCGTATATTTTACTTTAAAAAAAAATAGTATTTTAAAAAAATCGAAAGGAAGCAATTTCACTTCGTAGTTTAGGAATCAATCATGGAAAAAAAGCAACATCACTGCATTCGGGCTAGAGTAGCCATGATTTTATATTTTCTTCTTTATTTATTTTTAAAAAAAGCCTTTATCTTCACAAATCTGCTTAGTTCATGGTATTTTACAATTAAAGGGGAGAAGCACACTTATAAAATGCAGTGTGCAGAATACAGATTTATGAGCACAATTGATCCCATAAATTTATGTTGCTAAGTGAGAAATTTGTTAAGTGACTTTTGTCTCATTTTATGACTTTTCTTGCCGTATTAGTTAAGTGAATCATAGAATAGAATAGAATAGAATAGAATAGAATAGAATTGAATTGAATTTTTTATTGGCCAAGTGTGATTGGACACAAGGAATTAGTCTTGGTGCATACACTCTCAGTGTACATTAAAGAAAAGATACATTCATCAAGAATTCTAAGGTACTTAATGATAATTAAGTGAATCATTGCAGTGGATAAGCTAATAACATGGTTGTTAAAGTGATTCTGGCTTTCCCATTGACTTTGCTTGTCAGAAGTTTGGAAAAGGGGACCCCATAACCCCGGGACGCTGCAACCATCATAAATACAAACCAGTTGCCAAACTTCCAAATGTAAATTGCATGTGACCATGAGGATATTGCAAGGGTCCTGAGTATGAAAAATGAGCCACTTTTTTCAGTGCTTTGTAACTTTGAACAGTCACTAAATGAAGTGTTGTAAGGCGAGGACTACATGGAACATATTTATAGTAAAAAATTAACTGAAGACATAGTCACATCAAACCACATTCTGCCAACCCACTGACCCTGGCAGTTTGGACTACATCAATGGGGAGAGAACATTCCAGGTGGATTTTTCTGGGAGGAAAAAAAAATCTATAAGCTTAGCACATCCCTAAAATATATTTTGATAAGTTGCTCCTAGATTACTTTATAGGTAATCCTCAGTTACTGATGCTAACTGAGAATGGGAACAAAGTAATCAGGTTGTAAGATGTGACATCATTGACTGTGCTGACTTAATGATGGTAGTTCTGGCAGTCTCAATTGCTGTTGTTAGGTGACTCCTATGTGGTCACAGCATTTGGCAGTCATATAATCAATATTTCTGACCTACTCCTGGCTTCCCCAGGGAGCTGGCAGCGAAGGCTGCAAATGGCAGTCATGGAACCATAGGACACTGTAATGTCATAATTGCAAACTGGTTGCCAAGTCCCCAAATCACGGTCACATGACTGTGGGGACACTGCAACAGCTCCAACTACAAGGATCTGTCATAAGTCTCCCTCATTCAGCACTGCGGTAACTGAATGATTGCTGAATAAGCGGATGTTAAGTGAGGACTACCCATACTGTGAGTGATGTGATTAATTGGCAATGTGTATCTTCGTATCAGTTTTTCTAGCCACCAGTAGTTTGTGTCAGTAGGTGAGGATTTGCTGGACAGTCACTTGGCTGAAACACTATATAGTCTCCTGCTTGAGCAGGGGGCTGGATTAGAAGACCTCTGAGGTCCCTTCCAGCTCTATTCTGATTGATTGATCAATAAAAAATGCCTTTTTCATTTCCCCCATCAAGAATCTTCCGGGAAGATTCAATCTGCATTTTCATCTCCCCCTGCTTTAACATTTTTGTTGATTTATCAAAATATAAAATATAAAGAAAAATGCAAAAAGAAAAAAGTAATAGAAAACTAGGAGGAAGGGTAGGGGAAAATATGGTGTAAAGAAGGAAAAGGAAAGAAAAAGGCACCAACCTCCGACTCTCTTTAGCACAGTAGAAGACAATGTTAAAACCGCAACTTTTTACTTTTATACAACAGGATGTATAAGCCATTTCTATAACAATAAACCTATCTAATTAGCAAAAACAAAATCAAAGTTTCATTTTTTTTTTTCATTCCAAGCACAAAATCTGGCAGCAATCTCAGAATAGAAAACAAGGTTAGATCAGGGGTGAAATGCTACCGGATCGGAACGGGATCGGCCGAGTAAGTAGCGGAGATTGGGGCTGGTTCGGAGAGCCGGTAGCAATCTCTAGCTGGCCATGCCCCCCGACTAATCTGCGGCCCGCAGCCATGAGTGAAGGCAGGCAAGCGGAAGGCCACGTGGAAGGCAGCCCTGCCATGCAGGGAGAGGATCTATAAAGTAAGCCAATGCTGGCAGTGGGGGGGAGAGGGAGACCCACTGTGCTCAGCCTCAGGGGGGACCTGCAAGGCTCACTTGCCTTTTGGGCATGGCGTGCTCGATTTTTGCGCTTGGCTTCTGCAGAGCCTTTGGCTGACTGCTGCCCACTTGCCTTCCCCCACCTCCCCGCATCCAGCCCATGATGGAGAACACACCACTTCTGGGCCAAGCCACCCACCTTCGGGTTCCTGAAGGGCAGGGTGTGCTCTGCCGCTGCCGCCACTGGCGCAGTGGAGTTCTGGGATTGGGGAGGGGGGAGCCCAGGCAAGCTCTGCCGCTGCTGCTGCTGCCGGGAGCATCCACGTGGGAGAACTCCCCAGCGCAGTGCAGTTCTGGATTGGGGGGGAGCTCTGCTGCTGCCGCGCTGCCACTGTTGCTGCTGCCAGGAGCGTCTCAGCAGGAAAACTCCCCGGGAAGGGCTCTGTTTAGACCAGGTTGTGTGTGTTTGCGTGTGTGAGAGAGAGTGAGAGACAGACAGAAAGAGAAGGAAAGAGGAAGGGAGAGAGAGAAAGAGAAAGAAAGAGGAAGGGAGAGAGAGAGACAAGAGAGAGAGAGAGAGAGAAAGAAAGAAAAAAAGAAAGAAAGAAAGACAGAAAGAAAGAGGAAGAAGGAAGAAAGAAAGAAAGACAGAAAGGAAGAGGAAGAAAGGAAGAAAGGAAGGAAGCTTATGACAACAATTGTGCCCCAAATTTTGGTTGCTAAGCAAGTTTCACCACATTTTACAAGTTGGCCACACCCACCCTGTCACATGATCACCAGGCCACGCCCACCAGGCCACGGCCACAGGACCGGTAGCAAAAGAAATTAGATTTCACCCCTGGGTTAGATATATTATCTTCTTTCGATAAAAGAATCAATTTGACCGTCTTACTTCTCTTTGCTGTGAGGAATAATATATGCTTCTGTTAACTCATTAATCTTTATCACAATTCATATTAAGAGAATCCTCTATATTATTTCAATTTTTTTAACCCTAAAGGGAGAAAACACTTTTTCTGATTTTGATATTTTACTAACTCTAAAAAAATATTATACATAAAGGGAGGGGGAAAAAAATCTTCATTTTAAACCCAAAAACTACGTTAGAGCTCTCATTCAATTATATTTATTGCACCAATCTAAGTCCAATTAACTCCAATTAGCTCATTCAATCCAAACCCCTCTCCCTTGAGTTTATCCTCGTGGAGTAAATCTTTTTCTATCTCTCCCTTTTTTAGATTCTGCAGGTTCCTCCAATGGCTGCAGCAACCAAGTTGGGACTTGTCAGCATTTCTGTCTGCCTTTGCCGGGGGCCCTCTTCTCTTGTGCCTGCGCTACCGGCTTTCAGCTCAATTCTGATAATAGGACCTGCTCTCCATACAGTTCCTTTGTCGTTGTTTCCATGCTGTCGGCAATTAAAGGATTTAGCTTAGAGACATCTGACCACTCTGAAGCAATGGTGTCCTTGGCAGGAAGAGGTGGGTAAATTTTTGAGGGGCGATCTGCAACCTTTTAGCTTTCTGACATAATCTTCTTCTTAGAGGTGACTCATTTATGGCACAGGGCTTGCAAAATGTGTGTGTGTATTTTTGGCTGTGGTTGGAACTCTAGTAGCTCAAGACAACAAAACAGAACTATGTAAATCTAGGCAAAAACCATTTCAGCTGAGAATGTTACAATAGGAATCAACAAAGGAGTAGGGCCTAGTGACTCTACTAGGGCAAACATTGGCTTCTCCTGAGGCATTGAAGTTAGTGTTAAATGGCTTTAAATATACTTTATTAAATGTCTACAAACGATCAAATTTAAGAAAGGAAAAGGAACAAAGAATCAAGGAAAAAATAGGCAAGGGGAAGCTACAGAAGAATAAAAAAAGAAGAAAATAAATACTTTTTAAAAATTTATTCTTTCTTAACTTCCAACTTTTTTCAATAGTTACACGTCACATATAAGCTATATTAACATTTTGATCTAAAATTCGATATTACACAGTATTTGTATGATCATAAACAATTCTAACTGACAAATCCAAAAATTAATATAACTGTTCTTTAAATATCTTTTTTGAACATTTGAACACTTGAAAAAAGAGAAACAATGAAGTAGTGGGACTGTTCCCCCCCTCCCCCAAATGGATCATCCAGTTCCAACAGATGAAAAAAATAATAATAGTTCAATCCTTTAAGTGTCTGCTTAGAAGTAAAGTGTTTTTTAGTCAAATCAATGTTGGATTATAGAGTAAAGAGATTTCGCTTTCCAGTCCAAGTTGAAAAATGGTTCCTAATCATAAAGAAATCCTCGTGGATTATTTTAGATACAAATATAAGGCTAATAGTGAGGGGTTTACTTTTACCCAATATTGTAAAGTCTGACTCAGCAATGTTACAGATTAATTTTTAGGAAGATGGGCAGTTGTTACATACAGTAGCTGTAACAGTGAATGTGGGGGGGGGGACCCAATTGGTCCATCTTTAATATTGGGGGGATGATTGTGGTTTTCTTCCATTAGTAAATAGGACATTAATTGTCATATTTTTATCCTTTCAGTTCTCATCCCAAATCAAGAGACTGATGATTGCATATTACATTTTAGGAATGTTTTAGAGGATTCTTAAGGATACTGAGCAAAGGCTTTGATGGAAATCCTACCACCACCTATGTCTATTAGAATGGTGAAATTAAAAATAAACAACATGTTTCCTTAATCCTAATCTTGCAGGGAGAAATGCATTGCATGTGGATGTTCACATGCCTTCAGGTTTCATTTTCTGGTGTGACTTCAGCAGCCGAATTCCATCCCAGAATGGAATTCGTAAAATCAAGCCGGATGGCTCCAATTTTATGAATGTTGTCACAAACGGGATAGGATTTAATGGGATCCGTGGCATTGCCATTGATTGGGTAGCAGGTCAGTACTATTCTAATATTAACACAATGGTTGGTGGAATTTGCCTTTCAGAAATCTTTAAACTGAGTATCATGTGATATTAAGACCATCTGTTTACTATGAGCGAAATGTCACTGAAATCAGTAGGATTTTTCTCCCAAATATTAAACTGAGGTTATGGATAATACCCTGACATTAATTTTCAATGTATTATCCAAATTATATGTAAGAACATGATGATGTGGCATGTCTTCTATCAGTTCTGTTGTTCTTCTAGATTCTAGCCATGTAAATCAAACTTAGCAAGGCCACTTCAAACCATGTTAAGTTATTGTTAATGTTTAAACATGTTTAGACATTTAGATATTACCCTATTTTTCGGAATATAAGACACATCGGAGTATACGATGCACCTTCGTTTTTTTGGGGGAAAATAAGAAAAAAGCTGATTGGCAGGTGAATCGGCCTCTCGGAATATCTCCAATCAGCTGTCCCCAGAGGTGAATTTTAGCAACAGGTTCTTTGGTTGTGAGCTCTGTGCCTTGCTTTTTTTTTTTTGCTTTTTTTTCTGCCTCTGAAACATCTGAAACTCCGTTTCAGAAAAAACTTTTATTTCTGCCTCTGAAAGCCTCCGAAACAGCCTTAGAAAAAAAGTCTCTGAAGCTCTGTTTGGGGGCTTCTTTTCTGAACCTCTGTTTGGGGGCTTCTTTTCTGAAGCTTAATTTCTGATGCTTTTTTCAGCCTCTGAAACCTCAGTTTGAGAAGCTGGGTGGGGCTACTTTCGGAGTATAAGACACACCCAGATTTTCACCCTCTTTTTGGGGGGGGAAAGGTGCGTCTTATACTCCAAAAAGTACGGTATATTTGTTATTAGGTCAATTTAAAATATACTGTACCTATGTCTGTAAAAGAGCTAAATTGCAGGATTTTTCTTAAAGTTTCTATCTTATAGTGATATGTGTTATTTTGTATAAAACTGTACTAGGTTCTGAAGCATATATTATATATAATAACCGAATTCAGTGTTTTTCATTTTATTTTGCTGTATGCAGGAAACCTCTATTTCACCAATGCATTCTTGACCGAAACATTTATTGAAGTTCTGCGTTTAAATACCTCTTATCGACGAGTGCTACTTAAAACCACAGTGGATATGCCACGGCATATAGTAGTCGATCCCAAGAACAGATACCTCTTTTGGGCAGACTACGGACAATCTCCCAAAATAGAGCGTGCGTTTCTTGACTGCAGCAACAGGACTGTGTTAGTGTCTGAAGGAATTGTCACACCACGAGGATTAGCTGTCGATCATAGCACTGGTTACATTTATTGGGTGGATGATTCCTTAGACATGATTGCAAGAATTTCTCGTGATGGCGGCGAGCCTGAAATTATCCGCTATGGCAGCCGTTACCCAACACCGTATGGCCTCACCATTTTTGAAAACTCTATCATTTGGGTGGATAGGAACTTGAAAAAAATCTTTCAAGCTAGTAAAGAGCCAGGAAATACTGAGCAGCCAATGGTTATAAGAGATAACATTGATTGGTTGAGAGATGTGACTATTTACAATAGCCATTACCAGTCGCTGGCCCCGGCGGATGTCAACTACAATCCCTGCCTACAGAATAACGGAGGCTGCGACCATCTGTGCTTTGCTCTTCCTGATCTGCAAACACCAAAGTGCGGGTGTGCATTTGGATTGCTGGGAAGTGATGGGAAGAGGTGTTTTATTTCAACAGATAATTACTTGATCTTTGCTTTGGAGAATGCCCTTAGAAGCACGCACCTGGATCCTGAAAATCACAGCCCTCCATTCCATACAATGACCGTATCAAGGATTGCGGTCGCTCTGGACTACGACAGCACAAACAATTTAATATATTTTACCCAAAGTTCTTCGACAGGCCCAGGAAGAATCAGCTATATCAGTCCCTATTCTGGAAGTAGTAATCCCACAGTAGTAGCATCGGGTAAATATCAGAATTCAGAACTTAGCTAAGGTAACTTACAGGCCAATCTTTGATATGAGTTTCTCACATAGCATATGCATTTTCTAAGAACATAGAACTAAATATTTACTCAGAGGAATATCCAAAGTATATATCAGATTGTAAACTGCTTCTTGGAAGGTATTTTGCAGAAGTTATTGGAAGTATGATTACCAGGAAGGAAAATTAATAATATTCAGCGAGTTGTGAACCTAAGCATGTTTATATGAGTAAATGCCATTGAAACTGAAATTTATTTCATGCATCTACACCACTGGTGGAATTCAAATTTTTTTACTACCGGTTCTGTGAGCGTAGCTTGGTGGGCGTGGTGTGGCTTAGTGGGTGTGGCAGGGGAAGAATACTGCAAAATCTCCATTCCCACCCCACTCTGGGGCCAGCCAGAGGTGGCATTTGCCGGTTCTCCGAACTATTCAAAATTTCTGCTACCGGTTCTCCAGACCCTGTCAGAACCTGCTGGATTTCACCCCAGTCTAGGCCCTACAGATTCATTTGATGACAAACTAACAATTTATATTGCCTTTTGTTGAAATTTTAAACTTTACCTCAGCCAGGACATTACTCCAAAATGAGTTAAGAATTATGTAAAAACACCACAAACCTTAATACTAACTTGGCATAGAATTAGCCCATTGTAGCTTCAGGCAAATGAGCTTTCTGCTAGAAACAATGCTTTGAACTGCATTGCTTATTTGATTATTGGCACTAGTAATATGTAGCTGCTACTCTTCAGTTTATTTGTGATGGTTTTTTAAAAAAATGAAGTTTGCAAGGGCAGTACCTTTCAAAATACCAGAAATGTAGAAGCTCTTACAAAGTCTTCTTCATCTTAATCCAGCGACAGTTTCTTTTTCTTTTCTTTTTTTTGCTATGGGATAAAAACCTTCCCATTTGATTTAAATTCCCCCTGATAATAGTGGAACTAGAAAAGAAGAGGTATTTTGTAAAAAGTTTTCATTGCTAGGATGGTTTTCATGCTCAGATCTTTTTTGTTCTGTGTTGTCCTGTTTGATATGTCTAAAGATTTGGGAGCTCCAGATGGCATTGCCTTTGACTGGATCAACAATAGACTTTATTACAGCGACTATGTCAATCAGACCATCAGTTCAATGGCTGTGGATGGATCTAATCGTTCAGTAGTGGCTCGTGTCCCCCGGCCAAGGGCCATTGTCTTGGATCCTTGCCGAGGGTAAGTTGCCCATTCTGCATAATGAAACATGTATCTATTTCCACTACAGCTTTTTTCTCTCACTTCAACTTCCCAACAGTAATAGGGCAATATGAATGAATAATAAATGTTCCAATTAGTAAGTAGAAATACCCTATTATATCTTTTGTATATGTACAGATTCTTCTTTTTAAAAAAAAAAAATGCATTCCTAGCAGAGGTGGGCTTCAAAAATTTTAGCAAGGAGTTCTCTGCCCGGTTGCTAGGTGGGCGTGGCCTCCTGCACCACAGCAGGGGGGATGTTTTTGCCCTCCCTGGGCTCTGGAGGCTTTGCTCGAGCCTCCGGGAGGGCGAAAATGCCTCCTCAGGCTTCAGAGGCCCTCTGGAGGCTGGAAATGGGCCTGTTTTGGGCCTTCCCAAACTTCCAGTAGGCCCATTTTTCACCCTCCCCTAGCCTCTGCGCACACTTTGCATTTGCCTGCATCCAAAATGGGCCACGTGGGGACTCCTGGGAGTAACAGGGCGGGGTGGGCGGGACCAGCCAGGAGTGAGATTTTGGGGTTCTCCGAACTGCACAGAATCTTAGCTAGAGGTTCTCCTGAACCCCTGCGAACTCCCAGCAGCCCATCCCTGATTCCCGGACAATGCATTCTGAGAGCCTTGCATGGCTGGAAGGCATCTTTCCTTCTCTCATAGAGCTAAGTAGGTTTGTCTATCCTTCAAAGAAAAAGGAAGACCATAGCTGTGCCATAGCAAAACAGGTTGCGTTGTGCATAGGAGCTGGGTAGTAGTATGAAGCTTAATCTCCCTGTTGCCCAATGCTTCCTTTTAATGAAGGATCTTCCTCTGATCAACAGACATAATTTGTACTGCTGTACTGTTTTTACAGTTTGTCAGCCCTACATGGGAGACCAAACTTAAGAAACCAGCGCCATATAGATCAGGATTATTTTGGTTGGAACAACTATAGTAGTGGAATCTTGCAAGTCTACTTTCCTCCTCTCTCATGTTATCTTTGCGTGAACTAAGGAGGGCTCTGTCTGAAACATTTTCTTAAATTAGTTTCATGGAACAGACACAATTCCTGCTTATCTGACCAATGGCTTGGTAGTCGCTCTTCCTCTGGTCCTTCAAGGCCATTTTCTAGACCCTCTACACAATAGCAAAGGTGAAGGTCTCTGTGAAGGCCTCTTTTCCAAATGACTACACCTTAAGGAGAATCAGAGAGGAAAAAATAGAGCAGGACATAGCAGGAAAATGAGCTTGTGATAGACAGAATCTCATTTCTGATAGACAGCAGCTGGGCAACAGATGATTTGACGCAGGGCCCAGAATGTCCATTCAGCATTATTTTCCAAATAAACAATACTGGTTTTTTTATCTGGTCATCACACCTTCTAGTTTGTCATTCAGTTAGAGAACAAAAATGCAGGGAATTTCACTCTTTATTCTGTGCTGTGACTATGAATCAGAGGACTCGAACCACTATGCGTTAATTTCAGATAGCCAATCTTTAAGAGGCTTTGCATTGTTGGAAATATCCATCTGGGTTCAGTTCCAAGTGGGGAAAAAGACACTGGAAACATGGAGACTGCTTGGAAAGATGGTTTAATGGTGATCACATGTTCAAAGTGTTGGGTGAAGAACCAGAGAGGAAAGGAGAAGAAGAGAAGAAGAGGGTAGAAGGGCAGAAGGGATGCTGAGTGCCTGAGTTTATACTCTCTGTGGGGCCCCACTTTGGTGTTTCCTGTTCCTGTATAAGAAATGTACCCTGATTGGTTGTCAGACTACCAGGTGGTCTAGGGGTCTTAGCTAACATTGTAGTTGTCTCTCAAGCTTGCCTGAGCTTTGCCATGTGGTGAGTTTCTGTTGCTAAATGAGTCCTATTGTGTTGCAAATAATGGTCCATTGACAAAGGTGGGGGGATTGAGTGAGCTTGGCTGAAGCCTTAATTGCCCATTGACAAAGGTATGAGGAGGCAGGAAGCTGCTTTGTCTTTAAAACAGGTTTCTCCATTTCTCATCTATTCAATATCCTCCAAAATATTTCATTCTTCTAGGAGAGGGGTGACGGCTAACTTCCTACAGCATAATGCACAGTGTGAATTTTTTCAGTGATGTAAAACAGTCATTTCTTTGTAGCTTGATTGTAATTTAATTTAGGGCACAGGTGTCATTGTCTGTGACTGTTGATATTATTGGGTAGCCTGTTGTGAACCCCTACTCTAGGCTTACCTCCTGTTTATAGTACGGTTTAGGATCAAGTCCGATATCTCCTCCACCAAGTTTGAAAAGTGCAATATTCTGTCCACTTTCCCCCAAATAGTGTTTAGGGGAAACATTATGGTGCAATTCATCCAGTGAAGGCATTGGAGAAACCAGTGAAGCCCCATTGCTCTTCCAATGTTTACTTGTAGATGTAAGAGCTGGTGCTGCAGTGGTTAGAATGCATTATTGGAGGCTGACTCTGCCCACAGCCAGGTATTCGATCCTGACCGACTCAAGATTGACTCAGCCTTCCATCCTTCCGAGTTCAATAAAATGAGGACCCAGATTGTTGGGGGGTAATATGCTGACTCTGTAAACTGCTCAGAGAGGACTGTAAAGCACTGTGAAGCTGTATATAAGTCTAAGGGCTATTGCTATTGTTATTGCTAAGTAGATTTCTCTGACTTAAGAAGCTTTGGGCAATTGTGTCTTCACTAGGTACATGTACTGGACCGATTGGAGCTCTAATGCTAAGATAGAACGAGCAACACTTGGAGGAAACTTCAGGAGTGCTATTGTGAGCACCAACTTAGTATGGCCAAATGGTCTTACACTGGACTATGAAGAACAGCGACTTTATTGGGCTGACGCAAGTTTGTATGTATTTGCTTACTATTTCATTTGCATACTGTTAAACATTTTCATCTATGTACACACTTGGTCCTCCCATAACATATAATAACAATGTGAAAAAATCCATTTTAAATAAATATTTATGATTGAAAGTAGAAGAGATGCCTTTTGATGGCCATGATCCATAATTGACGGGGCAATGACATGAAGTTGTCATTTACATTGAAAGGGTGGGGCTTCTCCCCCTTTGATTTTATTGAGGGAGATAAAGCCTTCTCTATTTTTTATTTTTTTTTTACAAAATTCAGTAGATCTGGGGGTTTTAAATTTCCATAGGGTTCTCATCTTAAAAGTGATGAGATACTATGGAATTTATTTCCAGCCAGAGGGGAACAGCTAGTGCAGAGTCTAGTGGCTGCAGAAAAGGGATTTGGGTTTCCTATAAGGATTTGTTGCTTTTTATTGTTCACCTGGATTTCAGAAATAATACTAAATGATGTGAATGTTCAGGGTACAAGAGAGTCTTGAAATTAATGAAAAAAATAAGGAATCGATCTACAGCAGAGGTATCAAACTCAATTTCATTGAGAACCACATCAGGGTTGTGTTTGACCTTGGGTCGCCAGGTGGGCATGGCCAGCTTGACATCACTTGTGTCGGGGGGAGGGCTGTGGTGGCCCTAGTGCTCTGCCTGTGAAAACAGTCTCCTGAGCTCCATTTTTGGCTGCCATGTCCTCTTGCAGCCCTCTGCCAGCAAAAACGGAGCTCGGGGAGGGGGCGTGCAGCCCTTCAAAGCTCCATTTTCACTGGCAGAGGCACTGCGGGCTGATCCTTCACTATTTCCAGGGCAGCCTGGCAGGCCAGATCTAAGCACCCCACTAGCCACAACTGGCCCGTGGGCTTTGAGTTTGACACCCCTGATCGATAGTATTTTCCCTTTGGAACTCAACAAATGTTGGGAGCTTGTGTTTTGTGTTCCAGTGCTGATGTTTCCTACTTGTTTTAGACAGAAGATTGAACGCAGCTCCCTATTGGGTGAAAACCGTGAGGTCGTCATTAGCACCGCCCTTTATCCATTTGCAATGACCCTATTTGATCAACACATTTACTGGACAGACTGGAATACCCGAAGTGTTTATCGAGCCAACAAATATGATGGGTCAGATCAAATTGTGATGGTATCAAACCTGCCAAACAGACCAATGGATATTCACGTTTGGGCCAAAAGCAAGCAACAGCCGTGCTCCAACCCTTGCAACCAATTTAATGGTGGCTGCAGTCACATCTGCGTGCCAGGTAAAATATTGTACATTCAGAGATGGGTATGAGCAAGATAGCTGAACAGCTGAATTGTTTATTATTTTAAATGCTTGCACACTAGTAAATCAATATACAGTACTTTGGCTGTGTAGCATGTACAGTATATAGCAGCCCAGATAGCCAAGCCTTTATAAATTTATCTATTTCTGAAACTGAAATATGAAACTAAGTTGATTGGCCCTTTTGGCCTTTCAGCTCAATGAATGGCAGCAACTTGCCACTTGATTTATCTAACATCAAGGATTTGTTTAATTGGAGATGTCAACAACTCATCTGGGGGGACGTCTGCTTGCAAACCAGGGCCTCTGCCATATAATTATTTCTAGATTACACCATCAAACCATTTGGTCAGGTTAATGATTTAAGAGCTGACCAGCTGCTACGATGATGTAATGCTAGAAATGAGTCAGCGAGGTTTTTGGGCTATCACTTTAAGAGCCTGTAATAAGAAGAGGCCCTGTTGGGGCGTATCTCTCTCTCCATGTGGGCTTCTGTGCTGTAATTGCTGATTGCTGTTCATTTGAGATCTGACTTAAGTACATGTATTTATATATTCTTTGTAGATAAAACCACTATTTAAATACAAACTTCTATTTACTGTATTTGCTCCTGGGTTGTCTCACATAGTCACACTGTACGCACTCTGAAAGGTAATGGGCCCAGTGCTGAGAGTTTAACGGTTATCTATACGATAAAATCGTTCAGCGGGATGGTTTGGACCAAGATTGCGGTGATCTGGTGAGACGGCTGAGGGTGGTCTTGGTGACATTTTATGGGATGAGTTTGACCCTGTCGCTCCGAGGACATGGACAGGTTGTTGGGGAGGCTGAATGCCACCACGTGTTTACTGGACCCGTGCCCTCCTGGGCTCTGGAGGCTTTGCTCGAGCCTCCGGGAGGCAATGCCTCCTCAGGCTTCAGAGGCCCTCTGGAGGCTTTGCTCGAGCCTCCGGGAGGCAATGCCTCCTCAGGCTTCAGAGGCCCTCTGGAGGCTTTGCTCGAGCCTCCGGGAGGCAATGCCTCCTCAGGCTTCAGAGGCCCTCTGGAGGCTTTGCTCGAGCCTCCGGGAGGCAATGCCTCCTCAGGCTTCAGAGGCCCTCTGGAGGCTTTGCTCGAGCCTCCGGGAGGCAATGCCTCCTCAGGCTTCAGAGGCCCTCTGGAGGCTTTGCTCGAGCCTCCGGGAGGCAATGCCTCCTCAGGCTTCAGAGGCCCTCTGGAGGCTTTGCTCGAGCCTCCGGGAGGCAATGCCTCCTCAGGCTTCAGAGGCCCTCTGGAGGCTTTGCTCGAGCCTCCGGGAGGGCGAAAATGCCTCCTCAGGCTTCAGAGGCCCTCTGGAGGCTGGAAATGGGCCTGTTTTGGGCCTTCCCAAACTTCCAGTAGGCCCATTTTTCACCCTCCCCTAGCCTCTGCGCACACTTTGCATTTGCCTGCATCCAAAATGGGCCACGTGGGGACTCCTGGGAGTAACAGGGCGGGGTGGGCGGGACCAGCCAGGAGTGAGATTTTGGGGTTCTCCGAACTGCACAGAATCTTAGCTAGAGGTTCTCCTGAACCCCTGCGAACCCCCAGCAGCCCATCCCTGATTCCCGGACAATGCATTCTGAGAGCCTTGCATGGCTGGAAGGCATCTTTCCTTCTCTCATAGAGCTAAGTAGGTTTGTCTATCCGTCAAAGAAAAAGGAAGACCATAGCTGTGCCATCGCAAAACAGGTTGCGTTGTGCATAGGAGCTGGGTAGTAGTATGAAGCTTAATCTCCCTGTTGCCCAATGCTTCCTTTTAATGAAGGATCTTCCTCTGATCAACAGACATAATTTGTACTGCTGTACTGTTTTTACAGTTTGTCAGCCCTACATGGGAGACCAAACTTAAGAAACCAGCGCCATATAGATCAGGATTATTTTGGTTGGAACAACTATAGTAGTGGAATCTTGCAAGTCTACTTTCCTCCTCTCTCATGTTATCTTTGCGTGAACTAAGGAGGGCTCTGTCTGAAACATTTTCTTAAATTAGTTTCATGGAACAGACACAATTCCTGCTTATCTGACCAATGGCTTGGTAGTCGCTCTTCCTCTGGTCCTTCAAGGCCATTTTCTAGACCCTCTACACAATAGCAAAGGTGAAGGTCTCTGTGAAGGCCTCTTTTCCAAATGACTACACCTTAAGGAGAATCAGAGAGGAAAGGAGAAGAAGAAGGTAGAAGGGCAGAAGGGATGCTGAGTGCCTGAGTTTATACTCTCTGTGGGGCTCCGCCCTCTGGAACGAACTCCCCAGGACTCCGTCAACTTCGGACCTTGAACCTTCCGTCGCGAGCTCAAGACTCATTTATTCATCTGTGCAGGACTGGCTTAGTTTTTTAGATTTTAAATTTAGAGGGGTTTTTAAATTGATTTTAATATCTATATTTTTTACTTTTAATTAATTGGGCAGTAGAATAAGTTTTTTAATGATTGTTTTAATTTGTATATTGATGTTTTTATATGCCTGTGAACCGCCCTGAGTCCTTTGGGAGATAGGGCGGTATATAAATTCAAACAATAAATAAAATAAATAAATAAATAAATAAATAAATAAGTCCGATATCTCCTCCACCAAGTTTGAAAAGTGCAATATTCTGTCCACTTTCCCCCAAATAGTGTTTAGGGGAAACATTATGGTGCAATTCATCCAGTGAAGGCATTGGAGAAACCAGTGAAGCCCCATTGCTCTTCCAATGTTTACTTGTAGATGTAAGAGCTGGTGCTGCAGTGGTTAGAATGCATTATTGGAGGCTGACTCTGCCCACAGCCAGGTATTCGATCCTGACCGACTCAAGATTGACTCAGCCTTCCATCCTTCCGAGTTCAATAAAATGAGGACCCAGATTGTTGGGAGGTAATATGCTGACTCTGTAAACTGCTCAGAGAGGACTGTAAAGCACTGTGAAGCTGTATATAAGTCTAAGGGCTATTGCTATTGTTATTGCTAAGTAGATTTCTCTGACTTAAGAAGCTTTGGGCAATTGTGTCTTCACTAGGTACATGTACTGGACCGATTGGAGCTCTAATGCTAAGATAGAACGAGCCACACTTGGAGGAAACTTCAGGAGTGCTATTGTGAGCACCAACTTAGTATGGCCAAATGGTCTTACACTGGACTATGAAGAACAGCGACTTTATTGGGCTGACGCAAGTTTGTATGTATTTGCTTACTATTTCATTTGCATACTGTTAAACATTTTCATCTAATGCACACACTTGGTCCTCCCATAACATATAATAACAATGTGAAAAAATCCATTTTAAATAAATATTTATGATGAAAGTAGAGGAGATGCCTTTTGATGGCCATGATCCATAATTGACGGGGCAATGACATGAAGTTGTCATTTACATTGAAAGGGTGGGGCTTCTCCCCCTTTGATTTTATTGAGGGAGATAAAGCCTTCCCTATTTTTTATTTTTTTTTTACAAAATTCAGTAGATCTGGGGGTTTTAAATTTCCATAGGGTTCTCATCTTAAAAGTGATGAGATACTATGGAATTTATTTCCAGCCACAGGGGAACAGCTAGTGCAGAGTCTAGTGGCTGCAGAAAAGGGATTTGGGTTTCCTATAAGGATTTGTTGCTTTTTATTGTTCACCTGGATTTCAGAAATAATACTAAATGATGTGAATGTTCAGGGTACAAGAGAGTCTTGAAATTAATGAAAAAAATAAGGAATCGATCTACAGCAGAGGTATCAAACTCAATTTCATTGAGAACCACATCAGGGTTGTGTTTGACCTTGGGTCGCCAGGTGGGCATGGCCAGCTTGACATCACTTGTGTCGGGGGGAGGGCTGTGGTGGCCCTAGTGCTCTGCCTGTGAAAACAGTCTCCCGAGCTCCATTTTTGGCTGCCATGGCCTCTTGCAGCCTCTGCCAGCAAAACGGAGCTCGGGAGGCGCAGCCCTTCAAAGCTCCATTTTCACTGGCAGAGGCACTGCGGGCTGATCCTTCACTATTTCCAGGGCAGCCTGGCAGGCCAGATCTAAGCACCCCACTGGCCACAACTGGCCCGTGGGCTTTGAGTTTGACACCCCTGATCGATAGTATTTTCCCTTTGGAACTCAACAAATGTTGGGAGCTTGTGTTTTGTGTTCCAGTGCTGATGTTTCCTACTTGTTTTAGACAGAAGATTGAACGCAGCTCCCTATTGGGTGAAAACCGTGAGGTCGTCATTAGCACCGCCCTTTATCCATTTGCAATGACCCTATTTGATCAACACATTTACTGGACAGACTGGAATACCCGAAGTGTTTATCGAGCCAACAAATATGATGGGTCAGATCAAATTGTGATGGTATCAAACCTGCCAAACAGACCAATGGATATTCACGTTTGGGCCAAAAGCAAGCAACAGCAGTGCTCCAACCCTTGCAACCAATTTAATGGTGGCTGCAGTCACATCTGCGTGCCAGGTAAAATATTGTACATTCAGAGATGGGTATGAGCAAGATAGCTGAACAGCTGAATTGTTTATTATTTTAAATGCTTGCACACTAGTAAATCAATATACAGTACTTTGGCTGTGTAGCATGTACAGTATATAGCAGCCCAGATAGCCAAGCCTTTATAAATTTATCTATTTCTGAAACTGAAATATGAAACTAAGTTGATTGGCCCTTTTGGCCTTTCAGCTCAATGAATGGCAGCAACTTGCCACTTGATTTATCTAACATCAAGGATTTGTTTAATTGGAGATGTCAACAACTCATCTGGGGGGACGTCTGCTTGCAAACCAGGGCCTCTGCCATATAATTATTTCTAGATTACACCATCAAACCATTTGGTCAGGTTAATGATTTAAGAGCTGACCAGCTGCTACGATGATGTAATGCTAGAAATGAGTCAGCGAGGTTTTTGGGCTATCACTTTAAGAGCCTGTAATAAGAAGAGGCCCTGTTGGGGCGTATCTCTCTCTCCATGTGGGCTTCTGTGCTGTAATTGCTGATTGCTGTTCATTTGAGATCTGACTTAAGTACATGTATTTATATATTCTTTGTAGATAAAACCACTATTTAAATACAAACTTCTATTTACTGTATTTGCTCCTGGGTTGTCTCACATAGTCACACTGTACGCACTCTGAAAGGTAATGGGCCCAGTCCAGAGAGTACACCAGAGTGACTAGAGAAACCAGAGAGAAGAGAAACCCAGTGAGAGCTTGCACCAGAGTCAGAAGGGTTGTGCATTATGATTTGTTAGTGGTTAGTGCTTGTAATGGAAACAAGCAACATGGCTTCTGTCAGCGTCATGGGAGGAAGTTTCGTGGTGTCTCGACTGAATGAGACAAATTACCTCTCCTGGAGTGTAAAGATGGAGATGTACCTGCAAAGGGAGACATTTTGGACAACACAATTCAGTATTCAGAAATGCTGCAGGAACTGGGCAAAATATTCATCTAATATGCAAGCCCACGATGACTTGCTGTGTTTGTCACTGGGGTTGGGTTTCAGACATCTGCTGATTTATACGAAAGAATCATAGTTAAGCATGCAGAAAATTAATGGAATTACTGATGTTTCGCATATTTAAATAAACCCTACTATTGGTGGACAACCAAAAAAATGTTTTCATCGCTACTTGGAATATTTTTAAAAATGTATTCTTTTCTACTCTGTCATCACCTTCCTGTTTTGTTATGTTTGCTGAAATCAATATTATATTCCTGCTGATGCAAGATATGGGAGAATGCAATAGCCATCTTCCATTAAAGACTGTCTCATTCCTTTTAAAAATTAATCTCAGTTGTAACAATTGCAGTTCCGAACACTTTTTTCTGCAATAGCCCCATTTCCAAACAGAGCTGATTTAGATTTCTGTGGAGAATACAGGTAGTCCTTGACTTACAACAGTGCATTTAGTGACCGTTCAAAGTTAGACCGGCATTTGAAAAATGTGACCTATGACCATTTTTCACCGTTACGACCTTTGCAGAACCTCCATGATCATGTGATCAAAATTCAGATGCTTGGCAAGTGGTTCATGTTTATGACTGTTGCCGTGTCCCAAGGTCATGCAATCACCTTTTGTGACCGTCTGACAAGCGAAGTCCATGGGGAAGCCAGATTCACTTAACAACTGTGGCAAGAAATGTTGTATAATGGAGCAAAACTCACTTAACAAATGTCTCACTTAACAACAGAAAATTTGTGTTCAGTTGTGGTTGTAAGTCGAGGCCTAGCTGTATTTTTTTAAAGGCTCTGGGGATGTGTCGTAGGACATTTTGGCAATTTTGGATAAATTTCTTGGTGGATTTACAATTAATATTGGGGAGAGATGTTATCTAAATATATTATTAACCCAGTTCTTCTTTTGTGGTTGACGCAATGAAATATAGGCCCAGGTGGTGCGGAGTGTCAATGTCCTGCCGAAGGACGCTGGTATTTAGCCAATAACAACAAGCATTGTATTGCGGACAATGGTACCAGGTGTGGAAGTACCCACTTCACTTGTCTTAATGGCCGTTGCATCTCTGAACGCTGGATATGTGACAATGATAATGACTGTAGGGATGGCAGTGACGAGTTGGAAAGTGTGTGTGGTAAGTATTTCCACAATTAAAACAAAAGCTGTTGCCCAATTCAACCGTTATTAGCAAAGCCATTTTGGGGACAAAACCCAAACAAAGACAGGCAACTGGTATCTGTTTGGTCCAGAGTCCAAATGGCCTGTTGACCATACAAAGCATTGAAGATTTCATTGCTTTCGTGAAAATATATATATGAATGGTTCAAATTCTTCCTTGGATTAATGCAGGGAGGAGGGTAGAAATGTTAAACGCACTGATTTTGTAACATGCAAGGGAAGAAAAATACATACTGGGAAATTAGTATTCGGTGTAAGAAGTTATTGGTATGAAATTTGGAGTTTCTTAAAAAAATGGTTTTGGTTTCAAGAACAAAATACTGAATAAGAACAATAAACTGAGTATTTCTGATAGTCTTTGGTTTTTCTTAGATTGTAATTATGCTTCAAATATGATATTATATTTTATGTTCGACACATGTATGGAGTGAATAGTTTACCGAGCTTTACAGAACTATTAACATGGGAGGAAAAATCTATGTGCAGAATTATGCCCAAAATATGGGCAAGGGTACATCAGAGGATTTTGTTCCTTTCTATTAACACTCCTTGAAAATATTGAAGCAGATCTTTTTCTGTTTTTGTTTTTCTTTATCAGTACCGTTTTTAGTATTTTTTCTTTCTTTTTTTCTTTCTTATCTTTTAATTCTGTAAAAATTCTCAATAAAAACAAAAAGAAAATAACCGGAGCAGACCCAGAATGTGAAGGAAGGTTATGTTTTCCACTGACTTTGTAAGGATCATTACTCTCTGATCAGGCCTTTATGGCAAGGCCATAGTGGCAGTTTAGCCTCCTTCCATTTCAACTTCTTTCCAATTCAGCTCATTAATTTTCACAGAACGAGGAAACTCCATTTGTAGGGATTTGTAAACCCACAGAACTGTCATTCGAATGGCTAAAATAAAGTTTTATCTTCTATTTGTCTGATTTACACACTGTCCGTTTTGCAGCTGTATTTGCCTTGGCAGGTAAAATCAATTCAGCATTGTATTTCTGAGGAGAATTTGTCAAGGCCTGTTTGAGCCCCTTCTGTCAATGACATTTCTTTGTCACATTCCTTTCCTTCAGCTTTTCATACCTGTCAGCCAACAGCTTTCACCTGCGGCAATGGGCGATGTGTACGCTACTCTTATCGCTGTGATCACTACAATGACTGTGGAGACAACAGTGATGAGGTGGGATGCTTGTTCCGAACTTGTGACCCCCAGACAGAATTTACTTGCAATAATGGAAGGTGTATCTCTCTTCAATACGTCTGCAACGGTGTGAACAACTGTTACGATAATGGCACTTCAGATGAGAGAAATTGCCGTAAGTTGATTAAAACTATGTAATTTGTCCCTGATTCTTCGCACAACCAAAAAGTAAACTTTTTAGAAAGGAAAGAGGACGCGTTGCTTCACAGAAGCCGTGTGATTTATTTGGATTTGTGTTTACAGGGATCCCGAGAACGAATTGGATGTTGTTTGACTGTGTATGGCCTATGAGCAATTTTCTCATCCATTTGTACGGATAAGGATAGTTGTTTCAAACAATAAGGACTGAATCAGAGAGTAGATCTTTAGGGTATTATTTGATAACTACCCCCAAGTGATTCCATATACATTAACAAAAAAATTAACATTTCTTGTAATGAAGTAGAATAGTTCAGGGGTCCCCAACCCCTGGTCTGTGGACCAGCAGTGGGCTGTGGCATGCCAAAAATTGGGCTGTGCAACAAATGAAGCCCTATTCGTGGGATGCAGGCAGCATGTGAAACCACGCCTCTTCGGGTCTTCGGAAAAACTTATTTCCATGAAACCGGTCCCTGGTGCCCAAAAGATTGGGGGCCACTGGACTAGCTGAGAGATTTTGATAAGCAGAAATGCTGAAGAATCCTGAGAAGGATTACATAGATCAGTCGGTATGTAGATTATTCCTTTTTCTATCTGACCCCCGCTTGACTCTTCCTGCCAGTAGAAGGAGCTAAAGAATCCAAGAAAGCTATTTTTCTGTGACTTGCTTGTTACTTTTCTTAAGAAGCCATAATCTCAACCAAAAACATCACTACAGGTAGTCCTCAACTTACAACCACAGTTGAGCCCAACTCATTTATGTTGCTAAATGAGAAACATGCTAAGTGAATTTTGCTCCATTTTACAACTTTTTCTTGCTACATTTGTTAAGCGAATCACTGCAGTTTGAAAAATGGTCATAAAGTCTTTTTTGCCAGTGCCGTTGTGACTTGGAACGGTCCCTAAATGAAATGTTGTAAGTCGAGGACTACTTATAATGTATGGGTGGCTTGTTAATGAGGAACAAGTCAGGGTATCTAGTTTGTGTCAGGGTTCCAAGTAATACATTCCATTCAATAAGAACTCAGAGGCAGGCAAGTTCCTCAAAGATTAGGACACATCAAATTGGCATATTCCTGGTGGAAAACAGGCTCTAAGTTGCCGCTGGTTTTTCACCCAATTTAAAGTCAAACCCATGAGTCTCCAATCACACGGTCCAATCAGCATACAGCTTCGTTGCTAGGTGACCTCAGTCTCCACCTTTCAAACACCTGCACCAATGTCCTTGATTCTCAGGGGAAAGAATTTTATTTAGGCTACAACATAGCTCAGGCAGTAGAGAAGCCTGTTATTAGAACACAGAGCCTGCAATTACTGCAGGTTCGAGCCCGGCCCAAGGTTGACTCAGCCTTCCACCCTTTATAAGGTAGGTAAAATGAGGACCCAGATTGTTGGGGGGGCAATAAGTTGACTTTGTAAAAAAATATACAAATAAAATGAGACTATTGCCTTATACATTGTAAGCCGCCCTGAGTCTTCGGAGAAGGGCGGGGTATAAATGTAAAAAAAACAACAAAAAAACATCCCAGCTATCTCTACACCCCCCTCCCTGCCCCCTTCACTCCAGGATGTGTCAACCCTGAAGCAGTGAGAAGAGAACCTTCCTAGAAAAACTACAAAAAGAAAATGGCCACAGTTCAGCCAATTTCAAGGTTGACAGATCGCCCAAGGTTGACTCAGCCTTCCACCCTTTATAAGGTAGGTAAAATGAGGACCCAGATTGTTGGGGGGGCAATAAGTTGACTTTGTAAAAAAATATACAAATAAAATGAGACTATTGCCTTATACATTGTAAGCCGCCCTGAGTCTTCGGAGAAGGGCGGGGTATAAATGTAAAAAAAACAACAAAAAAACATCCCAGCTATCTCTACACCCCCCTCCCTGCCCCCTTCACTTCAGGATGTGTCAACCCTGAAGCAGTGAGAAGAGAAACCTTCCTAGAAAAACTACAAAAAGAAAATGGCCACAGTTCAGCCAATTTCAAGGTTGACAGATCGTCTGTAACAGAAAAAAGAATCGGGTGTGTTGATTTGTTGATTTGTGCTTGCAATCGGAGGAACCAAGTGGGAACATTGAAATGG
The DNA here is from genome assembly GCF_028640845.1 of Ahaetulla prasina. Lineage (NCBI taxonomy): Eukaryota > Metazoa > Chordata > Lepidosauria > Squamata > Colubridae > Ahaetulla > Ahaetulla prasina. Next base: position 218,551,506 of record NC_080539.1, read on the forward strand.
CCTGGATTAGCATGCTTTTAGGATCATATGATAAGCAGATTTGATCATTGAGCACCAGCTGTGTGGGGAGGGGAGGGGGGCGAACCATTTTCATATAGTTCTTGGAGACAATAATGAATAGCATCACTATTCATCAGGCTGCTCACAAACAAGAGGGCCACCTTTGGCAGTGTCTTTATTGGATCCCGGAAGAAAGCCTTTCATAAGTGCCATCCCATTCCATACTATCCAATTCCAAATCTACTGGATAGATAGGGGCCTGTCAAGGAGCAGAGGGAGATAACGCTTTTCCACGTCCCACTAGCATTAAGCAAATCCGTTGAAGTGTTAAATGAGGTCAGAAAGAAATAATTGAAATGGATAGCAAAATGATCATTATATCTGAGTATGCAGTGAAAGTAGATTAGCTTTTGTGTTCATGCATAGATATAATCCAAGTGGCTCCATTCATGCTCTCAGGGTTTCTGTTCCCCTCCACTTTGCAACCAACCATCCCCTGCTGTTTCTTGGATCAGTCCCAGAGGATCCTTCAAACTTTTGATATTGGATATTTAGAGAGAGATAGAATAGAGTTCTTTATTGGCCAAGTGTGATTGGACACACAAGGAATTTTTCTTGGTGCATACGCTCTCGGTGTACATAAAAGAAAAGATACGTTCATCAAGAATCATAACTTAATGATAGTCATAAGGTACAAATAACCAATCAGGAAACAATCAATATCAATATAAATCGTAAGGATACAAGCAACAAAGTTACAGTCATACAGTCATAAGTGGAAGGAGATGGGTGATGGGAATGATGAGAAGATTAATAGTAGTGCAGATTTAGTAAATAGTTTGACAGTGTTGAGGGAATTATTTGTTTAGCAGAGTGATGGTGTTCGGGAAAAAACTTTCCTTTGTCTAGTTGTTCTGGTGTGCAGTGCTCTGTAGTGTCCGTTCTGAGGGTAGGAGTTGAAACAGTTTATGTCCAGGATGCGAGGGGCCTGTAAATATTTTCACAGCCCTCTTCTTGATTCGTGCAGTATACAGGTCCTCAATGGAAGGCAGATTGGTAGTAATTGTTTTTTCTGCAGTTCTAATTATCCTCTGAAGCCTGTGCCTGTCTTGTGGGTTGCAGAACCAAATGGTTCAGATGGGAGAATCTGATGGATCACTCTACTCTTGTTACACTAATAGAAGGGCGTCATTGGCTCCAATGAATCTGAAAAGGCATTCGAGTTACCATTCAAATTTATTGTCATTCTTAGAACTGGTATTGCAACCCAATGATAAAAAAGGCAGTATTACGCTAAGCTAAATTGGATTTAACAGTAAATCATATCATTCTAATACCAAGAAATGTATTACAGGTGGTTTTTGATTTATGACCACAATTGAGCTCAACATTTTTGTTGTTAAATGAGACATTTGTTAAGCGAGTTTTGCCCCATTTTATGACCTTTCTTGCCACAGTTGTTAAGTGAATCACTGCAGTTGATAAGTTAGTAACCTGGTTGTTAAATGAATCTGGCTCCCCCATTGACTTTGTTTGCCAGGAGATCACATGACCCCAGGACAACACAACCATCATAAATATGAGTCCATTGCCAAGCATCTGAACTTTGAACCCATGAGCCTGGGAATGCTTCAAAGGTCATAACTGTGAAAAATGATCATAAGTCATTTTTTTCAGTGCCATTGTAACTTTGAATGGTCGCTAAATGAACTATTGTAAGTTGAAGACTTACCTGAACTAGAAACTGTACACTGCTCTTTGTCACTGCTTAAAATCAGTCTGCCTTTTGCTTTATTTTAAATTTAATTTTAATTATTAGCCGTTTTTGTAATTTTGATATGTTTTAATTTGTTTTAATTGTACATATTTTGTATTTTATCTCCGGCTGTACACCGCCCTGAGTCCTTCGGGAGAAGGGCGGTATAAAAATTCAATAAATAATAATAATAATAATGGGGAAGAAAAAAGAATTCTTTCTTTTTGTCTTAAAGCTGAACGTACTTGTCCCTCTGGTTATACGAAATGTCAGAGTACCAACATATGCATTCCACGAACTTATCTTTGTGACGGGGATAATGACTGTGGCGACATGAGTGATGAGAGCCCCACTCACTGCGGTAAGCTAAACGACTCTTGACAATTACACTCCTTCACTTCACGCTTTCCTGTCTCAGTTTGGGGAAAGGCCCAAGCGTTTTTGTACGTTCTGTTCTTTTAGGAATGCCATTGAAAAGACACAACTTACTGTAAATGTAGGGGGTGTGTGGGCACATATGTGTATGCGAACAAGACTTGAGCAAATAGATGACATTCTGGAATTTTAAGTTGAAAGACGTATGCTCAAAATGAGACAAGGAGGTTATCAAACTTGAAGGGAAAAAAATAAACAAAGGATTACCTCCGAGGTGGATTCCTATGACTTCTGGCATGTTTATGTTTTTAAAAGCTTTAAAACTTAGATTTATATCCTTCAGAAGCTCAGGTCATGGAGGATTAAATGAGAGTGTTAAATACACTTCTTAAAAGCATTTCCAAGAGTGATCTTCCAAAATGTGACAAGCTAAACTGAAATTTGGAACCTTTAGTCTCCAATCCAGAACTTGTACGGTATAAGTGCACTGCTTTCCCTTTTTATTTATAAATGAAAACATACCTCTTACCCTGGGGCAACCATTCCAGTAACTCTTTATACATTCTATCATCACGATACAGGTAGCCTGTCTCACTTAACAACAATTGACCTCACCCCATTCCTAAGAGGTCTGTAAGGGGCGTGCGTAAGAGCACCAGCATGCCTACCATTCCTGTCCTAATGTTCCCTTTGATTGTATCCAATTTCGTATAGTTATTACATACTTATGTTTATATATATGCTTATATATCGTATAGTTATTTCATGCTTATGCTTTTTATACTGTTTTATACTGTTGTGACAAATAAAATAAATAAAATAAAATAAATTTCTGTTGTTCAGTATCATTTTATATGTCTTATTATCCTGAGGCACTTATGAAAATTGTAGCAAGACTTACTAAGCTGACCTAGTGGAAGTAGTTCAACTACCCAAGAACACAATACCCAGGCTGAGGATTGAGTATAATCATTACAGAGTCCAAAGGATTTGCAAAGGAAAACACACAGATCAAACAAGAATTTTCTCTGCCTTTTCAGCCTCACTGACTTGTACCAGTAGTGAGTTTCGTTGCACATCTGGACGTTGCATTCCTGCTCATTGGTACTGTGATCTAGCAGCGGATTGTGCTGATGGCTCGGATGAACCTTCCTCTTGTGGTGAGTGTGAAAGGGACCTGGAAAGGTTTAGTCGGACTACCAGAATTTAATGAGGGAAATTAAGACTTACAACCTAGTAGTGATCAACCTTATTGGCAAATGTGCCATCGGCTATCTGTTAAGTTAAAGGACGGTGTATTTCTGTCAGAGTCCCAAGAATGAAGTTTCCTCAACAGACATTGATACACCCATGAAAATATAGAAAAATTACACTGCTAGTAATGACATTATAGTAAAAAAAAAAAAAAAAGGCTGAGGGAAAGGCATTCTAAAGAACTTTTCTTGATGTCTCACTCTTCTGCTTTGAACAACACTTCAGTCATTCTGCAAGGTGATTCTTCATCTGAATGGCACAGTACATGCTTTGTATGAGAAAGGCATACTGTATCCATTAAAACCTCAATAAAAATCACAACATGCATTCCTGGAAGCCAATGATATACATTTAACCTCTGGATTATAAAATTTTTACCAACCAAAGGTAAACATGTTCCATATCCTGTGGATTACCCACTGACCTTCACAGTCCCTTGCCATTAGCCAGACTCAGAATTAAAACACAAATTGGCGTATGTCTGTGGAAATGTAGGAAACAAAGTTTGGGCAGCACTCCCAGGATGTGAAAAATGCATAGTCTGTGAAATCTTATATTTCTTTTAAGTTACTTCTGAACGGAGCTGTTCAAGTAGGCAGTTTAGATGTGATGGCGGCAGATGCATACCAGCTACATGGATCTGTGATGGTGATAATGACTGTGGTGACATGAGCGATGAGGACCAAAGACACAACTGTGGTAAGTTCTGTGCAACATAAAGCTTCAAGGCTAAGCTTTTATTTTATTTAGTTACTCAAGGCCTAGATGAGCGGCATGGTGGCCTAGAGGTGGAGCCCTGGCCTCACAAATTAGGAGGCTGGAGTTCGATCCTAGGCAGCGGCAGATATTTCCCTCTCTGGGCGCAATGAGTAATTGTCTACTGCAAACTCTGCATAGGTGTCAGGAAGGGCAGCTGGCTGGTAAACGCTCAGCTCTAATCAGTCGCCCCAATCCTACCCTGAAGCAAGGAATTGCAGAGTCGTAAATTTAAAAAAAAGGATGTGGTGGCTCAGTGGCTAAGATGCTGAGCTTGTCGACTGTAAAGTTGGCAGTTCAGAATTTCAAATCCCTAGTGCCGCATAATGGGGTGAGCTCCCATTACTCGTCCCAGCTTCTGCCAACCTAGCAGTTTGAAAGCACGTAAAAAATGCAAGTAGAAAAATAGGGACCACCTTTGGTGGGAAGGTAACAGTGTTCCGTGCGCCTTTGGTGTTTAGTCATGGCAGCCACATGACCACGGAGACGTCTTCAGACAGTGCTGGCTCTTCAGCTTTGAAATGGAGATGAGCACTGCCCCCTAGAGTCGGGAATGACTAGCACATATGTGCGAGGGGAACCTTTACCTTTACCTAAATAAAAAAACCCTTAAGACCTAGATATTTGAAAGACTGCAAGTGGTCAAGGAGACATTGGTTGAACAGATGGTAGGCTGATTTAAATGGCATGAATAATGTATTTTGGACAAATTGCTGAAATCTCGCACTTTGTTCTAGCAAATCGCAGCTGCTTAGCCACTGAATTCACATGTGTGAACAATGTGCCCCCTTCAAGAAGATGTATTCCTAGGGCTTGGGTCTGTGATGGGGATGCGGACTGCAGCGATGCTTACGATGAGCATCAGAACTGCACTAGGAGGCCATGCTTGAACAGTGAATTCACATGTAGTAATGGACTGTGCATCCGTAGCACTTACAGGTTTGTATCTCCTCTGCACTCTTTCAAGAACCACAGGAATAGGCTAGGACTAATTCTTTATACTTCTTTACAAATACTGAACTGCAGCACATACCATTCTTCACCATTGGCCACGTTGAACAAGGCCAGTGGGAATTTGAGACTCAGCTATGTCTGGAAGTCTATATTTTATTTATTCTTGGAATAATAGAATATGTATTATTGAATTAGATTTTTATTGATATATTGTTTTTAACCGTTGTGTTACTGTTTTTATTCTGGCCCTGAGTCTTCGGAGAAGGGCGGTATAAAAATATAAATAAATAAATAAATAAATAAATAAATAAATAAATAAATAAATATAGCAATGATGGACTTAGGCCCGGCTTTCAGCTCCGCTTTGCATAAATGCAGAAGGTGGACTAAGAGAGGGTTATAACAATGATTAAATTCCTTGTTACTAAGATTGTGTCTGGTCAAATATGTACTCAGCTTTATCCTCTTAATTCGTTTCCCCCCTTCTTTTGTCTACTGGACATGCTGGCTGGGTCGGGATAGAGGTTTATGATGTCATATTGCTTATCATGGTAAAAGGTTGAATCTAAGACCAGGAGGAGTAATATTCATATTGTCACAAGCAAGAAAAGAAGGATAGAAGTGCCAAATACAAATCTGAGCAAATATAATCTATACAGCAAAGACTTTAATGTGATGAGGATTGGGAGGTGGGGTAGAGAAATATGTGGAGGATTTCTGAGGACTAGAAGGAGTCGAGCGGCTCAGGGGATTAAGGCTCTTTTTGTCTCTAGATCTCTGTCCAGTTCAACCAATCTCTCTCTCTCTCTCTCTCTCTCCAGGATTTCTGGGGTCTGAAATTTTCCACATTTGACATTTTTATGTAATGTTATGACTAGTTTGTCCATGATCTGCAGATCATGCCTCTGTTCTCCCAAACCTTATGCTAGTTTGCCTGCAATACCTTTGCATGAAGAACACACACATACATGTGAATGTTAGCAGAGGTGTTGCTATTTTATGTATGTACGTATTTGATTTATATGTTGCTCATCTCACAGTCAAGTGACCGGCTTTTGTTAACGGACTTTTTCCAGGTGTGACCGCCGAAACGATTGTGGGGATGGCAGTGATGAGAGGGCTTGCACCTATCAGCCATGCCAACAGCACCAGTTTACCTGTCAAAATGGCCGCTGCATCAACAAAGCTTACCTCTGTGATGGGGACAATGACTGCGGGGATGAGTCCGATGAGCTAGAGCATCTTTGCATTACCCCAGAAGCAACTTGTGCTCCCCACTATTTTACATGTGACAATGGGAACTGCATTGAAATGATCAAAGTCTGTAACCGGATAGATGACTGCAGTGATAATAGTGATGAGAAGGGATGTGGTATGTATGGAACTTAGATAAATCAGCACAAAGGCAACCTTGCACAATGGCATATTTTTGGGTCCCCAGATGATGTCAGATTACCACCCAAATTGTCCTCTGACAGCATGGAAAACAGTCAGATGTTGAGGGAGTTACAGATCATCACTAGTTGAACAAAGGCTGATTAACTGTTTATTACCAATTGCGTTTTGTAATTATACAAAATGTATAATTTTATTTTGTAATTTTAAAGTAATAACTTCAGTGAATTATCTCATTTTTCCCTATCTGGTGCACTTCAAATATGTTTAATTACAGTTCCAATTTCTTTCTAGCATGCTGGTTGGGGAAGGTAGGCTGGGAGTTGTAGTCCAACACATGGAAGGTACTAGTTTGGGGGAAAACTAGGTAATTGGGGTTTATGTAAGTAACAGTAAAGGAACCATCAGAAACCAATGCTGCCCCATAAAAGTGGAGTGACATTTTTGTTTCATTTGTTTTCTTCTAGGCATTAATGAATGCAACGATCCTTCAATTAGCAACTGTGACCACATCTGCACAGATATCCAGACTAGTTTCTACTGTTCGTGTCGTCCTGGGTACAGACTCATGTCCAACAAAAGGTCTTGCGATGACATAGATGAATGCAGTGAAACACCGTCAATATGTAGCCAGATGTGTGAGAACACCGTTGGCAGCTACATCTGCAAGTGTGCCCCAGGCTACATTCGTGAACCTGACGGGAGAAGTTGCCGGCAGAACAGCAACATCTCACCTTATCTTATCTTTAGCAATCGCTACTATCTGAGAAATCTCACCACAGATGGCCGGCTTTACTCTCTCATTTTGCAAGGACTCAGAAACGTGGTGGCTCTGGATTTTGACCGGGTGGAAAAAAGGCTCTACTGGATTGATGTCGGCAGGAAGGTCATAGAAAGAATGTTTTTCAATGGGACAAACAAAGAAACAATAATTGGTGACGGTGTGCCCAACGGTGAAGGCATTGCTGTTGACTGGGTTGGAAGGTATGCCTCTTGTTGTTTTTCAAAAAGTTGTACTATTTATTTATTTATTTATTTTATTTATTATTTAAATTTTTATACCGCCCTTCTCCCGAAGGACTCAGGTGTGGTCCTCCTCAGGTTAATAGATCAATAAAGTTTTCTTCTGCCTGGCAACTTTCAGATATGATGACACTGCAATTTCTAGGCCACATTGATTGGCTGGGAATATGGAGAACTGCTGTCCCCCATCCCCGCCAATCTGGGTGGCATAGATTGGGAAAGCTGGATTTATAGCAAATACTCCAGCCATTTCCTTTAGCGATTAGCGCTTAGATACCACTTCACAGTGCTTTACAGCCCTCTCTAAGAGGTTTACAGCGTCAGCGTATCCTCCCCAACAGTCTGGCTCCTCATTTTACTTACCTCAGAAGGATGTAAAGCTGAGTCAACCTTGATCCAGTGGGAATCGAACTGCTGGCAGTCGGCAGAATTAGCCTCCAATACTGCATTCTAACCAATGCACCACCATGGCTCAAAAAGCAATGATCTTTTTAAAAGCAATTATCACAAATAATAGTAGAAATTATATTTTTTGTGTATTGCTTTATATTCTTGATTATCCTTATACCAACACTGAAGTATCCTTATCATGCTTCAGCGTTGTCTTTTCATGGAGAACATGGTCTATAATTATCATCTTAATATATCTTTTAGGAGATAAAAATGGGTAGAAAATTATGCCAGTGCTAAGGTGCTAGCAGTGTTAGGGCTTCCAGCATTGCCAACAAACACTGTAATTAGTGAATATTGATGCCATCTATGTTTTCTTATTTTGTATTGATATACTAAGAACTACAGATCATAACACCATAGTGCAGGGATGAAATTCAAATTTTTTCCCTACTGGTTCTGTGGACGTGGCTTGGTGAGCGTGGCAGGGGAAGGATATTGCAAAATCTCCATTCCCTCCCTACTCCTGGGGAAGGATACTGCAAAACCCCCATTCCCTCCTCACTTCTGGGGGAAGGATATTGCAACACCTCCATTCCCACCCCACTCTGGGGCCATCCAGAGGTGGTATTTGCCGGTTCTCTGAACTACTCAAAATTTTCGCTACCGGTTCTGCAGAACCTGTTAGAATTTGCTGCATTACACCCCCGCCATAGTGGTAACAGCTTCCCACACTTCAAAACTGAAGTGGAAGAAGGAAATGTTTCAGCTATTACAAGGCCACGAGCCCCTCTGCTGTTCATTTAAACAATCTGATATTTTCAGGGCTCTGCTGAAAAGATGCCACTGCCTCATTAAGAGTCTCATTAATTTTAAGGAGTAGACTTAAAGCAGCAGCATCTTTTTTTCAGGCTGCTGCAGAACCCTAAAAATTTTAAGAAAAATCAAGAAGGTGCCATGTTTGTGCTTGAGTGAAATCTTAGGCAATTCTGCAGAATCATTTTTGAGGTGTGCCCAACCTTAAAAATGATAGCTTAATGAAGTAATGAAATTCAATGCATATTAATATATTTTTCAGTAATTATGTTGTAACAGAGGTGGGCAATCTGAAGCCTCAAGATCACATGGTATCCCTAAATTGTAATATTGGTTATTGGAGGCCCTGCCTACTTTACTCAATCAACAGTGAGTAAACCAAGCCAGCAAACAGAATCCTTACTGTAATTCTACATAGTGACAAATGCTGCTTTGCAGAGGGAAATGTAGGGACCTGGAATAATGTAATGGTATGTGGGAAAGACCTCGGGAGATGGGATGAAGAGATGCTGCTTAGGGACTGTTCAGCTGAGAGACAGCACAGCTCACAGGTACATCGTTGGCAGAACAAGAGAAGAAAACCTTCCCTACATTCTCGGACTGAAAAAGTGACTGTGGGTGAATTGTACTTTATAACTTGCAAGATTCGGTTAATATAATTTTGCAACAGAGTAGAATTAGTTTATCTTGCCAGGTTTCTTTTCTGGTCTACCTTCCTTTCAGATAACTACACCCCAAGTTGCAATGTTTTAGTGCTGTGCTAGCTTTGTTTTGCTTTATTTTTCTGCCTTTCAGACCTAAATTAGTAAGTAACAGGAAAAAAAATATGTCTGTGAGGTAGTTGGTGTAATATGCCTTTTGTCAAATATTTCAGAAAACTGTACTGGGTAGATGCCCATAAAGATTGCCTCTATGTAGCTGAGCTCGATGGCAGATTCAAGAAAAAACTAATTGATCGGTGCTTGGATCCTGACAACACCTTCTGTTTTCAGTATCCTAGAGCAATTGCTGTTCATCCTAAATATGGGTAAGCTGGTTCGGTATTTTCTTTAATAAATGTAAAGATATTAACCTACTCTGTTAAGTCATAATAAATGTTCTCACAATTACAAAGTTGAAAGAGGTCATCTAAATCAACAAGCATTTGATCAGTACAAGAATTCAAATGAGAGCATAGAATTATAGTTACCTGTTAGTATAATGGCTAATAAAGGTTTTTAAAAATTGCAAAATAATGGAAACTGATCAAGGACAGATTCAATGTAGAAATGGAGAAATTTTCTGACAGTGAGAACAATCAACCAGTGGAACAGCTTGCCTTAAGAAGTTGTGGGAACTTCATCACTGGAGGCTTTCAAGAAGAGACTGGACTGCCATCTGTCAGAAATGGTGCAGGGTCTCCTGTTTGGGTGGGGGGTTGGACTAGATGACCTACAAGGTCCCTTCAAACTCTGTTATTCTGTTATTAATTTCAAAAGGAACACAGATCTTATGTGTCTTCTTGCCCAGAGATCAGTCCTCTTATTTTGAGGCTAGACATCTTTTTGGTTAATTGTGCTGCTATGCTGAATAAATCTGATGTAGTATTATATTGGGGGGAAAAGGTGAATTCAGTCAAAAAGATTTCAAGAATAAAAGGGTTGTTTTAGCAAGTAATATAATACATCACTTAGAAAAAAAACCCTTGAGTTTTTTGAGAAATTGCCAGAATATTACTTCCTAAAACTCAGATTGATACAAACAGAACCTGAGTGACCTCAAGATGTGTTGACTTCAATTCTCAGAATTCTCAGCTATAGTCATGCTGTAAAGGGAATTCTGTAAGTCCATGTATTGGTTTTCACTCAGGTAGCCAACCTTGACTGAACTCAAAAGCTAATCAGATTCAAACCATGGTAGTAGCATTTGTGCAGGCTAGATAAGAAAGAGAGAGAGAGAGAGAGAGAGAAACAGAAACAGAAACAGACAGACAGACACAGACAGACAGAGAGACAGAGAAAGAAAGGAGGGAGGAAGGAAGGAAGGCAATTCTATCTTTGAAGAAGGAAATAATAATGTTGCCAAGAAACTGACATGGAATTTATTTTTATGAAGTCACTAAGACTTTTAACTCAAAGGAGACTTTACTTTAATTTCTAAGTCTAAATCTGTAACTTGCCTTCTTTAATTACTTTTTTGTCCATTTCAAAATAAAACAGCAAGTCATTCAGCTGTTGAATGTATCAAAAGATTGAGCATGGCAGTCATTTTACTTTATTCCCATTCGTAAAACATTTGTGTGTGCAAGTGTCTGTGCACACATGCGTGTGTGTATCTGTCTGAGCCGCTATCAACTTCAATCCAATCTTTTTATATGAAATAATTTATCTCAACCCTCAGCAAATATTAGATTAAAATTCTCCTACCGGGGCCTTTCACAGCAGCAATATATTTTAAACATTAAAAAAAACCTCATATTGCTGTCTGGAGGTTGCTGTAATAAATTTTCTCCTTTGCTGTGTGTTTGCTTATTTTGCAGTGTGGGTTTTTCCCCCCCACCCTTTCATCCTTTTGTCCAGGGAAATGTATCTATTTTTGTATTACATCCGGCAAATTATGGATCAGTTTTCTATTCTGTTTATTAAAACAGGCAAGTCTACTGGACAGATTGGGCACAGCGAGCGTATATCGGACGCGTGGGAATGGATGGCAAGAATAAGACGGTGATTATCTCTGCCAAGTTAGAGTGGCCTAATGGACTTACCATAGATTACACCAACGACAAGCTCTACTGGGCAGACGCCCATCTAAACTACATTGAGTACGTACATAGAGAAGAATAAAGCAACTGGGTAACTCTTCCTATCAGATTTTGAGGGTTATCAAATGAGATTTTAGTGGCAGCTTTAATTCAGTTAAAAGATCTGCAGCTACCAGTTAGAAAACTATTTGCTCTGTGATTTCAGCACAACAATTAGCAATCAGTAATGATAAAAGAATTCCAGATCATCATAATGTGGAGTTCTGTAAGGCATAGTAATGCGTAAATGGCTCTTTTTTTTTTTTGCTGAATCGTCTTCTATTCTACTATATTTTTTAAAAAAATAATGTTCTTAATGGTAATTTAGCAAATAGGTATCCTAGTGCTAGGATAAGGATTATTTGGTTTAGTGATTCAGGCCATAGAAACCAGGAGACTTGAGTTCTAGTTCCATCTTAGCCATGAAAGCTGGCTGGGGGACCTTGGGCCAGTCATTCTCTTTCAGCCACAACCCACCTCACAAGGCTGATGTTGTGGGGAAAATTGGAGGAGGAAGGGTGATGAGATATTGAACACCGCCTTGAGTTGTTCATAAAAATAATACAGGTGGGATTTCAATAAAGAAATAATAACAGAATAAGAATTAATAGAACTGCTTCTGGTTGGTAAAACATGCAGTTCACCTGTGTGTTCTCCTTGAGTCCTGAATTCTGTATTAAAATTTGAGATACTTTTCAAGCTAGCATGAGATGGCAGACCGTGTTTTAAAAAGAGATTATGTGGAATAGAGAAGACAGATACCAGGCTTGCAAGATTTATTTTTTACTGGACCCCTAAAGCCCATCAAGATAGTCTAACATTAAAAATTCAGTCCAAAATTAATTAATTTTGAGCCGTTGGGTTTTGTTCAGAATGTTGTGTGGTTTATTACCCAACTTTGTTTTGCAACACAAAAGGCAAAGATCCTACTTGAATAAAAGCTAGAATGAGAAGTGTGACTATGTTAGAACAATACATCTATTCCTTCCTATTTAGTTCCTCTTTAAAATGCGCTAACTAAATCAGAATAACTAGGGTGAAAAAGTTTAATGCAAAACTTTTACTTGGATTCTATCCTTTCATTCCTTTAACAACAGTGAATCTGGAGGCATGCTAAATGAATAATCTCTGCTTGACTCTAAAGCTAAGTTTGTTTGCCTTGAAATTCATTTCACTTTCAGGATGAGCTAAGTCAGAATGATTGGCAATTGTACATCAGCATGCTTACTTATGAAGTAAATACAGGTAGTCCTCTACTTACGACCACAATTGAGCCCAACATTTATGTTGCTAAGTGAAATGTTTAAGTGAGTTTTGCCCCATTTTTATGACTTTTCTTGCCACTGTGTTTAAATGAATCATTGCAGTTGTTAAGTTGGTAACACGGTTGTTAAGTGAATCTGGCTTCCCCATTGACTTTGCTTGTCAGAAGGTCACAAAAGGGGATCACATGACTTCGGGACCCCATACCCGTCATAAATATGAACTAGCTGCCAAGCTGCTTAATTTTGATCATGTGACCTTGGGGATGCGGCAACGGTCGTAAGTGTGAAAAATGCTCCTACATCACTTTTTTCAGTGCCGTTGTAACTTTGAATGGTCACTAAATGAACTGCTTTAAGTCAAGGACTACTTGTACTTTGTAAGTAATCCTTATAATAATATAGAAACATATAAAAACATTGCAAAGTAGTATTTTGCATGATTAAAGGTAAAGGTAAAGGTTCCCCTCTCACATGTGTGCTAGTGGTTCCTGACTATTTCCACTCTTTCAGAAACAAGCAGAATGTTGATTATGGATTATGTTTCCTTTTTTTCCCCCCCTTCAGTGTTATGTGTTATGTTTTCTTCTTATAGGTATTCAGATCTTGATGGCCAACACCGTCATACTGTGTATGATGGGGTATTACCTCATCCGTTTGCAATTACGATTTTTGAGGATACCATCTATTGGACTGACTGGAACACAAGGACCATTGAAAAGGGAAATAAATATAACGGAGCAGGCAGAATGGTTCTCGCGAACACCACTCACCGGCCCTTTGATATTCACGTCTATCACCCATACAGGCAACCCATAGGTAAGGGATTTATTCTGTGAGGGTAGGTATGGATTCTGGATTTAGCTCTGTCACGAAAATAGGAAGTGGAAAGACGTGGGCAGTTTACAAAGGTGTACTTCCAACTGTTATTTATTTATTTATTTATTTTTAATTTGCATTTATATCCCGCCCTTCTCCGAAGACTCAGGGCGGCTTACACTATGTCAAGCAATAGTCTTCATCCATTTGTATATTATATACAAAGTCAACTTATTGCCCCCAACAATCTGGGTCCTCATTTTACCTACCTTATAAAGGATGGAAGGCTGAGTCAATGTTGGGCCTTGTGGGACTTGAACTTGCAGTAATTGCAAGCAGCTGTGTTTATAACAGACTGTCTTACCAGCCTGAGCCACCAGAGCCACTTATTTATTTATTTATTTATTTGTCAATCATATATAAGATAACAGGTAAAAGTATAAACATAATTTGGATACATGAAAAGAGTAAGTCAGAAGGAATATTAGGAGAGGGACGGTAGGCACTCAGGTGTACTTATGCACGCCCCTTTTGGTCTACTGCTTGCACTGGTTTTTATCATGTGCTATTATCTTCAGTTTAAATTTATGCTCGGTGATGATTTGGATTATCAGTTCCTTCTGCTGAACATTTTGATGTAGTTTTTGACTTGCTCAGATTTTCATTCCCTTATCTGTCCCGTATGGCAAATCTCAAGCTGATCTGCCATTTCTCATGGGTTTTGCAAGAGATGGAAGGAAAAACCGAACCCAATCTACTATCGGCTCCTGATTACATGCTCCATATAATTAGTCACCAATTTCTATTTAATAAGTCAGGGTCAGGGAATGTTTCCTGGATGTTAGGTGGACTGAATACAGACTTATGACCACAATGGAGCCCAACGCTTCTGTCCTTAAGTGAGACATTAAGTGAGTTTTGTCCCATTTAACAACTTTACTTGCCATAGTTGTTAAGTGAATTGCTGCAGTTGATAAGTTTAGTAACATGGTTGTTGAGTGAATCTGGCTTCCCCATTGATTTTGCTTATCAGAAGGTCACAAAAGGTGAGCCCATGACCCCAGGACCAGGGGTGAAATCCAGCAGGTTCTGACAGGTTCTGGAGAACCGGTAGCGGAAATTTTGAGCAGTTCGGAGAATCAGTAGCGGAAATTTTGAATAGTTCAGAGAACCGGCAAATACCACCTCTGGCTGGCCCCAGAGTGTGGTGGGAATGGAGATTTTGCAATATCTTCGCCCAGGAGTGGGGAGGGAATAGGGATTTTGCAATATCCTTCCCCTGCCACAGCCACTAAGCCACACCCTGGCCTCCAAGTGACGCCCACAGAATCGGTAGTAAAAAAATTTGGATTTCACCACTGCCTAGGACACAGCAACGGTCATAAGTATGAACCACTTGCTAAGCTTCTGAATTTTGATCACATGATCATAGGGATGGTACAAAGATCATAAGTGTGAAAAATGGTCATAAATCACTTTTTTCAGTGCTATTGTAACTTTCAAGGGTCACTAAATGAACTGTTGTAACTCGATATTCCATTTATCGGTATGAAACGGTATTCCATTTAAACACTTTCACATAGGGCCAACATAGGGAACGGTTCAAATATTTTCTTTGAGTCCAATGTATCCTGGTGCAGATCTGTAGGTTATAAAATGCAAAATTTGGATTGTTAGATCAGAGCAAAGATTGGAGCATTCTTGACCATTTTATAATAATAATAATAATAATAATAATAATAATAATAATAATAATAACAACAACAACAACAACAACAACAACAACAACAACAACAACAGCAGCAGCAGCAGCAGCAGCAGCAGCAGCAGCAACAGAATTGGAAGGAACAACAACAGAATTGGAAGGGACCTTGGAGGTCTTCTAGTCCAACCCCCTGCCCAGGCAGGAAACCCTCCACCATTTCAGACAAATGGCTATCCAACATCTTCTTAAAAATTTCCGGTGTTGGAGCATTCACAATTTCTGGAGGCAAGTTGTTCCACTCATTAATTGTTCTGACTGTCAGGAAATTTCTCCTTAGTTCCAACTTGCTTCTCTCCTTGATCAGTTTCTACCCTGATTATTAGCAATAATGCCATTTGTGGTATTTTGTCAATGGAGAATAATTAGATATTTCTCACCTCATTTTTTTTTTTTTACTAGTAAGCAATCCTTGTGGGACCAACAACGGTGGCTGTTCTCATCTGTGCCTAATAAAAAATGGTGGCTCTGGTTATTCCTGTGAATGTCCTGATAACTTTATGGTAGTGCAGTTGGGCAGCACAGGTCATTGCCTCCCAATGTGCTCCAGCACTCAATTCCTGTGTGCTGACATTGAAAGGTAGGCATATGCAATGACACAATTGCTTTATTTGTTGCTTTTTATGTCCTATACGTCAAGGATGCTTCCAGTTAGGATACTGTATGTTACTGCTTGACTCTCATTTAGTAAGAAAAAGGGTTGTCCACACTCAATGAGCTTTATGTAAGATACGGATCTGAATCTGAAATTCTCCGTTTTAGTCTGACCTTCTACTCGCTATCCCAACCTTCCCTCCCTGGTGCTTCATCTAGAAGGTTGGACTGCAATCCCCAGCTAGAAACTTCAACAGTTAGTGGCCAGTTGAAGTCCAGCCAGCAACTTCAACAGTTGGTGGCCTTTGGAGGGCCCAGTAACATAGGATTCCTCCTTTCTACTTCTTCAGTAACATTGGCTCTTGTCACTTTGCTACCTGGAGTGCTATTAAAATGATCAGATTGGGTGTCAAACTCACGATGACACGTTGTCACATGACATATCACAACTTCCCCCCCCTTCACTAAACCAGGGGTGGGGATGGCCAGTGGATGTCACATCTGGCCCGTGGGCCGTGAATTGGACACCCGTGGCCTAAGTTACCCAATGCTTTGGGTTGAAAAGGGAAAGGACTCTTCCTCATTTGCAGCATCTGCTACAAGCAATGCCCTTGTACTTCATATCTGCAAACTCCTACAAAGAAACACATTGTCTGTTTCCCATAGATGCATTCCTATCTGGTGGAAATGTGATGGCCAAAGGGATTGTCGGGATGGGTCCGATGAACCTCCCACATGTCCAGTTAGATACTGCCGCGTCGGGCAATTCCAGTGCAATGATGGCAACTGTACTAGTTCCCACTACTTGTGCAACAGTGTTCCAGAGTGTCCTGATGGATCCGATGAGGATCATGTGCTTTGTGGTATGTGGCAAGCTCTCTAATCTATTCATAAATATCACCCAGGTATTTATCATCATGACCATAAACCGGTCTAGACTGTTCTGTTTCTATGAGTAGGAAGTAGACAGACCTCAACAGAATAGCCATTATGACAAAGCCGCTTTGAGTTTTTAGTATATCCACCAGATTCATTACTTGGGGCTCTCTAGCTTTCCATGCTGTCAAGATGTCTATAGAGTCATCCAGGTCATGGTGTCCCAAAGGTGCTTTTTCAAGAGGCAACTGGACTTTCTGATTTTTCTTTGAAGATGTTTTGCTTCTCATCCAAGAAGCTTCTTCTTGCTGTCAAGATTTTCTGGCTTCTGGACATGTCCACCACATATGATAATAAGATCCTGGTAACTGATGACATTTCCAACATCTAGCTGGTTTGCCTTTAAACATTTTTGCCAGTTTCTCAGGTGGCATATGCCATCTATAAAACATTTTATATTGATTTTCTTTATATGCAGTGGACATTGTTAATTTATAATTCCTTTCCCATAGCTGTTGCCATTTGTCTAGGTCTATTGAATATCCAAAATTTTTAGCCCAAGCTATCATAGATTCCTTTACTTGTTCCTCTTCTAACTCAATCCCCAACAAAAAGTTATAAGTTTTTTTGATTAATTTGTCCTCTGTTCCTGTGAGAATCCTATCCGGTTCAGTCTTTTCTAAATAAAAACCATAGAATTTAACATCTTTCTGATATATTGCTTGTATTTGCATATACATATACTAATCTAACTCAATCCCCTGTTCTTCCAAATCTTGTTTCTGCTTCAGTTCCTCCGTCTGTTAACAAGTCCCTATACCTAGCAATATTTCTAAGATTAACAATATTTGGATGTATTAAAACCTCAATTGCTGATAACCATGTTGGAATTTTCATATAGTATTTATCTCTAATCTTCTCCCATGCCACTAGCAATGCATTTCTTATGTAGCATCTATGAAAGTATGTGTGTATCTTACTTCTAGTTCAAGATTTTCTGAGAGTCGAAATTCCATTGCATCTGGAAGATACCTGGGCTGGATGAAGCATCTCCATAACAATGTTTCTCTGTATAAAATGTTTCCATCTGTCTGCATGTCAGGGTTGTCAGGATATTTTTTGGGGGGGGAGTGGGGCAAATTGTGAATTTCATTTGGAGAAGGAATTACCTTATGATTATTTTTTTTACAAAGTTCTACTTTCTTTTAGCCAATCACCAATGCGAATCTCACCAGTGGCAATGTGCCAACAAGCGATGCATCCCGGAAGCCTGGCAGTGTGACCGAGAAGATGACTGTGGTGATAATTCAGATGAGGATAGCGCTCATTGTGCCAGCAGAACTTGTCTTCCAGGCCAGTTTGCGTGTAACAATGGCCGATGCATCCCCCAGACCTGGAAATGCGATATGGATAATGATTGTGGTGATAACTCAGATGAACCATTCCATGAATGCAGTAAGCAAAACACATCTTGAACTACTTTATCATCGCTGTACCAAATTAAGAAGCACTGTTTGGCTTTACTCTTGGTGGTCACTGCCAAACAATGTGAAAGGCAGGAAGAATGAGGGGGGCAGAGGTGTAGGGCAGAGGTCTTCAAACTTGGCAGCTTTAAGACTTGTGGACTTCAACTCCCAGAATTCTCCAGCCAGCTATGCTGGCTGGAGAATTCTGGGAGTTGAAGTCCACAAGTCTTAAAGCTGCCAAGTTTCCCCTGGTGAAACTTCCACAAGACTTCCCCTGGTGAAACTTCCACAAGTCTTAAAGCTGCCAAGTTTGAAGACCTCTGGTGTAGGGGAATAACTCTCTGAAGTGCATCTTTCCTATTATACGTATTACAGAGCATGAAATAAGGACGGTCACATTGCTTCCAGTTGAAGAAACACCTGATTCTTTATGCATGAATATTAACCTTGACTAAACAAATAGTTGCTTCCATGTTGAAAGGGATGGAAGAACAGACCTTTATTTACCTGTAGTCACCTCAGGGAGTACACTTTGTACTTGGATGTGAAAGACTTCAAGGAAAACCCTACTAACAGTATGGAACTGTTCCACTGCTTTTCCTGCCCCGTTGCTTCTTTCCTTTTCCTAAATAAAGAACCCCTTTCTTTTTGGAAATCAACTTGGGAAAGGGGCAGGGTCCCTGTCATTCCTGATTTGAAATAATTAACCCTTTAGAGTGCCATCTGGTATCTATATACAGTACCTGGGTTCAGCCCCATCAAACTCATTTCTGAACTGATGCATAAGAACGTCAGACTCAAATACCATTCTAATCAGATATAATATACCACCTGTGAGTGGAAAATGTAATATAAAATCCATCTCAGCAATTTTATATTAAATCAATGAAGAACTCTGTTGAATCCATGTATCACATCAGGAAAAGATTTAGTTTGAGACTGAGAGATATCTCTAAACCTCAAAAGAGTTGAGCATATACCGAAGTTGTTGAGCCCTGAATTTGGTTCTGTTGAACCGAATTATCTGGGCCCAGCAACTTTGGTATATAATGAATACTTATTGACAAAATATTATGCTAATAGGAGAGAATTAAGCCAGTACAATTATAAGGCGGTGCCTCTCCCAGCCAAAATGGGGCACGGGGCGGTGGTGGTGTTGCGTGAGCCCCCCTCCTCCCCATGGCCTGTTTTCGGCCTCCACAACATCCTGAAGCACTCTGCCAGCCAAAAATGCCGCCCCCCGCAGCCCATATTCAGACAGCAGAGTGCTACAGGAAGCCCTGGAGGCCGAAAATGGGCTGTGGGGGGGCTTGTGTGCCCCCCCATACCCCATACCCCCCCATACCCAGTGCAGATGAATCCAGCACTACCTGGAAAGGGTAGTGCTGGATTCATCTGTTCCATCTCCTGTCTCTCTGCTCCGCCAGCTGGCCTGCGGAGAACTACAATGCTGATCCAGTCCTCGAAGAAATCCAGTTTGACACCCCTGATCTACATAATAATACACTTTAAAAAATAAATAAATGCAGTCACTGTCTCACTTGTTGAGCATCTTTATGTGAAAAACACTTCATTGAACTGAAAAATGAATATCTATATTAGTGTTGTCGTTTATTTACTACCGCATTTTTGAAAATAACCTTGGTGTGATGCTTATTATTTTCTCTAATAAAGAATTTGATCAAAATTTCATGTAATTTTCTCTCTCTCTCTCTTTTTTTTCAGTGGGTCCTGCCTATCGATGCGATAATTATACAGAATTTAGCTGTAGGACCAATTACCGCTGTGTCCCTCTCTGGACTGTCTGCAATGGTTACAATGACTGCAGAGACAACAGTGATGAACAAGGCTGTGGTAGGTTTAAGAGCTGCAAAATGCAATGCCTTGTAAAAAGTGACAGCCCCATATTTGCTTCCATGCCACTTGCAAGCAAAGCTTCTATGAGACTGTTAGTGGCAGAATGTCACAGTAACGGTTGCTTTTCATTTGCTTAAGACCTGGGAGGTCATTAGCAACGCTTTAAATTAAAGACCTGGGAGGTAAATTCATTTACAGCATTTGAAATTGTTGAATTTTCCTCTCTTGGGAAGGTCCAAATTATCTGAAACTGTCACCTAGTTATTACTGTCTACATTCAATTGCGGCTGTTCCCCCTCAAGATGCAGTGTAATTTGTGCTCATTTGCTGTGAATTAAAACATAGATATATGAGTATCTTTTCATCTGGGCATATTTTTGTTAAGTGGAAAGAATAGCCAGTTTGGTGTAATGGTTAAGGCGCCAGACTTGAAACCAGGACGCTGTGAGTTCTAGTCCCACCCGAAAGCTCTCTGGGTGACTTTCAGCTAATCATGTTCTTTCAGCCGAACTCGCCTCACAAGGTTGTTGCTGTCAGGAAAATAAGAGGAATGAGCATTATTAGTATGTTCGCCACCTTGAGTTTATAACAATAATAAAGGCAAGATATAAATAATTATATATGACTATCTTTTAAAGTTTTTCTGAATATTTGACAAATCCACAAAGGCTATGCATAATAGTAAACGAAGTGTGCTTGAAATAAAAAGAAAATCAAGGAGCTCTATTGCTAAGAGAAAGTGGTTAAGATGGTAATGGGTGACAGTGAGAAGGTGGAACTTGGTACGGATTTACATTTGAGGGTGCTGAAGCAGAAGTGATCGCCAAACCTTTCTTGGTAATCTTAGAGAAATCCTGAAAGTGAGATTCTGAAAGACAGGAGGGAACCAAATCTCCTAATACTCTACTTAATAAAATTGCAAAATAGGGCTGTAGAAGATGCTACTCCTGCTATAGATGAACTCATACAGTAGTTGATTGAAAGACTAGTTAATATCTCCACTTGAGGAAGGAACAATCTAGTGGAGGCCACAGGCCTCTGCCCTGGGCCATGTACTGTTCAACACTTCTGTCTGTGATTTGGTATAAGGGGCTGGGGCCAGTGGTGGGATTCAAATAATTTAACAACCGGTTCTCTGTCCTAATGATTTCTTCCAACAACCAGTTCACCAAACTGCTCAGAAAGTTAACAACCGGTTGTCCCGAAGTGGTGCGAACTGGCTGAATCCCACCACTGGCTGGAGTTGATGATACAAAGCTGAGAGGAAACTGGCTAATATTTAAACGAAATGAGTATTTAAAAGATACACTGTAGAGTAATGTGACCAGTGGGCAGTCATGAACAGGAGGGGATTTAAGTTAACAAATATAATAGTCTGTGCAGGGGAAAAAAGTAAGGCATGGAGGGGTTAAATGGCCTGCCAGGAGTTAAATTTCCTTTGCTTTACAGACCTGTGAAGGTTATAAATGTGAGGATTGCTTGGAAAGTTACATTTTCATCACCATCATAATTATTGAACAAGGCAGTCACTAAAGAAGGACTACCTGTATTTCTTTTCTTTTTCAAAGTATGCCTTTGAAGGAGTCACTTTACAACAAAGTATTTTACTTTTTACTGTTTCTTTTAACAAACACAAAGTCTTAAAACACAAAGTCTTTAAAAAACAAAGTCTTTTACTGTTTACTGTTTCTTTTAACAAACACAAAGTCTTAAAACACAAAGTCTTTAAAAAACAAAGTCTTTTACTGTTTACTGTTTCTGCTGTCGACATCCCTGTACCAACCTTATTTGCCTGTACCAACCTTATTTGCACGTCTCTTCTTTCCCAGTTGCATTTGAGAAGGGTGTGTTAATTGTTGCTGGCAATTGATTTCTCTCTGTCTTGGGCACGGGTGTGTTCTGCAGAATCCCTGACTTGTGATCCTTTGGGAGATTTCCGCTGTGAGAATCACCGGTGTATTCCACTGCGATGGAAGTGCGATGGAAACGACGACTGTGGCGATGACTCCGATGAACAAAACTGCAGTAAGGGCTTTCCTTTTTTCTTTCTTCCCCACCCCCAAAAAACTGTAGTGTTGGTTGCTTTGTATTAAAATACTTTTTACATTTACTTGCAGATGTCTTGATTGGGGGAGGGGGGTTGGAGGGGGCAATCCAGGGATGGGTTTCAAAATGTTTTACTACTGGTTCTGTGGGTATGGCTTGGTGGGCCTGGCTTGGTGGGCGTGGCAGTGGAAGATTACTGTAAAATCCCCATTTCCTCCCAATCAGCTGGGACTTGGAAAGCAGAGAATAGATGGGGGTGGGGCCAGTCAGAATTTTTACTACCGGTTCTCCAAACTATTCAAAATTTCTACTACTGGTTCTCCAGAACTGGTCAGAACCTGCTGAAACCCACCTCTGGGGCAATCTATCCCTTCCAAACTGCATAATTAATTTCCAATATTTTTAATGAAAAATTTAGCAAGTGAGCAACGTAACAGTATCAACAGATTGAGGTATTCTGTTCTGAATGACTCTGCAAAAGTTCACATCGCGTTTGAATGATTCTTATTGCAAGGTCCTCGTGAATGCACAGAAAGTGAGTTTCGGTGTGCAAACCTGCGCTGCATTCCTTCTCGGTGGCTGTGTGACCATGACAATGATTGTGAAGACAACTCAGATGAAGTAGACTGTGGTGCGTATTGCAGTTTGAATTTGTCCTTCCTTTGACTTTATGCAAATCCCTCTCCTTTTCCCTCTGCCTCCCACTCCTTCCCTCCCAACTAAACCAGCCACCTCATGGCTTTTAAAGAAAAAAAAAAAAGATTTCACTACTTATTTACTCTTCTTTTCAGAACTAAGGACCTGCCACCCGGGTTTTTTCCAGTGCAACAGTGGCCACTGTATTGGAGAACAATTTCGGTGTGATGGGAGTGCCGACTGCCTGGATTTCTCTGACGAAGCTTCTTGCCGTGAGTTCTCAGATTTGTGGCAGAAACTTGATGCCGGTTCCTTACAATATCATGTCTTCTTCTTTTGTGAGGCAGGGGAAATAAACGGCTATCTTTCTTTCCTATGTCAAGAAATACTGAATGCAGTCAAGGATGAGCAGAAATGATAAAAAGAGAATTCCAGCATCATTGTAGGACTCTTTCTCCCCCTTGCCCCATACAGTCTCCCAGATCCCTAAAATCTGCTCTATATTCCTCAACTTTAAGGTTGCCGGGAACAAAAGAAATCAGATACAGGTAGTCCTCGAATCATGACCACAGTTGAGACCAGAATTTCTGTGGTTAAGCAAGTTGTTGAGTGAGCCACAGCCAATTTTACCCTTTTGTTCCATGGTGGTTAAGTAAATCACTTGCAGTTGCTATGTTAATAACATGATTGTTAAGCGAATCTGGCTCCCCTCCCATTGACTTTGCCTGTCGGAAGCCAGCTGGGAAAGTTGCAAATAGGGATCAAGTGACCCTGGACCATTGCAACCATCATAAATGCATGCCAACTGCCTGAAGTTTGACCAGGTGACCATCACAATGCTACAATGGTTGTAAGTGCGAGTACTAGTTTTAAGTCAGTTTTTCCAGTGTCGCTGTAACTTTGAACGGTCACTAAATGAATGGTTGTAAGTCAAGGACTACCTGTACACACTTTATTCTGCCTGATTACTTTTTTTTTTTTTTTTAAAAACAAGATTCTTTCCTGTTTCTACTCCATATTATATTTTTCTACACAATCTCAGTACAGCAGTGGTATCCAATCTTTCCGGCTCTGCTGACTGGCAGCAGTGATGGGCGGGGAGGGGATGATTTCTCACGCACGCCTATTGCTTGGGCAAATGGACCTTCATATGCTCACCCACTGCTTCCTAACAACCGCAGATCCCAACGGGCTGTGGACTGGTATCGGCTTTGGGGACCCCTGCAGTACAGTATAAAGCAATGTTGTTGTTTTTTAAAAAAAGATATCCTTTATTAAAGTTGTATGATGTTGCTATTACTAAACTCCTCTAAAAGCCAGGAACTAAGGGATATCTTTGTAATGGGGAAAACATCAATTTACTAGAACATATGAGATTATGTATGAAGAAAAAGATTAAGAAACTGCTTGCATAGTATTACAAGGGCCATGATATTAAAATTGAATGTCTTTTTATCAGCCACTCGCTATCCAAATGGTTCTTACTGTCCGCCTTCAATGTTTGAGTGCAAGAACCACATCTGTATTCAGCCCTACTGGAAATGTGATGGCGATGACGACTGTGGAGACGGGACAGATGAAGAACTTCAGTTCTGCTGTAAGCTGAAGATTTGCTGTTGTTGTTTTTAAAGCCCACTCTGTAATCTATCTTTGGAACCATCCGTCTTTGAAATGCCAGAAAATTGGAACTGAGAAATTGATTTTATATTTAAATGATAGATTGGCAACCACATACTTAACTTCCCATATACTAACCTCCTCTTGGATTCAGGATCAGCTTTTTCTATAACATGGAGAAGGGGCTTTTTGAGAACGCACAGATGCTTAGATCTAGTTGATTTTGGCATATGCATTTTTATAGATAAGGGAATTGATATATAATGCAGTAAATGAAATACAGAGAATACTAAGCATATTACAGAGATTCCCAAGCCTGAGGGGTAAGTTAGAAAATTAATCAGGGAGTTGGAAGTTCTTCATGTCAACCTGAAAAGAATCTTAAAAAGCTTTTCTCAGATCTACTCATAATAATAATAATAACAAAACAACAACAACAACAACAACAATAATAATAATATTTTAATTTGTATACCGCCCTTCTCCCGAAGGACTCAGGGCGGTGCACAGCCAAAATAAAATACAAAAATACAAAAAGAACAGCACATACAATACTAAGAACAACCCCTTAAAAAACTTATTCAATTGGCCAAAATTTAAAATACAATAACACCCTATAAAATTTACAGAAATTTAAAACCCATAAAAGCAAATTAAAATTTTAAAATCAAGATACTCATACTCATGATAAACTCTGAGATCAAGGTAGGAATGGTTATATATGTTTTCAGATAAAATCAATTTATGTATAAATAAGGGGGCATAGGACTCTATCTGACAACAGGATAGCTCTCCAAAAACAAAACAGAGCAGAACTAAATTTGCAATGGGTGAAAACCAGTAAAAGAAAGATGGACTTCAAAACTTCCTTCCAGGATCAGAGTGGACCTGCTCTTGCAGGATTGGGAAAGAAATTTAGAAACCAGGTTCTGCAGGCTTTTCCTACCTGGTATTAACTATAATTAATATTGACCATATGTTAACTGCAGATAATAGGATGGCACAGGGGTCTGCAAACTTGGCTCTTTTAAGACCTGTGGACTTCAACTCCCAGAGTTCCTCAGCCAGCAAAGCATGGCATAACTCTGATGAGATAGTGAGTCTCTGAATGTATACTTGTTCTCGATTACAGGTAATTGAAGCTACATGCTTGCACTGATCCATCTCCTTAAATATATGAATTCTACTACTAGTTTAGCACTACCATCTAACATTCAGGAAGTATTTTGAAACAGTGACCCATAAACAA
Organism: Ahaetulla prasina; assembly: GCF_028640845.1. Classification (NCBI taxonomy): domain Eukaryota; kingdom Metazoa; phylum Chordata; class Lepidosauria; order Squamata; family Colubridae; genus Ahaetulla; species Ahaetulla prasina. Next base: position 218,577,188 of record NC_080539.1, read on the forward strand.
TATTTAAACTCTCGTGACCTTTCCGATTTCAGTGGACGTTGTCTGTGAGCCCCCTCACCGCTTTCGTTGTGAGAATAATCGCTGCATCTACAGCCAGGAGTTGTGTAACCAGGAGGATGACTGTGGAGATGGAAGCGATGAGAAAGAAGAGCATTGTAGGTTTATCGATTTATCTGACCTACAGGAATGAACAGATTAATTTGCTGTTTGTTGTCTTAGTTTCGGGTGCTTGGACCTACATTGACCCTCTTAACTTTGTCCATATAGTTTGCAGAATAATAATTTACCAGTGATTACAAAGTTATGCAAAGTGTGCATGTCTTTTTTTATGCAGGCAAAGAACCTACTCCCCAGCCTTGCACTCCTGAAGAATTTAAGTGTGGTAATGGAAATTGTATCCCACTGCATTATGTCTGTGATAATTATGACGACTGTGGAAACCATTTTGATGAGCTCGGCTGCAGTGAGTATTGTTGTGGTTGCATGGACATTATTATGTTTTGTTGTTTTCTTGCAGGATTTCTCAGATGGGGTAAGGTGGAAACTTTATGTTTCAGGGCGATTGAAAGTTGTGGGGAAATCCACTGAAGTGAAACAATCCCCAAAAGAGAAAATGTTCCCTATCTGATCTATCTCACTGAAATATGATGTGTCGTGTCCCACTCCTCCTCTGACGGCCGGGTCTGGGAAGTCTGTATCAAGCGTGGCCACAAAGCCTCTGCAGCTTTGCCAAATTCCTGTCAGAGTTCTCAGGGCAGGCAGGAATCCAAGGTGTGATTTCAGCAACCAGATTAGACTTTGCCTGACTCAAGGAATGCCAAAAAGCAGATCCTTTATATAGGCCATGGGGTGTGGCTCCATGACTCAGCACTTATCCAGGCCTGCCCCTCCCTTCCTTTGGCTGACGTCGCCACTCCATTCTCTGGAAGCGGGGATCTGTCCACGTTTTGTCAGCTGCCAGCAATTCTAGCTCATGGCTGGCTTCTTGCTCACACGCTGTGGTGGGGAGGTTTATTTGCCCAGTCTGTCCGGGCATGGTGCCAGGGCTGGGAGTTGGAGGCATGCCAGGCCATTCTTCTTCACTATCAGTCTCTGGCTTAGATAACAGGAGATGGGAGGGGTCCGGCTGCGGTGAGTGGGGCGGATGAGGCACAACATGATGCCTCTATCCTTTCTCTATCCTATTTCATTTATTTTGGTAACACCAGTAGAGGGATTCAGCCAGGTCCGGTGAACCGGTAGTTAAATTGCTGGCTGGCCCCACCCCTTCCTGCCCTGCCCCCTCCAGGAGTCCCCACGCACCCCATTTTGGCTCAAGAAGACCTCGTAGGCCCAAAATGGGGTGCAGGGGGGGCGTTGCTGCCTGTCACACCCCATGGCCACACCCACCATGGCCATGCCCACCCACCCAGTCATTAGGACAGAGAACTAGGTGCTAAATTACTTGAATCCCACCACTGGGTAACACCATTCCAGCAGCTGAAACTTAAATGCAGGTGTTTTTTTTTTAAATCTTCCTGACACAATTTAAAACAGCATTCGGTAACCTGGTGCTCCCCAAATGACATATCCTATAATCCTTGGGCCATGCCATTGGGGGATTTATGGATGCTGAAAAGTGAAACATTGAGGAGGAACTGAGTTATGAAAGATTGCCTCAAATTATAGTGAACTATGCTCCCTCTGCATTAACCCCTTTATCCTTCCAGCTTATTTATTCGAAGCAAACTAAGAAGGAAAAGAACCTTTAACCTGCCAGTGATTTTAAATAAAGTGCTTCTTTTAATCAATATAACTGAGTGTAACTAATGGGGAACAGCTAAAATATAGTCACAGCTGTGTATATGTAATTAAGAAAAAAATCACGGCTCCAACAGAAAGAATAAAAGAGTGCTGTACTTCTGGATTTTTTTTTTAAAGTACAGCACTCTTTTATTGTTTCTGTTGGGGAGATGATTTTTTTAAATTAATTTAGAAGTGAGAAATTATTGGGCAAAAATTTGAATATGGCTAGAGAAAAAGATACAGCAACACATTGATCTTAAACCAGAGCTGTTCCTGTTGGGTATCTTACCAGAGAAATTCAGTAAAGAAAATACATATTTGATTATACATGTAATAACGGCAGCAAGAATGGTATTTGCACAAAATTAGAAAGTAGAAAAAATTCCTACAAAGGGAGAGCTAATTAAGAAAATATTAGAATGTGCAGAAATGAGTAGATTAACATTAGCAATTAGAGGGAAGGAAGAATTGGAGTATTACAAAATTTGGGGGCAATTTTATCAATGGATAGAGCCTGAATATAGACAATAGACAATGTAAAAATAAGAAACATGGGAAAAATATGTTGTAATACATTAAATTTAAATGTAAGAAGAAAGATAAATATGTACTAAGAAATGATAAATGTTGAATATGATGACACAAAAAAATTTACCCAGATTTTACACTGATTAATTAATGATGAATTATTTGTTTAAAAATATTTTTTTTAAAAAAATAAAAAAATAAAAGAGTGCTGTACTGTATATCAAAGGTTTTTCTCCCATTAAGGTTAATAGAATGAACACCAACTTATTTTTTTAGAGCCTCAGATATTTAAGGCATAATAATAAAGCCCAGCTATCAGGAGTTGTATTATTGGGATATTTTATAGTGGTTTTATGGATTTGACATCTTTGCAAACTGCTGGGAGTTGGTAGTCTTCTATAATCATTGTAAATAAAAACAGAAGAAAGGAGAAGAGGAAAAATACGTTGTTGGAAAAAAAGAGGAGTCAAAAGCGATAGGACTTTACAGTCTGCTGCTCATCAACATCAGTTAGAATTTTTTAATCCATTGATTTTTTTTTGGGTGATGACAATTTAACCAAAGTTCCTTAAAATGCCATTTGAAAGGAAAGGTGTTCCTTTCAGCACCATCGCTATGGAGCAACCTGGTACTATACATGAGTTAACTCTAAAATGGATCGGAGCCTAAATGTTTTGAAAAGGATTCACTGTTAATTAATGGATGACTTCTTTGTAAAGCATAATTATGGGTGCTTCTTAAAATAGCTGCAATTGTTTTCTGCCCCCAAAGTGCAACGATCACCCACAACACTATTACCTTAGTAATAATGGTATTTTCAATCAAAATTGCTTTGTGATTTTTTTTTTATTTCAAAGGTTATTTTCTTTAAGAATAGGATAAAGCCAAAGGGAAATTGAGGAAAAATGCTATGAATTGTAATTCTTTTATCCTTACTGATCAAAACTTACGTCTCCCTCTCCAACTCTTTTTCTTTAAGATCCCGGAACAGGCAGAACATGTGCTGAAAATATCTGTGAACACAATTGTACCGACCTAAATGAAGGAGGCTTTATATGTTCCTGCAGGTCTGGATACAAGCCCAATGACCTGGACAGGAATAGCTGTGATGGTAATTTTCATCTATACTTTGTTTTCTACCTTGGAAATGCTCAGCAACCTTGAGGCCTCAAAATATCAATATATTGTGCTTTTCCCTTCAAACTTATTTTATTCAGTTCTGTTTTTCTTTTTATAGTGCCAAATCCTATGTCATGGTATATTTTAGATCATTGTTGAAAGTTGTTGCTCTGTTGTTGTTATTGTTGTTTATTTATTTATTTGCATTTATATCCCGCCCTTCTCCGAAGACTCAGGGCGGCTTACACTATGTTAGCAATAGTCTTCATCCTATTTGTATATTTATATACAAAGTCAACTTATTGCCCCCAACAATCTGGGTCCTCATTTTACCTACCTTATAAAGGATGGAAGGCTGAGTCAACCTTGGGCCTGGTGGGACTAGAACCTGCAATAATTGCAAGCAGCTGTGTTAATAACAGACTGCATTAGTCTGTTGAGCCACCAGAGGCCCTTGTTGTTATGCTTAAAAACATGCACACAAATTGAGATGATTATTGAAGGGCAGCTGGGGGAGAGATTCTGCTGGAAGGATGCTGTCAATGCAAACCTAATATCATTTGTCTGGCTTAGACTTAAAATGAAATCAAAGTGAACCAAACATTGCAACTGTCGGAGTAGAAAATAACATCTCAACCATGGCATTATGTTCTGTTCTAAACAAAAATGAAAACTCTTATTTATCATTGATTTCAGATGTCAACGAATGTGAAGTCTTCGGCTCTTGTCCACAGCTTTGTATGAATTCCAAAGGAAGTTATGAATGCTTTTGTGCTGAAGGATTTCGATCTGTTGGGGATCAGCAGGGAAGGCAATGTGCAGCCAATGGTAAGAGCAGCCAGGATTTCCCTGGAAATTATTTATTTTGTAGGGGTGGGCAGGGATATAGCCAGCACGTCTTACAGGAGGGGTACAGATCACAAAGCTGATCAGAGAGAGAGAATAACCACAGGTGCCAACCTAATTGGCTGGAGCGATCTTCTCCAGTCCAACTCAACCCAAGGCCAGGGGTCTCCATCCAAACTGTTATTTCCATTGAGGTGCTAAAGCTCAAGATAGTTCATTGGGCATTGATATATCCTTTCATTGAAAAGGAGAGATGTTATGGTGAGAACATACAGTATCACAACAAAGGTCTTCATCAACAATCAAGATGGGACAATATCAAAGAGCTTCCTACAGGACTTTTAACTACAGAGAGAGGATGTAGTCAAAGCTCTGTAACAGGAAATCAGATGGCTGCTGCTTGTGAAAGCTAATGCCCTAATAAAACGTATTTGTCTGGAAAGCACTACAAGTGTCTGTGTTTAGTTTATTATATAAGCTAACACAGTTCGTCTTCCAGCCATCTCTATTTAAAATAGGATTTCCTGGAAATTATTTTAGTCTAAGGCCAGGCTTCAAGCCTCCATTATAAATACTGGAACATATTCTATCCCTGTTTCTCAAACACCTATTCGCCTTACTGAATGATAAGGGGATGTTGAAATGGAAACCAATTTTAAAGTTGTTTATTAGGAATGTCCTGTTCAGAGAGACAAAGTGAAACATTTCACTGCATTTCAATTAAAACCTTCCAGAGGTTGTTTCATTACAACTGTTACCATCCTTCCCTATCAACCAGGCTAGCTAGGACACATTCAAGGTGTCAATCAACATCTGGCATGCCATTGATTTGACAATCCTAATTATAAAAATATACTAACAAGCTTATCTATGGATAACAAGAAGGCTACAACATAATAAATATTTTAACACTAGAAAGAGTATTACCAAAAACAGCCTCTGAGTTTTATAGCTAATTGTGCTACATCTTATAACCAAAATGCTTTATAGAAAGTAAATTACAAGCAGATGCTTTAAAAATCCCTTTTTTTGTTTGAATTGCTGAGTTACAACAACGTAGTGTTTTCTTTTTTCTTTTAGGTAACCCACCAATCTTACTTCTCCCTGATAATGTCCGTATTCGGAGATACAACATGTCATCTGAGCAATATTCAGACTATATTGAAAATGAGGAACACATTCAAGCAGTAGACTATCATTGGGATCCTGAAGGAATTGGCTTAAGTATGTTTTAGGTTTTGCACATTACAACAGAAGGCTCTTTTCAATGATGTAGCCATGGTGTGTGTGTGTGTGTGTGTGTGTGTGTGTGTGTGTGTGTATGTATGTGTTTCTTACTAGCAGAGAAATAACTTCAGAATTTGTTTTCCATGGATTCATTAAGTTATAGGCATGTACTGTTTTAAGTTCCTTATCTATTAAGTAGACATGATTGTAGCTTGTAAGAACTTTTGTAAAATGTAATATTATGAATCATTTGCAAATTAGACTTAAATATTTATTTATTATATTTTTATGCCACCCATCTCCCATCTATCTATCTATCTAGCTAGCTAGCTAGCTAGTTATCTATCTATCTATCATCTTAAACTTACTCTAAAGTATATAGTAAACTTGCTGCAGGAAACAGAGAAGAATCTTGTTGTCAGTTTCTATCATTTCTGGTTTAGCAATATATAATACTTGAAGAAACCATTCTGTAGGGACCAATGAGATCTCTTTCTTTCTCTTACAAATGTCATTTAGGGAGGCATGATTTTAGCATTGGATACAGTCATGGCTGTTTGGTTTAGATTTTGCTAAAGCAGCATTAGGATAAAATATAGAAAAGCGGACTTGTGGTCATCTAGTAAGCTGACTCCCAAAGGACCAAATACTAATTAAGAATTAGTATATTAAAAATTAGGAAGCCTGACAGCCTAGTTATCCATTTATAAAGAGATGTTTTCCAGGTTGTTAATTTTTACAAGATGTCTGTTGAAATACTTCTTGTTGTTCCAGGATAGCATACCTCTTTGAAGTAGTTCCAAGAGTTTCTGCAAATGGACACTTAAATTGCTTAGCACCAGCAATGCTGATCTTTGGTTCATAGGGCTTTAAACCATGCCCTGCCCTGCTGAACCCAACAAAAATGGGTGAATGATATACATATCCATTGCTACAGTTTAAGCCTGAGAGTATTTTGCAGATAGTCAGCAAGTTGGAGGCTTAAAAAAAATGCCTAAAAGGCATTCAGTTGGATCAATTCTTCTCAACCTAACAGAATTGGTGAACTGATTCAAAAATAATGTTAAGCCAGGTTTATTAAACTGTAATGCATTGAACAAATCATGCTGTATCAAAATTAAACCAATGTATACTTTGCACAATGTGTGAGCTGAGTTACTGCATGCTTCTTTCAATCCCGTATTTGAAATGTTAGAAACCCAGCATTGTCCCACTAAGCAATGTTTTTTTCCAGTGCAAATATAAAGAGAGGTCTGAACTCTTCTAGGTGTTGTATACTACAGCATTCTTGGACGTGGATCACAATTTGGTTCCATCAAACGTGCTTATATCCCCACATTTGAAAGCAGTGGAAATAATCCTGTGAAAGAAGTTGACCTGAACCTTAGATACTTGGTCAGTCCTGTTGGTTTAGCAGTGGATTGGGTTGGCAGGTAAGTGCAAAAGTTAGATAAAAGGGCTTCAGAAATACGCGCACACACACATCTTAGTTCAAAATTACTGAGTTATATTTCCCCCTGTGTAAAATAATTCTTGAATGCAGATTGGCATAATTTCTTGGCTCATGAATGAGGTGGGTAAACTTTTGTGGGTCTGTATTTGTTATTTTCATTGTTAAAGTTATTAATTAGTATTTATTGCCTCTGAAGGCTGGCATGAACAAGATAGTGATGCTATGATATAACAGGATCAGAATCTTACTCTCTGGCCATTTTTCATGCTCAGTGGACATTTGAAGTGTTCTTATTTAATTGGCCTATTAAACTTATTAGAAAATAAACACACTTTTCCCTTTATTTTCAAGAAAACATTCCCAAGAAATTGTGCTGGCATAATCTGATGAAATGTTAGCAGTGCAATTTTTGGGGTTTCACAGCAGGGGAATCTTGTTGAATAGATTCTGATTTGAAAACTGCCTGATTCAGGCCAATTGAGTTAAATATAAGGAAGAGGAAACAACGGTCAATAGAAGGAAGATTAACAAATAAATATTTAGGAATCTAATGTTAAACATGACTCAAAGAGTTATGCATTTTCTTTCTTAATTAGGCACCTTTATTGGACTGATTCTGGGACAAACAGAATAGAGGTGGCAAAACTTGATGGGAGATATCGGAAATGGTTAATCTATTCTCTGCTGGATCAGCCAGCTGCCATAGCAGTCAACCCTAAGCTTGGGTGAGTATTTTCAACCCGGAAGCACTTCGGTGCTTCTGACTTGAGTGCAAAAAAATAATAAAAATAATTGTGACAATAAGCAATATGGAATAATGCATTTCTTACAATTTTGGCTCAAAATTTCTTTCTCTTTCTTCTGTTCTAGATGGCTTTGAAAATGTGTAACAAATAATTAATAGTTGCTTGTTTGGCTTTTTTAGGTTAATGTATTGGACTGATTGGGGAAGGCAGCCAAAAATTGAAAGTGCCTGGATGGATGGACAGCAGAGGAATACACTGGTTTCTGAAGATCTTGGCTGGCCAACTGGACTTTCTATTGATTATTTGAACAGTGACAGGATCTACTGGAGTGACGAGAAGGAAAATCTAATTGAATCTATGAAGTTTGATGGAACAGATAGAAAGGCTGTTTTACATGGAGGTATGTAGCATCTGTCCGAATTTAATTTACTGCAAAAAGGCTGAGCAAATCAGATTTGGGTAATGTGATGGTATGTGAGAATGACCTTGGGAGATAGGAAGAAGAGTTGCAGAGTAGATATTTGGGGGGGGGGGAGGGAGAGACAGCCTAGCAATTTGGAAATGGGGAACATCTCAGAACTGACACAGTATTTTGAAAACTACACGGGCATATCCATAAAATCACCAGAACCTGAATTCAAATCTGTTCTAATTTATTAAAGTTATCATGGATTGAACTGATTTTTCAAAATATTTCATATTTAAAACATATGGAGACTGTTCAAGGGAAAATTTTACAGTGAGTAAAATTTGATACCATTCTGAGGATTAATAAATCGTTCATTAATTTCAAATAGCAAAGTCAGCATGAATAGCATATTATCGCAATTATCTCCATCTTAAACAGAGATGGTTTATGAAGAAAACTCTGACATGTATTTAAACAAGCTTTTAGTACTTGTGAAATTCCACAGAAAATTTGAGATATTTCAATTTCCAGAATCTGTTAATATCCACTAATGCAAATGCACAGAGAAATGCTAAGAGAACAATGCTATTGTTTCTATAATAATACTTAGAATAACAGCGTTGCTGGTCTTATCTCTTTTACTTAACCCCGAAGTCAGCAGCCCATATAGCCTTGATGTGTTCGAAGGTCATCTGTATTGGACATCGAAAGAAAGAGGAGAAGTCTGGAAAAAAGACAAGTTTGGAAATGGAGAAAAAGTCAAACTGTTAACCATAAACCCATGGCTCACTCAAGTCCGGATCTATCACCAACACAGATACAACCAGTCAGGTAAATGACCTCTCTTTGATGTATGAATTGTTATACTGGGGTGAAATGCTCCCGGTTCAGACCAGATTGCCCGATCCAGTAGCGATGGCAGCAGGTGGTTCAGAGAACCAGTAGCAAAAATCCCTACTCCCCGCCCGCCGCTCCAGCTGAGCCGCGCGATCATCAGAGTGTTTTGTTTTTTTTACTTTAAAAGCAATAACCGGCTGCGCGGGTTATTGAGGGAGCAGTTCGGAGCTCCCACATAACACCTATCCTGCGCAGACTGCACTGGCTACCTGTTGTTTTCCGGGTGCGCTTCAAGGTATTGGTTACCACCTTTAAAGCGCTCCATGGCTTAGGACTGGGCTATCTACGGGACCGTCTACTGCCGGCCTCTATCTCCCATCGTCCGGTATGTTCCCACAGAGAGGGACTCCTCAGGGTGCCGTCAGCCAAACAGTGTCGACTGGCGGCCCCCAGCGGGGGGGCCTTCTGTGGGGCTCCGACCCTGTGGAACGAACTTCCCCTCGGACTTCGACAATTACCTGACCTTAGGACCTTTCGCCGTGAACTTAAAACTTATTTATTTCGTATGGCTGGACTAGCCTGATTTTTATCTCTAAATTTTAATTGAATTTATGGGTTTTTAAAGTTTTATAATTTTATGCGGGAGTATGTTATTTTAACATTTGGGCAAATTTAAATTAGTTTTTTAAGGGATGTTTTTAACTATTGTGTATATCTGTATTTTATCTGCCTGTTCACCGCCCTGAGTCCTTCGGGAGAAGGGCGGTATACAAATTAAAATATTCATTCATAAAAAATATTCATTCATATTCATTTTTTCTTCGGCCGAAAAAATGCTTTTAAAAATAAAAAAAATCCTCTGATGATCATGCGGCTCAGCTGGTATCATCAGAACCCTTTAAAAGCATTTAAGGTTGTAAAAAAAAAAGCTTTTAAATGGCTCCTCTGGCGATCCCAGCTGAGTTGCCTGATCGCCAGTACCTTTTAAAAGCAACTCAGCTGGGATCGTCAGAACCCTTTAAAAGCTTTTTTTCCTCTGGCGATCCCAGCTGAGTTGCCTGATCATCACAGGCTTGTAAAAGCATTTTTTTAACAACCTCTTTGGTTGAAGAGGTTGTAGAAAAAATGCTTTTAAAAGTAAAAAAAAAAAGTGGCCACGCCCACCCAGTCACATTACCCCACCCACCAAGCCACAGCCACAGAACCGGTAGTAACGAATTTTACATTTCACCCCTGTGTTATACCCAAATAAATGTGATACACTTGAAGAAATGAATCATCATTTGTTAATGAGCAAATCTCTCCATGCTTGATATCAATGATAGCTTGAAACTGGAGTTGGTGGAGGCCTTCAGCAACTTGGATATTAACTGGATTCCTCAATTCATTTTTATAATTGTGGTTTTCTAAGCCATGACTGGCTGACTTTACACAGTGTACAGTAAGCCATAAATTGACAAAACCACATTGTGGCTTAGAGGGGTGTATGAATCTAGACTTTGACATCACTGTACATAGTTTACTTTGTTTCTTTGAAGTACATTAAAAGGGTAGGAGGAAGCACTTGACAGAACAAAAACTTGGCCTCTCCTAGCTCTCTTTCCAAATCTCAGAAATCTATGGACCAAATCACAAATTCAAGCAAGGTGATGTGAAATTCAAACCTTTTTGTTTCTTGCCCTTATCAGTTTCTCTCCATCGACACAGGACATAGGATCCTACTCATAGGATCAGAGATAGTTTTCAAAGACAGGCATGTTTTTTTCCATCTTGTGGAATATAGGAGTTTCTCCCCACCCCTCAGGTTACTTCCTGAGGAGCATTTGGCATCCACAATTTCTTACAAAGTTTCTTACTTTATCCATGTCAGTGTCTCTTATTGCAGTCATTATGAAAAAGGCTAAAAAGGAAGAAAGGCATTGGGTATCTCAAACCATACAAGGAGCTGCTTGTATGAGAGGAAGTATGTTGCATTTATTTTATGACTGCCGAATGCCCTTCGCTCATCATATTTTGCTTGCACAGACAGGAATGAGATCATTTCTTGCCTTCACCGCCATCATAGCAATAGAATGGCCCATGTCCTTGTCTTTTGATGCTTTGTAGGCAAGGCAGATTCGCTTAGGAGGTAGGAATTGGAATATGTGTTAAAATATCTGGTAATTAATCTTCAGTTGAATAAAATAGAAAACGAAGGAAGAGTCAACGTTGCTCCCAGGACAAGAAATGATCTCATGCCGCTAATTTAGTGCAGACCTGGTGATGCTCACTTATCTTACTTGGGAATATTCGGCATGAATGTCTGCCTCCTCATCTTTTTTTAAAGCTTTGCGCCAATGGGAAGCTTTGGGTTTTGTAATTTCCCATAACCTGACATTTGTCCGGGGAAGTATTTTTAATGATATTTAGCAAAGTTCTTTTTTTCCCCCTCAGTCATGTGCACTCGGGTTAAAATAGTGAAAGCACCAATGCAGAAGTAATATAAACTTAATAATCTCTAAAATTGAAAAGGGAAGGAGAGAAGGAACCAAGGAGAAAAAGAAAAGGGGAAAGGGAATACAATGCCAAGGAAGGTTTCTGAGCCAAATTCGGGAAACGAAGGAGCACTGTGCCTGTTCTGAACGTATCTTGCTGCTCCCATGTTTCCAATCTGATTGGCATATTGAGTCTTTACGAAAGGTGTTCTGATGCCTCTTCTATTGTCTCTGCAGTATCCAATCCGTGCAAAGATATCTGCAGCCACCTCTGTTTGTTGAGACCTGGGGGATATACCTGTGCTTGTCCGCAAGGTGCTAGTTTTGTGGAAGGCAGCTCAGAAGACTGTGACGCAGGTAAGGAGAGTTACCGGACATGTATGTTCCTTTTTCAGAAGAGACAGCGTGTTAACTGAGTAAAATCTGATGCACATAGAGAACCAAGGTAATGAGTAAACAGTATTTTAGTTTCAAGAACAAGGAAGTTGCATCTTAGACTATACCTTCAAATAAGGAACTCTCTGCAGTCAAAAAGCGAGGAGATTAGATAGAAAATTATTATCTCAAATATATTGAAGTAATAATTTTCTATCTAATCTTATATTACTGCATCTTGTATTACTTCTGCATAATATTTTTCATTGCAACAATTTTCTATTTAGAACTATTCCTCCACCCCCAGGAACTTTCAGAAACATGATGATGCCTTATACTATATCTGCCCAGATATACATTACATAGTAGCAGTGCTGTTTTCTACCATTCTAAATGACAAAAAATATTATCCCAAAAATATATTGGACATATAATCCCTAAAATATATTGGACATAGTTTTTAAAAAGAAAGAAAATGTTCTACCTTTACTTTTATCCAAGTAGTAACCATAATGGAAGTGTCCTCCCATATTTGTACTTCAGTCTACTCGTTTTTCTTAGAAGCTGCTCAGTGAGATCTTGCCTTCTCAAGAGATATTAAATGTGGCCTCCTAGCGAACAAAGAACTATTCACTACTAACTGTGTAGTGCTTATAACTAAAACAGCAACATGTATTTCTCCCAGTTACTTCTGCCTCCATTCCTTGGTGTGAATATTCTCAGAGTATATACCTTCTCATAAATATGAAGTTAGCCAAGATACTACTAAATTAAAAATGCAATATATATGTTTCTATTGTGTAAAATTGTGCATTTAGAGTTAAGAGGATATTTCTCATGAAACCTGGAGAACATTTCACTTCTTATTTTAATCACTTTCTGTCATGTGCTATAAAATTCCTTTAAGCATTTTCATGGTGTTTTCTGACTGATACATCACACTAATTGTTGCATATATGTATTTTTGGTACACATATCAGAAGAGTAATTCTTCAAAAGAAAACCTTTACACATAGCAGCGATCAAATAGTTTATTTAGTTTTGATGACTTACTGATCTATTTTGTTTGTATGCTGGCAGAAGATGTTCTTGAAGTAAGTCTTCTTTTAAATAAATACTTTTTTTAAAAAAATGGAATTAAACATGACAGTCTTTTGTTGTCAGAATGGAAGAAGTATAGCTTGTCTCCCTAGCACATTGTAAATATGCTCTGAAAAGGCGAGGGACACGTTAGGGAAGTGAAGCTGGGGACAGCCAAGGGAAGGGAGATTGGCAGAAATCACTTTCTTACACACAAGCTTCTTACACAAACTGCTACCAATAGAAGCAGTTTGAAGATACATCCCTTGGGTATGCTATTTTCACCAGCTGAAGAAAAGGGTGGATTCAAGGTTATTTGTTGGTTAGTTTCACCGTTGGCTGACCTCAAATATTGCTGTTTTGTGATTATATTTTACTGATAGGCATGTAGCAAGGTAGAAATATGTTTTTTGTAAAATACTGTTTACAAAAGAGAAAGTGGCATATAATCGTCATGAACAGAAAATAGAATCTTGTCTTAGGCAAAAATAAATAAATAAATAAATGCTGATTCTTCAGAGTTATTGGCAGTGGATAAATCATCACGGTTTACAGGATTGGTATAATGCATGTCATCCCAAAGGTGCTTTTTCAAGAGGCAACTGGACTTTCTGGTTTTTCTTTGAAGATGTTTCACTTCTCATCCCAGAAGCTTCTTCAGCTGCAACAGGACAGTGGGGAATGGAAGGATTTATATTCCTTGCAGACCACTGATCATTTATAATCTTTTAGCGAATTGTTAAGGCCAGCTGGAGGTTTATCTGTGTCATCAGGGTCACCAGAGTGATGCAAATGGATCACTCTTGGAACTGTTGAAAGGATTGTGTTGTGGACTGGAGATAGATGACGTTGTGTACATATCAATCAGAGCTGAAGAAGCTTCTTGGATGAGAAGCGAAACATCTTCAAAGAAAAAACCAGAAAGTCCAGTTGCCTTTTGTAAAAGCACCTTTGGGACCACCATGACCTGGATGACTGAGAATCTCCATAGATATATAATGCATATCTTTCGTTTTTCATAGCTATTGAATCTCCACCAACAATGCCCCCGGCCTGCAGGTGTATGTATGGCGGAACATGCTACTTGGATGAAAGCGAGCTTCCTAAATGCAAGTATGTCTTTACGGATGGACCAAGAAAGACTTAACAAACCAAATAGCATGCATGGATGGCATTGTCTGTATGGTGGGCAGGGGGAGGCAGAATGATGAAAGCAGCGTAGTGATGTCATGATGCAAGAATGACTTCTTTTGGACCTGCATTTTGGCACTGTGTGTATGACCCAAAGCAATGGCGCTTAGGGCACAATAGCAATAGCATTTAGACTTACATATCGCTTGACAGTGCTTTACAATCCTCTCTAAGTGGTTTTACAGAGTCAGCATTTTGCCCCCAACAATCTGGGTCCTCGGAAGGGTGGAAGGCTGAGTCAACCTTGAGCCGCTGAGACGCGAACTGCCAGACTGTTGGCAGCTGGCAGGCAGCAGAAGTAGCCTGCAGTACTGCATTCTAACCACGGCTCACACAGTGCTGTGATGTGTGCTCATTCTGATGTAGACAGCAAGCTCTGATGGATGCTCCTACATACAGATGCTGCAAAAATTCATGGTACGCTTTAGCACAGGAGGAGGCCCTTTTTTTTCTTATATAAATGCCTTTTTCCAGAGAGAAGTTCAGAGACAAAATGCAAGCAGCAATAAGAATTACGGGTAGTCCTCAACTTATGACCACAATTTGAGCCCCAAATTTTTGTTGCCAAGCGAGATAGTGTTGTGTCTCGTCCGATCTCACCACAGCCGGGGCCTTCTTATCTGCTTCCGAACATGGAGGAATGTCCTAGTATGCCTCCCGGCCCCAGCCCTGGCTCCATGCCTAGACAGGCTGAAGAGGAGGAAGTATCTCCAGCCCCCAGCTCTGGCTCCATGCCCAGGCAAACGGAACAACTAGACCCCTCCCCCTCCTCCACAGCATGTGAGCCTGAGGGAGGTCAATTGCCAACAGCTGCCGACTGGAGTGACCCTCGCGTCAGAAGACTTGATAGACGGAGGCAACAGAAGGAAGGGAGGGGCAGGCCTGGATAAGTGCTGAGTCATGGAGCCACACCCCATGGCCTATATAAAGGACCTGCTTTCTGGCATTCTCTGAGTCAGGCAAAGTCTAAACATATCTTGCTGAAGTCACTTTCTGGTCTCCTGCCTGCCCTGAGGACTTTGCTAGGAGGCATGCCTGATTCGGATTTCCCTGACCCGGCCGTCAGCGGAGGAGTGGGACACGACAGATAGTTGTTCAGTGAACGTTGTCCCATTTTCTTGCCAGAGTTGTTAAGTGAATCACTGCAGTTGTTAAGTCGGTAGCACGATTGTTAAGTGAGCCTGGCTTCCCCATTGCCTTTGCTTGTCATAAGGTCAGAAAAGAGGATTGCGTGATCCCGGGGCAGTGCAACCGTCTTAAATAAAAACCAGTTGCCAAGCATCCAAATTTTGAGCACATGACCGTGCAGATGCTGCAAGACTCGAAAATGTGAAAAATGGTCGCAAGTCGCTTTTTTCTGTGCCATTGTAACTTTGAACGGACACTAAATGAACCGTTGTAAATCGAGGACTACTCGTAGAAGCATTTTAATGTGAAAGGCCCAGTTAAAAACACAACCTCTCTTCCTCCTCGCCCTCCTTCTACTCCTCTTCCTCCTCTCGCCACTAACTAGATAATATTACAATATACCATAGAGATGGGGTGATTGCAGAATTTCCCGTAAATTATTCCTGTGCCAGGGCTAGTAGCTGTGATCCCTAAACAGATCCCGCAGTGTTGTCTTTCTTGCTCATCAAAAAGCAAACCTCTGCGGGTAATCTTCCATAACCTGAGCTCCTTGAAGAGAAAAGGGTATCCTTCGTCATGCCTTCATGATTCAGGTCAAACAAGAGAGCAGTGGTGGGATTCAAGCGGTTCAGACCAGTTCAGGCGAACCGGTAGTTAAATTGCTAGCTGGCCCAGCCCCTTCCAGGAGTCCCCATGCACCCCATTTTGGCTCCCAGGTAAATAACCATCTTTTTAATAACTTAACTGAATGGTTAACTTAACAAGTGTGATAAGAAAGGTTGTAAAATGGGGCAAAACTCACTTAACAAATGTCTTTCCGATGCCCAGGAGGCTTCAGGGAGGCCTCCTAGGCCCAAAATGGAGTACGAGGTGGGTGAGTGCGGTGCGCACACCCCCCCAAGCCCATTTTTGCTTCCAGGGGGTTCAGGAGGCTAAGTTCTGTCTGTCACACCCCCTGGCCACACCCACCATGACCATGCCCACCCAGCCGGTTATTAGGGCAGAGAACCGGTTGTTAAATTATTTGAATTCTACCACGGCAAGAGAGGGCTATGGTGGGTTGTCTGAAGCTATCACACTGGGAAAAGGCAGGTTCACTGACACGAGGACCAGTTAATGAAATTGGGGTTGGGGCAAAGAGTGGAAAGAGAATATTCCTTCTGCCAAGGGAGGCCAAGAGAAGATCTTTGGAAACTGAACATCAGCTTGTTCCTTCGGTGACGGAAACTGCTGGGATACACAATTCAGGGGCTTGAGGCTATTTGTGTGCCCCTAGTAATCACACACACACTACGCTTGGTGAGTTTGATATTCTTTGCCCAGTTTAGCTAATTGCACTTTCTAACTTCATAACTTCATAAAAGGTCGGCAGCTCAGCGGTTCGAATCCCTAGTGCTGCCGTGTAACAGGGTGAGCTCCCGTTACTTGTCCCAGCTTCTGCCAACCTAGCAGTTTCGAAAGCACGTAAAAATGCAAACTCACTTAACAAATGTCTTTCCGATGCCCAGGAGGCTTCAGGGAGGCCTCCTAGGCCCAAAATGGAGCACAAGGTGGGTGGGTGCGGTGCGCACCCCCCCAAGCCCATTTTTGCTTCCAGGGGGTTCAGGAGGCTAAGTTCTGTCTGTCACACCCCCTGGCCACACCCACCATGGCCATGCCCACCCAGCCGGTTATTAGGGCAGAGAACCGGTTGTTAAATTATTTGAATTCTACCACGGCAAGAGAGGGCTATTGTTAGATTCGGGCAATAACGAGGCAGGAGACCAGGATAGTGACAACAGCTCTTTACTATATGGTGAACCCAGCGACCCGGGCTGGGAAAACCCTCTCTTTATATACAGTTTAGCCAGAGGCTTCGTCCAATCAGCAACGTGCTTTTTCCCGCTCAGTTTTCCCTCCAAACTCTTAAAGATACATTACACTCCTTCCCTCCCAGAGAACACTTTACCAACATTTACATAGAATTAACATCTTATTTTTCTACGTAATCACGCAAGTAGACTGGGCGTCTCCTGACTCTTTCGGACCTGCGCAATTCATTTTCTGGGAGTGAGTCGAGCTGACCGGAGGGACTGTTTGTTCCTCTCAGCTCCTCCTCTAGGCCATCCGGCCCTGGATTATTGGCAGAGTCGTCCCTGCTGTTTTCAGGAGGAACCGGTTGGCGTCGCTGGACCTCCTGGAACTCAGATAAGTCCCGCGTTTGCCCCGGGTTTGAGTCAGCTGTGGATTCACACATTGAATAGTCAGGGCCTGTTTCGTCTGATTCTGATTTACGGTTATCGTTTCCTTATTTGGTCTATGTGGCGCCCATACCCGGCCATCCTCTATCTCTACTAGATATGATTTTGGTCCTGTTATCTCTAGGATTTTTCCTGCTAACCAGGTCGGGCCTCGCTGTAGTTGTGTGCCCACACTAGGTCGCCTACTGCCATCCCTCTTGTTTTACCGCAGCC
Organism: Ahaetulla prasina; assembly: GCF_028640845.1. NCBI lineage: Eukaryota > Metazoa > Chordata > Lepidosauria > Squamata > Colubridae > Ahaetulla > Ahaetulla prasina. Next base: position 218,594,839 of record NC_080539.1, read on the forward strand.
CTTTGTAACCGTCTGGTGTGTAGTTTGGGTTTAAACGGTCTAGTGGGCACCTAAGCTTCCGACCCATTAATAGCTCTGCCGGGCTGCGGCCAGTTGTTACACAGGGGGTTCTGTGTTGGACTGCTAGGAATGTATCGATTTTTGTTTGCCAATCGCCTGGCCTGATTCTGGACAATGCTTCCTTTGCGCTTCGAACGAAACGTTCTGCAAGGCCGTTCGTCGCAGGGTGGAAAGGCGCCGAGAGGACATGTCGGATGCCCTCCTCTGCCAAGTACCCCTCAAACTGGGTTGCCGTGAATTGCGGGCCGTTATCGGAGACTAAAGTGTCGGGCAACCCGTGGGTTACAAATAGGTGCCGAGGACTGAAATCACGGCCTCGGCTGTCATGGATCTCATGAGAATGATTTCCAGCCATTTGGAGTAGGCATCGACTACTACCAGAAAGGTTTGGCCGTGGAAGGGCCGCAAAATCGATATGGATCCTAGACCAAGGGCCCTGGGGTCTCTCCCATTCCCGAATCGGGGCCGTTGGGGTAGCGGTCTGGACTCCTGGCAGGCCTGGCATTTCCTACCCTTTCAGCAATTTCCATGTCCATTAAGGGCCACCACATAGCTTCTCGCTAGACCCTTCATTCTCACGATCCCTGGGTGGCCTTCGTGAAGGAGCTCCAATACCTTTTCCTCAATTTCTCCGGGATCACCACTCGATCCCCCATAGCAGGCACCCCCTTGAGCTGAGAGTTCCCACGTTTTTACAAACTCTTTAAACGCTGCCCGCAGCGGCCAACCTCTTTGTACCCAACCAATTACAGTCCTTATTGTAATGTCCTTGCTGAAGCCCGAGCCACCTCTTTGGATGTGACTGGGCCAGAGTCCAAAGAGTCAATTAGCAGAACTGGTGTCCCCGGAGTGGGGTCTTCGATAGTCTCTGGTAACGGGCATCTGCTCAGGGCGCCTGCATGCCCTAATTCCTTCCTGGCCGGTGTAGTAGTTTGTAAGAATACGCTGCCAGGAAGATAGTCCATCGGGTCAGTCTGGGCGAAAGTGCCACGGGCGTTGGGCGGTCGCCTGCCAACAGACCTAGCAAGGTCTATGGTCCGTGATGATTTCAAATCACGACCAAATACATATTCATGGAATTTCTTTACTCCGGAGACTATAGCCAAGGCTTCCTTATCAAGCTGGCTATAATTCCTTTCAGCTGATGACATGGTTCGGGAGTAATATGCAATAGGGGCTTCTGTGCCATTTGGCAACCTGTGGCTGAGCACAGCCCCACCCCATAGGGAGATGCATCGCAGCTTAACACTAATGGCAGCGTGCCATTGTATTGGATAAGGAGGCTATCACTCGATAGGAGATTCTTTACCCTTGAATGCCCTAGCTCCCGCCTTTCCCCAAGACCATGCAGCCGTCTTTGCTAGTAATTTATGCAGCGGCTCGGCTACTGTTGCCTTATTTCTTAAGAATACCGCGTAGAAGTTGACCAGACCTAAAAATGCCTGTAACTCCGTTTTGTTCTTTGGAACCGGGGCCTTCCTGATGGCCCGTACCTTGCTTTCAGTGGGTGAATCCTTCCTGTCTATCCGGTAGCCCAGGAATTCCACAGATTCAACCCCGATCTGGCATTTGTTCAGTTTAACTTTGAGACCGCAGACCGGAAAATGCCCAAAACTTTTCGCAGCCTTACCCCTAATTCCTCTAGATTCTCAGCGGATACCAGTACATCGTCAAAGTATGGTACCACCCTGGTAGTCCTGCAATAGCCGCTCCATTAGGTTCTGAAATAACCCTGGAGCCACACTAACCCCAAACTGTAACCGGGTACACTTAAAAGCCCTCTGTGAGTCACAATTGTCTGCGCTCGGCTGTGCTGCTATCTACAGGCAGCTGTTGATAGGCTTGGGCCAAGTCTAGCTTGGCAAAACCTGCCCTTGCCCCATTGAGTGCAGTAAGTGCTGTACCACCGGACGGGTAAGCACTCTTTGCAACGCTTTGTTAAGCGTTGCCTTATAGTCAGCGCAACCGGACCGACCCGTCCGGTTTGACTGGGGTGACTATAGGGGTCTCCCACTTAGCATGGTCAACTGGCACTAGAATTCCCTGGTTTACTAGCTTGTCCAGTTCCCGGTCAATCCTGGGCTTTAGGGCGAACGGGACCCTCCTAGCCTTTAGACGGATAGGGCAACTTGGGGTCTAAGTTAAAAGAAATAGGGGTCCCGTGTACTTGCCCAGGCAGTCTCTGAAAACGCCCCAAATTCCTTCATGAGTGCGTCTTTGAGGTTGACTTCGTTTCTGAAGATTCCAGTCACTCCCATGCCCAATGCTCGGAACCAGTCCAGTCCCAACAAGCTTGGCAGGGTCCCATCGACTATGGTGATGGGCAGAGTTTTCTTGTATTGTCCATACTCGACGTGGACGGACGTTACCCTCGAACAGGGATGCGATTCCCTTGGTAGTCTTGTACCTTTAATTTCTGTGGTTTCAGCTTGCGCTTATGCGATGGCGGGTAAGGCTTTCACGAGAGTGTCCCAGGACATGATCGTGATCGCTGAGCCGTGTCCACCTCCAATCGGCACGGCACCCCTCAATCTTGTTTGTAAAGATTTTTTTTCTAGGCGTGTTGATGCGTGACCCACTCTCACGACAGTCTGATTCAACTGCGCCTTTTTGAATTGACCAATCACGGGCCGCCCGCCGCTCCCAGCGCCTGGTTGGTCAGTTTGAATTTTGGCGGAAGGTTGGGGTGCTCGACAGACCTGTGCTATGTGCCCTTCCTTTCGCACCGACAAGTCGCATCCTTAAATTTGCATTGTTGTCGTTGGTGTTGCCTCCACAACTCGCGCAGTCACCCCGGTCTTCTTTCTCCGCCTCCCGTGTGGAAGACTCCTTCCTCCTCCTCACCGTCCGACTCGGCCTGGACCTCTTCATTGTGGACCGGGTTGATTTCGCACCAGCCGTTGGTGCGACCTGCTTTTGTAGGGTTTCCGCCGCTTGGGTAGACATCTCATGAGCCCTGGCTTCATCCAAGGCGTTTGCCAGCGTTAGGTTGCTTTTGGACAGCAGCCGCCGCAAACGGATGTCCCTGACCCCACGAATGAGTTGCTCCAGCAATGCCTCTTCCAAGTCTCGGAACTCGCAATGGTTCGTGGCTTTCCTCAGGGCTGCCATGTATACGCTGATGGACTCGCCTCTTGCTGCCTACGCTCCTGAATTGCACTGCACATACTTGGACGGCGTTGGTGCATAATGGGCTTTCAATACGGTCTGTAGAGTCTGCCACGGCACCGACTGGCCGGCGTTGGCTCGCCAACGATTCTGCGTGTCGAAAACCTCTGGACCGCAGTGGCTCAGGAAACACACACATTTTCTCTCTCTCTCCCTCTCCCTCTCCCTCTCCCCTCTTTCAAATGCTTTGCAGTGCAACCCAGTACATACTAATTCAGAAGAATGCCCCATAATATTCAGGTCAAAGTACATATGAGTTGAAATTAGCTGTTCTTCTAAAGTAAGGATGGATAACATGGAATCCTGCAGCTTTGACAGCTTTGTGACCAGTGGTGAGGCGGGGGGAATGAAGGTAGTAATCCAAGAAAATCCAGAGAGTCACTTGTTCCCCATTCTTGTAGCAAAGGAGAGTGCACTCTACTGCGAGTTGTGGTCTTTTCTTTTGTGAACTGTAAGCTCACAACACATACTCTTGCTTAAGAGATACTTGCTTGAATTGCTCTTACTGAAGTCTTCATCAAAAACTGACTGCCAACTAGCTACCCTTGAATGGTTCTTCTTTAGAGTATTTTGGGCTAGCCTATTTATTTCTTCAATCTAGCACAGTCTTATTTGTCTTGGCATTTTTATTCAAACTTGCTTGTGGGAGGGACAGTATAATAAATAGATAATACATAATATAATAATATAATATATTAACAATATATGTTAAAACAATATATATATTAAAATGTCTTCCTTCTCTTAAAAATAAATTTGTCTTTGAAGTTTAAGTTAGTCTTGTAAAATCCATGGAAAATGACATATCCTCAGGGGAACTAAGGATCTGTCTAAGGAACATTTCCATAAGGAGCATTCCATACACTAGGAATGTGCACTATTATTATTTTTTACCAACAGTTCAATATGCATTTGGTGAGGCACAATGGTAGAAATATTTAGTAGCATTTACCTTTATATACAGCTAATTCAATCATTCTTTATACCCAGTTGACTAAGAGCAGAGATCATCTCAGCTAAGGCTTCAATGGAGGCTTTTGAATATGATGCCTGTTCTTTTAAAAATCTTCTTTAATCTCTCTTAAATCTTGCCTCTTAGGAGGTGAGAGCCTCTAGTCTCAGCCCTATAAAAGCTCACTTTCTAATAAATGGTTTTCCAATTGGCCTTCTAATGTGGCAGCATTTTGTGAGAGTGCTTATAATGTTTCTCAAAATTCTAAGTGTGTAATTTTGCCATCTGCAACGGATGTGTGACCAGTGGCATTCTGAAGTTGGCCTCTTCTTCAGTCCCATCAAAACTATCTTTGACAACAGGTAACTGCTTCAAAGAACGATACAGTAAATTAACAGTATAATAAATAGATAATACATAATATAATAATATAATATATTAACAATATATGTTAAAACAATATATATATATATATATATATATATATATATATCAGTTTTAATTTTTGCATTTGATGGACAACTGTTTCTGTAACTGCTTCAAAGAACGATACAGTAAATTAACAGTATAATATATTAACAATATATATTAAAACTTGTCTTAAAATGTCTCCCTTCTCTTAAAAATAAATTTATCTTTGAAGTTTAAGTAGTCTTGTAAAATCCACGGAAAATGGCAATGGAGTAACTTTCCGACCTGGGGCTGATGTATCAATGGACATTAATGTAGCTGGTTTTGGAGCTGAATCTTCTATTGACAGAGCAATGCAAATGGTAAGACTATTTTTTTTAAAAAAATCTTCTTTAATCTCTCTTAAATCTTGCCTCTTAGGAGGTGAGAGCCTCTAGTCTCAGCCCCTATAAAAGCTCACTTTCTAATAAATGGTTTTCCAATTGGCCTTCTAATGTGGCAGCATTTTGTGAGAGTGCTTATAATGTTTCTCAAAATTCTAAGTGTGTAATTTTTGCCATCTGCCAAAGAAACTCAAAGATCCTTGGGCTGCGGTACTGTTTTTTCAATGCAAGGGGAACCCAGACCAACTCAAAATTTTGATCACACACATATGGCTTCATGCCTTGTGGTCTCCCACATTTCTTTCCTTGCTATTAAAGAAGAAATATCAGTCTTACTCAGTCTTGTGAACCTTCAAAACAAAGGCTTGGTCTTGGTAGTGGCAACACTAATTCCTCTTTGGTCTTTCTCATTAGAGTTGTTAACAGTGCTTCAGTTACCATGACATCTCATCAAGGGAGCTCATATTTAAATGGTATCTTCAGTCTCCTTGCCAATAGAAGGCATCTAGTTTCCCAAGTCCATCAGAGGCTGGATGTGCACCCTGTGCTATTTACTGTCTAGTTCAGACGTGTCAAACATGTGGCCTGCGAGCCGGATCCAGCCCGCAATAGGTTGCAGAGTTGGCCTTCAGGGCCGTCCTGGAGATAGCAAGGAACTGGTCCCAGCCACGCCCACTTAGTTGGCCGTGATGACCAGGCTACCCACCCCACAAGGGCAAACAAACTCCTTATGAAGCTCGCAACGGGATCGAGTTTGATACTCCTGGCTAGTTGGTTCCTCATTGAGCAGAAAAGAAGGTCCTAATTGAACTCCCTTGCCCATTTCTATACCCCTAACATAACCCTTTCTCTGCCATGAGACCTAAACAGTTTTACATTTCTGGTTCATTTGCCAATTACTTTGAAGTCTGGTGAGGTACCTATTGAAATGAAATTGCTTTGGCTCTTTTATTGCCAATTCTTCATTTTTATAAGACCTTGCTTCCTCCAGCAAGGTATGTTTCTGTGGCTGAGGAAGAAAAACATTTATTTATTTTTCCTAACCAATGATTTATGGAACGGTTAGTTTGCAGTTACTCAGGAGCAGTGATTTGATTTGATAATCTTGCCTAATTTTATTTAATAATGGCAAAGTGCCTGCTACACTGAGTGTATGCCAAAAGAATCTATCATTTAAAAAAGGAAAGCTGAAAGGTTAATCTATGTAACCTCTTGCATTCTTCCTCTTGCCCACAGTATTTCTTTTTCTGTGTATTTTATTATGCGTTGTGTTAAAAAAAATTACAAATTAGTCAACCTTTGACTAATCTATATAGCTGTTGTTTTCAGAATGAGAATTTTGCTTTGGAAACTGGGAAGCAGCCAATTACATTTGAGAATCCTATGTACGCAACAAAAGACACGAGAGCTGACAATGTGATCATAGCATCTCCAACAGTGGTAAGAGGATTTTTTAAAATCTCCCCCCCGCCCAGCCCTACCCTAGTATCCATTTACATGTCATTTCCCCATTCCCCTTTCCTTTTAAGCATTCTGAAGTTGGCCTCTTCTTCAGTCCCATCAAAATTATCTTTGACAACAGGTAACTGCTTCCAGCAGTGAAGGAAACGAAAACTTTGAGAATCCGGTATACGCTACACCTGTATCTGCTGATACAGCTCAGCCTTCGGCAAGTACAGAAACAATCCAGGTAACAGAAAGTGAGGGTACAAAGTGTGGCAGAATCGGATGGGAAGAATGGGAGGAGGGAGTTACGACGGCACTGAAAAAAGTGACTTCTTAGGATATTTTTTTTTTCACATTATAACCATTGCAGCGTGGTCACATGATCAAAATTCAGACACTTGGCAACTGACTAGTACTTATGACGGTTGCAGTGTCCCAGGGTCATGTGATCAACTTTTGCAACCTTCTGACAAGCAAAGTCAATGGGGAAACCAGGTTCACTTAACAACCATGTTACTAACTTAGCAATGGCAGTGGTTCGCTTAACAAGTGTGGCAAGAAAAGTCATACTATTCAATAACTATCTTGCTTAGGAGCAAATTGTGGCAAGAAAGATCATAAAATGGGGTAAAACTCACTTAACAAATGTCTCAGCAACAGAATGTTTGGGCTCAATGGTGGTTATAAGTCAAGGACTACCTGTAGTTTCCTCAGATAAAAGATTTTGTATCTTACTATGTCCATATCAAGAATATGCACATTTTCCAAATGATGAATATCATTTCAATACATGGTGTGGGTTTTTTTGTTTTTTTTTACTTATAGACAAACAAAGGTGCTCTGTTTTAAATACATGCATCTTTTTGGTCTGATTATTTCTCCCTGTATCCTTTCTTGCCCTCTGGCTTTCACAATACTGAGCCTGATCTTACTCAAAATATCTAAGGCAGGGGTGAAATGTAAAATTTGTTACTATCGGTTCTGTGGGCGTGGCTTGGGGGGGTAATATGAGTGGGTGGGTGTGGCCAACTTTTTTTTTTAACTTTTAAAAGAATTTTTTCTACAACCTCTTCAGCCAAAGAGGTTGTAGAAAAAAATGCTTTTTAAAGGTTCTGACGATACCTGTTGAGCCGTGTGATCATCAGAGGCTTTTTAAAAAAACTTTTAAAAGCATTTTTTCGGCCAAAGAAAAAAATGCTTTTAAAAGTAAACAACCTCTGATGATCGCACGGCTCAGCTGGGCATTGGGGGGGGAGGGATTTTTGCTTCTGGTTCTCCAAACCACCCGCTGCCATCACTACCAGATTGGGCAATCCAGTCCAAACCGGGAGCATTTCACCCGTGAGCTAAGGATATGAATGAATAAGTTCCCTATCTTCCAAGAAAAAAGAAAGAAAATTTAAAAATCAGTTGCAAATTACTGATTTATCAGTACCAAGTCAATTATTAATTTCACGCGGTTTTTTTAAAAAAATATTTCAGGAATCAAAATGGAGCTTCTTTAAAAGAAAAATGAAACAAAGTACTAACTTTGAAAATCCCATCTATTCAGAGGTAAGTTTCAAATTCCTACTTAGCAAAACAATATTAATGTTTAAATTGTTGATGCCTCACAATATTCTGTCCTCGATAAGGAGAAATGTCATTGAGCAATGTATACAAAAGTGAAATAAGAAAAGGAGAGGTGTTTTTTTTTGTCTTTTTCCCATATTCTTTCTCCTTCCTGTGTTACAAGTTTCTCTGTTTGTTGTTGTTGTTGTTTTTGAAGAAAATGAGAGAAGAATTCCCTAAGGCGACTCCTGGAATTGGTGTCATTTTTGTTCTATTTCAGGAACACATCTCTCTCTCTCTCTTTTGCCTTGCCCTCTATTAGAGTAGGGGGACATATTACATTTAATTCTGGAAATAAAAGCTGCTGTTATGGCCAGAATTGCCATGCATAGAGCCATGGTACAGTTTTATTTAGTTGTCTATACCATTCCCCAGGCCCCAAATTGGCCAGAATAATCAGTTCTGCATTATTGAGCAGAATATTGAATATTCCAAGCATGAGACTAACTCAGGGATTTAATTCTACCTAATGTATGAAAGGAGAACTAGTTTGTTCGTGTAGTTAAGGCACTTGAATAAGAGCAGGGAAACCCGAGTTGTAGTCCTGAATTAGGCAACTGGGTGGCTTTGGATCAATCATTGTTTGTCAACCAAGGAAGAAGGCAATAGTAAACCACTTTCAAAAATATTGCCTAGAAAACTTCACGAACTTTGTCTCTGTAGTCATCAGGAGCCAAGTTTGATTCAAAGGCAAAAATAGAGAAACTATTATTTATTATAGATGCTTTTTGTTGATATTTACAGAGAATTATTCATGGAGCTCTGTATGATGAGGTGTTTTTTTTTAAAGAGGTCAAAGTTTTGGTTCACCTATGGACTCAAAAGTCTTTCCTGATATTGGCCAAGTTGGATCTCTCGGGCCTTGTCCAGCTGCTTTTTATATAATTGGAGTTTGGTAACATTCAGCAAATTCTTTCGCTTAACGAGAACAGAGATGTCAATATTCGTATTACCTCTTTGGCAGCCTAGATTCTTCCTTTTGGTTCTGATATTCAGCTTTCCCATTGACCCCATTTTTTCCCCCACAAAGTCCCTTTGTTTGCAACATTTTTATCACAATCTTGTGCCTTCTGCAGAAATTCCCCACTTCATTTATGCTCTAAAGTGTTTATATCGCATTTACGTTATGTTGTTAAAGTAACAACAACAATAATAATAATGGTTGAATATCTCTCATGCAGAAATTAAAATGAGTTGAATGCAATAGCTGCACAAACACGAGCAAGTATTGTGTGGCTAACTGACCACATTAAAAGAGTAATAAACACTGATAGCTCTACTCTATTTCTTTATATAATATTTCAGATGGAGAAAGAACAGCAAGGAGAAGCTGAAAGTGCCCCTTCCTCCTCTCCATCACTGCCTCAGAAGATTATTTTGAAAAGAGACTCACCGTTAGCCTATTCAGCGACTGAAGATTCATTTAAAGACACTGTCAATCTAGTTAAAGAGGATTCTATTGTATAACCAATTCAGTTAGGGAATCTCTAGACACAACCATTTGCACATACGTTTTTTGGTAAACAGAAGGAAGAAAAATGGTTCATATTTCTGTGAGGAAATATTTTTAGCCTTAGATGGAAACATGTGTCAAACCATGCCTCATTGTTCTCTTCTTTTTCTCTTCTTCTTCTTTTTTTTACACACGCCAATGCCTATTTTTATGAGTAATTATCACAGTGTACTATATGTATATCTTTGCACTGACACTCTGAAAGTAATATTATAAATATGCTGTACATTTGTAAATTTCTAAAAGATTATCAGGTTGTTGATGTCAATATTCTAAAATCGTATCACTAGGGATAAATCCTCTATATAATATAATTATACTAAATAATGTAGAGGAGAGCATAGTGACCATCTACTGAATTGCCAAGACTTTTGGAACTATATTTATAGGCAGACTCTGCTAAATATGCACTGGTGTTACTGTGCATTTCTCTGTTTTATATGAAAAAAAATGGCCCTTTTTTATATCATATAGAAGATGACAGCTAATTGTTCCAAGGAACAAAACAAAACAAAACAAAATGGCACAAACTTTATTTTGTATTAAACGTTTGCCTTTTGATTGGAGAACCTCCTGATTATCAGTGAAATAATTCCATTCTAGACTGAAGTCTGTCTTTCACATTTTATTAAACCGATAGTAACTGGGTATCCAAAACACTTGATTAAAGAACTGTTTTAGGAGGCATAATTTCATCCCTTTGCGGAAAATCTGTGTGCTGCTGCAGGAATGTTTAACCTGCTGTTTTGTTTTATATTCCTGGTCTAACTATTAATGTAGAAGTCCAGGCTAATAAATTTATAATGTATGAAACTTCTGCTCTTTGAATATATATTAATTTTCAAAGTGAAATGCTATCCCTGTTTTTATGTTTTTGTTGCCTTGATGGGTACTGTGATTAGAAAAAGAAAACTGGAATATGCTGCTGCTGAATAAATCTAAAGTATTTTATCAGTTCCTGACTTTTTCTTAATTTGATTAGAATCAGGATTCCAGAGACATCCTGAAGTAGGAAATAGACTCTGGCAAGTGAATGATGCTTCAGTCCTTGAATTCAAAGGACTTTTTTCACTCTTCTCTGAAATTATGCAATGATACTGCTCCAAGTTGCTTTTCTCTCTTCTCTATTCACTTGGCTTATAATGGGAAGTAACACCTTTACAAAGGATAGAGAAACAATAGACAATGAGATTTTTGGCTTCCTGTTTGACAAATTATACAGGTTATCAGAGTGTGAGAAAAAATATAGCGCTGTGGTTCAGAAGCTGTAAAGTGGCCTGTGGAAAAACGTAAAACATCACAGCATAAGAGCACTGGTAAAACTACATAGGTAAAGGTAAAGGTTCCCCTCAAACATATGTGCTAGTCATTTCTGACTCTAGGAGGTGGTGCTCATCTCCATTTCGAAGCTGGAGAGCCAGCACTGTCAGAAGACCTCTCCGTGGTCATGTGGCCGGCATGACTAAACACCAAAGGCGCACGGAACACTGTTACCTTTCCACCAAAGATGGTCCCTATTTGTCTACTTGCATTTTTTATGTGCTTTTGAACTGCTAGGTTGGCAGAAGCTGGGACAAATAATGGGAGCTCACCCAGCTATGCGACACTAAGGATTCGAACTGCTGAACTGCCGACCTTTCAATCAACATGCTCAGTGTTTTACACACTGAGCCACCGCGTCCCATCCATATACAACATGCAAACCGGTAAATACGATTTTTAAAAAAACAACAAATAAAAGCAAAGATAAAAATCATTGAAATTGGAGTTGGCAGTTAGCCAAAGAACATATTTTTAATGGATATGCTTAACAAATTCAATTTACTTGGTAAATTTTTATTTGCTAAATAGATTTTTAGTAGCTGGGAAATGATTAAAAATTAATTACAAAAAGAAATTAAAGGAAGGGAAAAGAAATTAAAAGTAGTCGTCATTCACTAGGTTTCTGTGTCTTTCTGCCCTTGCAAAGCCCTTTTTTTCGGGGGGGCGCACCATATCCTCTGGTGGCTCAGACTGCTAAGACAGTCTGTTATTAACAGCAGCTGCTTGCAATTACTCCAGGTTCAAGTCCCACCAGGCCCAAGGTTGACTCAGCTTTCCATCCTTTATAAGGTAGGTAAAATGAGGATCCAGTTTGTTGGGGGCAATAAAAGTTGACTTTGTATATAATATACAAATGGATGAAGACTATTGCTGAAGACTATAGTGTAAGCCGCCCTGAGTCTTCGGAGAAGGGCGGGATATAAATGAAAAAATAAAAAAAATCCAAAAAAATCCATGTATCACATCAGATTTTGGATGTTCTCACTAAATGAGGTTCGATTTTGGAGCCTCAGAAATAAATCTTAATAGATGATACAACTTCAATTTGATATATCTTTCAATTTATAATATGCAGCCAAATGTTTCCTGGCTGGTAGTGATTTTTTTTTTTTAGGAACACATTTTGTTTCAATTTTGAATTGGCACCAAGGCTGAAATTTATACATTCTTAGGACACGAAAGGAAAGTTTAAAAGAAGATAAAAGGCATCATATGGTAACCTGCTGAATTTGTTTTCTAGTTCCTGGCTGTTCCTGGCTGCTGTTACATAATCTTCCATTTCAGTGCCAATCAAAATAAAAAAAAAACCGAATCTGCCTGCAAAAATAACTCCCGGTCAGGAAATCACAGAGCGGTTTCATCATATCAAGCATCATATAGTTTACAAGCAGAACTACATAACGATATCATAAAAACCCAATGATGGCCAATGCATTTCTTTCGCACTGAATAGATTTTCTAACGTTGCTATGTTCACTTGCAAATAGGAAACAGTCCCAAACAGCTCCTCAAATTAACTGCTTGAACTCCCTTTACATATTGCCTTCCCTTTTAAAAACAAAAAACAAAAAATCAAGTCCCAATCAATATCTACTGTGAAAAAGCAGCCTCTTCTTAAGTCCAATTTAAGTTCAGTTTTCTATGCTTCACTGGAATTGGCCAATAAACTTAAATAAATGCTCAATTTTCTTCAACTGTAGAGTCTTCGGTGGAAGTTATTTCTCTTATTTTGTTAGCAGTATAGACTAAAATTGAGAACTGATGTGAGGTAATGGTTAAAGCAAGGGGTTGTCGCCTTTGTACAAAGGTGACATTCAGCCGGTTCGGACCGGTTCGGGTGAACCGGTAGACTCACCTGCCCCAATGTAAAGATGTCCTACTTAGTCATGTCTTTGAGGCCAGGCACATGCAGGGAAGGTGCATGCTGGAGCAAAGTGCATGTGTGGAAAGCGCGTAAGAATATGTGCAACCCACCGCTGCCTTTGTATCTCGGTTTCTAGACCAACCTCCAAGCTGACTGGGTGGCCCTAGGACAGTCCCTCTCTCAGCACAGCCTTCTAGGGAAAAGCGGGGTGGGGGGAGAAACATACAGGTAGCTCTCAACTTACAACAGTTCATTTAGTAACCATAGGCAGCATGCTGGCTGTGGAATTCTGGAAGCTGAAGTCCACATATCTTCAAGTTCCAGGGTCAAAAAACACTGATCCTGCCAGGCCAAAGGCCTTCTCTCTTAAGAGGCCCTCTCAAAGGCCACTTCCATCTCTCAAAAGCTGTTGAGCCCCCCCCGCCTTTTTTTTGAATTTATATCCCGCCCTTCTCCAAAGACTCAGGGCGGCTTACATTGTGTAAGGCAATAGTCTCATCCATTTGTATATTATATACAAAGTCAACTTGTATTGCCCCCCGCCCCCACAACAATCTGGGTCCTCATTTTACCTACCTTATAAAGGATGGAAGGCTGAGTCAACCTTGGGCCTGGTGGGACTCGAACCTGCAGTAATTGTAATTGCAGGCAGCTGTGTTAATAACAGACTGCATTACCCTTCAGCTACTAGTATGTTTTTTCATGGAGAGCTCTTCCTGTGTCCTCCAAAGATGATTTATTTCTGATTCCAGATGTATTTGATGTTCCTGGGTGCCAAGGTCCCAAGGAAACAGGTTAATTTCAATTTTTATGATCCCCCCAAAGACAGAGAGTCAGACACAAAAACCAGGTGGAGCTTCAATTGCACTATAACAGCCTCTATCTTGACTTTTTTACCCTGAGGTCTCTGATACACTGGAGCACTTTCACTCAAAAGTCAAAATTAACAGATACAGCTGTCTTTCAGAAGAACGCGAGACACATGCTCATGAGCAGCCCAAGGGACAGATCAGTAGCTGTCTGTCTACTGTGCCAGTCATCTGTCTTTTGGGCACTTTGAAAGGTAGTTAAAACTTTTGCCCAGCTCTTGTGGGAAGCTCCCCCTCCTAGAGAATGAAATATTTTGGGGAATGTCAAAAGAGGCAGAATATTATAATTCCCCAAAAGGAGAAATGGAGAAACATGTTCTTAAAGGCAGAAAGCAGCCCCAGACTTTCTGCCGTGGGAAAACAGCCTCAAGCAGAAGTCTATGGAGATTCTCAGTCATCCAGGTCATGGTTGTCCAAAAGGTGCTTTTTCAAGAGGCCTCTTGGATGACAAGTGAAACATCCTAAAAAACACACACCATAAAGTCCAGTTCCCTCTTGAAAAAGCACCTTTGGGACCTCAAGCAGAAGCTTGAAGAGGCTGGTCTTTTGGAGTGGAGGTTTTGTACCCATTCAGAAAGACCGGGCCAATAAGTAAAGAGACTCCAAATAAGCAACACAATTAGGCAAGCTGACAAGATTAGAATTATCAGTCGTTGCCTTTAAATTGTCCCACATTAAAATGATAAGAATGGTAACACCACACATCCAGTTTTGTCACCACACTATAAAAAAGATGTGGAGACTCTAGAAAAAGTGCAGAGAAGAGCAACCAAGATGATTAGGGGACTGGAGGCTAAAACCTACGGCGAACGGTTGAAGGAACTGGGCATGGCTAGTCTAGTGAAGAGAAGGACCAGGGGTGACATGATAGCAGCCTTCCAATATTTGAGGGGCTGCCACAGAGAGGAAGGAGGTCAAATTATTTTCCAAGGCACCTGAAGGCCAGACAAGGAAAAATGAATGGAAACTGAACAGGGAGAGATTCAACCTGGAAATAAGGAGAAATTTTCTGACAATGAGAACAATCAACCAATGAAACAGCTTGCCTTCAGAAGTTGTGAGAGCTTCATCCCTGGAAGCTTTCAAGAAGAGACTGGATTGCCATCTGTCAGAAATGGTGTTGGGTCTGCTTGGGCCAGGGGTGTGGGTGTGAGTGGGGGTTGGACTAGATGACTTACAAGGTACCTTCCAACTCTGTTAATCTTTAACACTAATTTCCAGTGCAACCACTGAACCCAGCCACTTTTCAGAAAGGCCCAGCTGATGTAGCCTTCCTTATACTGATTGGGAAGGGAAGAAAAGTTTTCTCCAGGGCTTCTAGCTATAGAGACCACATATTACTTCTTGGATTAAGGTTGGTCTGCCTTTGCTTGGGAGCTTCCCCTCATTTTTCTGGTTGATCACAAGGTGAGTGCTGACAATAGGCTTGTAAACCGTAGCACAAAAGCTGGGAAGCATTTCGGAATTGGACAACTCACAGCATCCAGCAAATCTAGCCACCACTGAAGAAGGCTCACTAGAGCCCACCTAGCCTTTCAAAGTTTTATTTTATTTTATTTTGGTCTTTTTAATTTTATTGTCAGTATTTCAATTTTATCAACATCTTTTCTTTTGTCATTTAGTCTTCCTTTATCAACATGTATAAAAACACATATATATCCATACAAACACCCACACCCACCCACACACACACACCAAGTAATAAACACAATTGAGATTTTAATATAAAGTAATTTAGTGTAAGAGAGAAACCCTTATTATAAAACAAGTACTTTGATATGTGCTCATCCTCTATTTTCTCATTCATTTCCAGTGTTATATATAATTTGAACAAAAGGTTAAATAATCATAATGTTCTAACATTAATATCCAAAACTGCAATTAATTATTGATGGCATATATTTATTACTCAAAGGCATCTAAATAGCAGAATCTAAGTATTTACTGAATATAAATGTCATTGTACTGAAATAATATAGTGTATTAAAACTATGGACCTATAGTTCTCCATATGGCTAGATTTAATAATATGTCAAAGGACTGAGCTAATTCTATATTATTTTATGATTATGTCTTTAATTTCTTCAAATGTCACTCAATCTCTGGTTTGTATATTCTTATTTTATTATATTAGCAATGTTATATTCTTGTTTTACTTCATTATATTTTCTATTTATTCTACTTACCAATAAAATGTTTAAATGGTAAAAAGAAAAGTGAAACTCCACTTAGGATGCTCCAGATAAGCCATGACCTTAAGTTAGGGCCATTCCATCACAAAGACCACTAGAGGGCAGCGTGGTCATACAGAAAACCTGACTTCTTTGTTGACCTGTCTAGGAATATTTTAGAGCCTCTTTAGTGTGAGGATTCAGGCACCAGGCTAAAAACCAGGAGAGTGTGAGCTCTAGTTCCACCCTAGATACAAAGCCAGTTAGGTGGTTTTGGATTGGTCACTCTGTCTCCTTCCTAGGAAAAAGGCAATGAGAAATCAACTCCAACCAACCCTACCTGTCTAGGAAGTTGCAAAGAATTAAAGAATTCTCTCTCACACACACGTTTGAATTGTGACAAACCAGATCAGGTGGTCCTAATTAAGCTTGGTGCAACTTTTATGATGTCAGATAGGCGGCAGTTAGCTCAGTGGATCCTAAATGGAATAGAACTGATTTAAGAACAGAAAAATATTACAGAAAGAACATGTACCCCCCCATCCATAGTACTGTGGATAGTTTTCAATCCTACACACACTCTTCCTTTTGACTAAATCTCGTTTCAGTGCACCTATTGGAATCCAGCTCAGCTAAATATAGGAACCCAGACAGTCCCTGTTCAGTGCGTTGTAGTCTGTTCAGTAGACTACCTTACCTTTGAAGATACCAGCCAGAAACATCAGGAGATCTGTTGTCTAAATCACAATCACTAAAGACTTTAGCTCAGGGATGTCAAACTCAATTTCACTGAGGGCTGCATCAAGGCTGTGGTTGACCTCAGGGGGCCGGGCGGGCATGGTCGGCTGGGTAGGTGGAGCCAACTGGATGGGCATGGCCAGTTTGATGCCACTCTCCAAACTGCTGGCATGTTTCCTCTTTGCATTGGGTAGACCGGGCCAAAGCCATGCTGGCCTGATATTTCCTCTTCACAATGGGTAGACCGGGCCGAAGCAACATGGGATGGCCCCTTACATTTTCCAGGACGACCCAGCAAGCTGGATCCAACCACATTGCAGACCAGATCTGGCCCACAGGCCTTGTGTTTGACATCTCTGCTCTAGCCCAATGCTAGTCAAATAAATATTACCTTCATCTCATTTTACAAATTAGCAGTGAAGGAGTGTATTAATATGACATGTATGCGTGTGAGTGTGTGCATATGTATATGTTTATGTATATGTGTGTATATGTATATATACAATAGTATACATATATATACATACATATATCTACAGCTGTGTATATTCAGCCGTAGGCTACACTAATTGCAATTAGCACAAAGTGTAGCCTACAGCTGAACTACTTGCCTTTCCAGTACATATTTATTGAGATATTTTATGGATCATTTTTTTAAAAAGCAGATAAATCTGCTTCCCAATGAGGAATTGCTCTTGAGCACTGTAAGATCAGAACTGTCACCTCTCCAATCATGCCAGCTTCATAAAGAAACTAACTAAAATATCATACTATGACACAAGGTTTTTTTTTTTTTGGAAACATCTTGTACTATTGCTCAAGTTTACTTTCAACAGATGCTAACTGACACATACAGCTCCCAAGTGTGTGTGTTTGAATGTTGATATCCTCTTACTACAAAATGGAAGGAAGGATAATTTCAGAATTCTCTGGAAGACCCCATCCTGTAAACCAGAGTTCTCAAATTTTGGGATGGTCCTTTCTTGGGGAGGTGAACGCAGAGTCCAGAGAAGGTGTGTATGTGAAGAACCTTTTAGTTGTAGATTGTTACAAAAAATCCAACTTCCCCAAAATTTCATGGTGCTGTTTTCTTTGTGTTCATTTTGGTGTCGGTCTCAAGTTTAGGCTTTAGGAGAGTTTGAGGGCCACATTTAGCATAATGAGCAGAACATTCTCCCTCCACACCTCTAACAGCATTAAATTTTAACTGTATTTTTAAATGAGTGAAATTGTATACTATTACTCTGTGTGGGGGTTTTGCAATAGCCTTCATTCTCTGAAAGAAGAGGGCAGCTTGCTGTCCCAGAGATAGCAAATAAATTTCCTCAGAATTCAGTATGCAAAAGAACTAAAAACCACCCCACAGATGTTTAAGTAAGAGCAGAAATCGCTGAAGCAGAAGTTAGAGCTGATGTTGCAAGGGTTAGAGCGTAGCACCGAATTTGCAGAATGCGGTTCTTGAAAAGTCAACATTTGTCACCAGTTCCGTAACATTAGAAATATAGAATACTTTCTTTAAGTTGCACTGAGGGCTTTATATTATAATTAAGGTCAGATGAAAGGCACAAAAGGGCATGAAATATTATTACATGGCACAAAGTGTGGAAGTGCCCCAGGTCTCTTCCCTTAACCAATTTCATTCATTCTATGGCTTACTTTTTATGCTTTCTTGGGCTCAGTTGCAGACATTAAATCATTTAATGGCTTAATAAGTTATATTTTTCCCCTGATGTGATGATATCGCTAAACTTTCTGGCAAAATGTATCTGATTTAATTGCCATTATTCTGGTCATTACTTTGTTATTATTAATATTAATATTAATATTGTAATTATTTATTAATTGTCCTAAATTAGAAAGTAAAAATGTATTACTTGCCACTTTTAATAAACAGATAAACTTCAGTTTGTTTGTTTTTTATTTGCATTTATATCCCGCCCTTCTCCGAAGACTCAGGGCGGCTTACAATGTGTTAAGCAATAGTCTTCATCCATTTGTAGATTTATATACAAAGTCAACTTATTGCCCCCAACAATCTGGGTCCTCATTTTACCTACCTTATAAAGGATGGAAGGCTGAGTCAACCTTGGGCCTGGTGGGGCTTGAACCTGCAGTAATTGCAGGCAGCTGTGTTAATAACAGACTGTCTTAGCAGTCTGAGCACCCTCCTCCATGAAGGCAGAAAACATCATGATATGTCACTATACGTCACATGACATGATCGAGTTCGACACCCATGCTCTAGACCAGTGGTGTCAAACTCGATTTCATTGAAGGCCACATCAGGATTGTGTTTGACCTTGGGGACTGGGATAGGTGTGGCCAGGTTGGGTGTAGCTAGCTTGATGCCACTCATGTCAGGGGGCACCTGCTCTGCCAGCAAAAACGGGTTCCCGAGCTCTCTTTTCAGCCACGATGGCCTCCTGCAGCCCTCTGCCAGCGAAAACAGAGACCCACCAAGCTCTGTTTTTGCTGGTGGAAAAATGCCCTCTCAAGCTGCATTTTTGCTGGAAGAGGCACCATGGGCCAGACCTTTGCTGTTCCCAGGACAGACCTTGGGCGAGATCCCAAGCACCCTGTGGGCTGGATCCAGCATGCAGGCCTTGAGTTTGACACCTCTGCTCTAGACTGAAATGCAAAATTAATCAAAGAGGCTGACAGAGAAGAAACATATTATAACATGTAAGGCCTCTTTTGAATGCCAGAACTAGCTCGAATTTATAGGGTTACCACACATCTGGCAAAAGAAAAATATGTTCTCCTTTTTACTTTCATATCTTCTGACTGGCAGGTACAGCCTTAATGATCAAATATTGTCTGGCTTTTTGAATATCACTTCCTGAGCAACCTTTCTCTGAGATGCTGCGCTTCCCTAAAAAGTGCTAAGACAAATTAATAAGTTCAGCTCTTTGACCTTACTCTCCTCATTTAAACAACCACTCATTCAGCAACTATTTGTACTATTTGGCACCACTAAACGTGTGGTAGTTACGACTGGTCCTCAAAGTTCAGGTAGTCAGAATGTCCTCGTGGTCACATGATCCCGACTTGGGTTCTTGGCAAGTGGGCCAGATTTCTGACTGTTGCAGAGTCTTATGGTCACATGATTGTGATTTGTAACTTTCTATGCCAGATTCCCACAAGGAAATTCAAGTTTTGGAAGCTGGCAGAAGATCAGATGTCACGATCCAATGTGAAGTCCTCGCTTAAAAAAGATACCCAGGGAGTGTGGGAACTTCTGGCACTAAGCAGCAGAGTCACCTGATGTCATGTTTTATGACTACATCACTTAGCAACAGAAATTCTGGTCCCAATTATCTAGTTAAGTAAAGACTACCAATAATTAGTTGACTGGCACCTTCCTGCCAATCAGGGTACCAATCAACTAAGCAAGACTTAGTCAGTTACACTTTGAAGACTCCTTTTGCTTCTTAATAAGCTCTAACAAATTTCCTACCACTGAAAAAACAGTCTTTTAGGTGTAGGCCTTTAGTTTTTCACTGTAACTTTTGCTGCGGATGCCAAGACAATTAAACATTTACTATGTCTTTCTTTCCCTCCATTTGTCTTCCTTTCCAATTTTCTGTGTCTTCTGCCTTTTCAGATATCTGGTAGTCCTTCTTCCAGATAAATAAATCATTCCTGGTCAATCCTTTTGTATTTTCAACAGTATGGTTTTTGGCAAAGAGATCATACAGAGAGTGAGAAAACTTTGCAGATTACCAAGGATGTAGAAATATATTCTGATAGCTACCCAACTTAGGGTTAATTTTGTCTCGCTGATCAGTCTGACATCAGCCGGTTTTTCCATATCATACATGTGAGCTGTAGCACATCTTTTACTTTCTCTTGCCTTCTCTTAAAGATTACAGTTTCCCATCTTTTGATTTGCTGTGATTAAAGAGAGTTTCACCTGTGTATAGATTTATGGGGAGGTTCCTACATCTGGTAGGAGCTCAGGGTGAATTATCACTACTGTAGATCAGGTTTATTGGCTGGAGCTCTTAAAACTTAAGACTTTACAACGGTGAATGTAATAATACGCCAGCTGTTATACAAGATACTACTCTGCTACTTAGACAAGGTAATGGAATACCAAAAAGAGACATCTGAGTTACTTATCATGAAAAGGGCATTACCATCCAGCTGCAGGATCAATTTCTGAAACACCCCCCACCCCAAAAAGTAGCAAACAAACTCCACAGTGTTTGCTTGTGCATATAACGAATGCAATTTGAACTGGTTTATCATAAAGTGTTAAAACATGTTACGGAAGCTCATTCTGTCCCTCTCTATATTTTTCCTTATCTGTAGGCCATCCAGTAAATATACTACTTTATATGCTTCCTCAATTACATACTTTAAAGATAAAGAAAAGTTGTTATTTTCACTAAACTGAAAGGGGTTAGGACTTAAGTTCTTTACGGCTGGGCAAATTAACCAATAGCACAAAGGTTGTAAAATAACGTTATGGTTACTTCATACCTCTTCCAACTGGCTGAGACAAAATTGCCAAACCAGTCCAAAGTTGTCTTGCTAATTCACGGTAAAAAACTCTTTCATCATCATAACTACAAAGAAGGATTCTATTATTTCTAACAAGAGAGAAGAATATATTCCTGGCATAGGAATGTTTATGGATATTTGGATTTTTAGGGAAGATTGATATAGATTTATTAATATCGTGTGTTCTTTTGCAGGTCACTTCTTAACTCCATCTTCTGGAAAAGTAATTACACATAACTATCATAGAGTTAAAATTATTCTCTTTGTAGATCATGTCTCATACTTAATTTGTAAGATCTCAGCACGTTCATCCTTTTCAGAAATATATTTTAATAGTCATAAAATTTGTTCACATTATCTAGAATGTGATTATGAAAGAAAGAATATGACCAACTAGAAAACAATGTGTGATGTATAAAGAGAATATACAGTATTTGTCTGCTAGATTGTGTGATTAATTAACATTTTAAGCTATGGAAAACTGATGCTGTAGTTTATCTGATTGCTTGCAATTATTTTTAATAGTATCTAAACGCTTTAGTTAATAAATGAACATAATGCAATTTTTCCTAATTTTTTTTCTGTACCATAAATTCTGTTTATAGCTTCCGATTCTCCTTTCCAATGAATTATTGAATTTCCCCCGAATCTGTTTTGGTTTACATTCATAGTAACCCCATTTTCACTCTATTGCTTATTTCAAGCAACAAATAACTCATTACAATTGTAAGCCATTTCCTGATCCAACTTCAAAACGAAAGTCATTCTCTTGATAGCTTCCTCTATGATTAAATCGATTGTCAGAGTTTCATATCAATTACAGAAGTAGTCACAGTATAGTCATCGATAGTACAATAATCTAATATCCATAAACCTTTCATTTCCTTCTTCCAGGATTTTTAATTTTGGCCCCAGTTCAGGAAAGGGAGTGTAAGAATGACGGAATTAACTGGGTGTGTAAAATAGATGAGAAGATACATTGATTTCATCTTCACTTGTTGCTTTGGCATGTTGAAAAGGTGTAACCCACATTTAGCACCTATATCTATCTACCCTAGATTTATCAGTCCATTCCATTCCAACTAATATTTCACTTTAATTAAACAGTGTCAGTATTATGTTTAAAAAATCATCAGTAAAATTATTTTAAACTCAATGTGAGTAATGTAGCTCAAATGACTTAGGCATTTTTTTTATGAACCACCGGGTTGGACAGAGAGCAAGCAGAAACAGAGTTCAGATAGGAGTGTCTAATAACAAGATAAGGTAACAGAAGCTTCAGATAAGCCAAACTGAGGTTTTGTTCATGCATGATGAAGCATATTTTAACCACAGTTTATAACCACTTCCTTAACTTGCAGCCGAACAAGTTTGAGAAACTCTTACTCTGAAAGTAAGAACTGGTCTTCAGAAAGTGCAAAAATTCACTATTTTAGCCGTTTAGGACATGAATCTCAATGAACATATTCCAATGTGTGTGTCAATACTTTTTGGATGTGGATCAAACTGTAGTAGATACATCAATACTTTTTGTCTACATGTATTCAATTTATAAAACCAACCTCCTTATCTGATCTTTAAATTACAGCAATGAATGGAATTCCTCCACTAATTCTTACAAATAATTCAACCACACTAGTACATGGACTTGTATTTGCTAAGATTTCCTCAAGCCAAATGTGATAACTGGTAGCTACATAGCTCTATACAGATTGGTGGTGGGTTTCAACCGGTGTTACCACTGGTTCACTTTGCGCAAGCGCATTGCGCATGCACTTTGCACCAAACTTGTGCTCCGCACAAGCGCGTGGCATTTAAGAACAGCTGAGGCACGGCAACCCACTCTGCTGCACTTAACAGCTGGGCTAAAAATGAACGAATATAAGTAAGTATAGCACAGGGGTGGGCAGGAGAACCCAGCTTACGGTCGGAGCAAACTGGTTTGCTCTCACCTCACCATTACCGCTACCAGCTCCCCGAACCGGGGTGAGCCAGTAGCAACCCAACCCACTGATACAGATCATTTTCTTGGCAACAAAAGCAAATTGATTTGCCATTGCCTTTTTCTAGGATGTTTTTTCTTCTTCATTTTCCCAGTCTATTTTTCAGCACTAGGATTTCTGGGACTGATTTTCCATAAAAGTATTAGCCAAATTGAACCCTTTATAACTTTATAAGATCAGTCAGATTTGGCTAGGGGCTACCATATATTGCAAGGCTTGTAATTGGGACATAGTTTTAAAAAGTATTACTTGAAAGACAGTTATCGCACCCAAATAATTTTAGAAATGTACAGAAGATAATCTCACAGTTAAAATAAAAACATTTCTTTCATAAGACTTTAGATGTACATACAATGTGAGTATAGAAAGACCTCCTCGCACACAATTACAGTTGTTCTCTTAAATCATGTTTTGTCCTATGCATGATCATCAAAAACGTCCTGTAAATGTCTTGTAAATATATGTAAGATGGTATCTTTGGCAAAAAGGGCATATTTATTTGAAACATTTTGACTCCTGTGTCCAACTCACAGATACAAAAATTGAAATGTCTCAAAATCAATGAGAACTAATGGCAACCATAAATAGGAACAATTAGAAACAAGGAAACCAGAAAACAAAATACAAACAAATTAAAATACAAACTCAATAGCAACATAAGGTTATGTAATAAAAAGGATTCCATCATTAACTTCCAAAATATCAGAAATAGCAACGGAAACAAACAAAGTGAACAATCTATTAAGTGGAAAAATAACTGAGAAATAAATATAGCACAGATTCAGTGCCTTTGCCCTACAGATTTAGAAATATTAACAGCAAGAGTTTGCTTTCTTTTGTTCAATCATGTCTGATTCTTGGATGCTACCTGGACAGATCCCTGCAGTTTTCTTCACAAGGTTTTTCAAAAGTGGCTTGTCATTACTCCTTCCTAGGGCTGAGAAGTTACTTGGCCCATGGTCACCCAGGGGCCTTTGCGTCCAAGGTGGGACTAGAACTCACAGTCTCCTGGTTTCTAGCTTAATGTTTTAACCACTACACCAAACTGACTCTCAATAGTAAGGTAAGCAAGTCAGCCTCTTCTTATTGGTCCCACCCTCAGCCTGTCACATTTGAAACGCATTCTGGATATCAAGTCTGAAATGATCCTAGATTCAGGGCAACACATGGGAAGTAAAGGCATACTCACCAAGAATGGTTATTGCTCTTTGATCAAATGCTAACAATAAATACAACAGGTAACAAACACTACTGAAATGCGTATGACACAGTATACACAATAAATGAATCGTGCCTGAAAATCACATACAATATTTTAAGGACATGTCGGTGCAATTACATGCACCATGACAATATGGCCGCCTTCCCCAGAACTAAGGTGGAGATGAAGAAAGGCTCTTCTTTCCTCAGGATCCTATCCTTCTCCAGAACTTCATACGTCTCCTTCAGCTATCTTGTGCAAATTAAAACTCAGCTCTTCAATACTTTCTGGAGCAGGGGTCTCCAACCTTGGCAACTTTAAGACTTGTGGACTTCAACTCTCAGAAAATGCTTTTAAAAGCTGAGGAATTCTGGGAGTTGAAGTCCACAAGTCTTAAGGTTGCCAAGGTTGAAGACCCCTGCTCTGGAGTTCTAAAAGGTGACTAGGTGCAAGGCGCAGAATGACCTCTGTGGAATTTCACCACTTCTGAACCCATGTACCTTTGATCTTGTCATTTAATAGCCCCATAATCCCTTACATCAGGGTGGAGTTGGGGCAACTGAATGTTCACTGGCTGGCTGCCCTTCCTGTCGCCAATGCAGAGTTCGCAGCAGTTAGTATTATAAATACTATATAATACTCATTGTGCCCAGAGACAGAAATATCTGCTGCTACCTAGGATCGAACTCACAGCCTCCCGATTGTGAGGTGAGAGCTCCACCTCTAGGCCACTGCACCACTCATAAACCCAAGTATCTTTGATCAACCAGTTAAATTCAAGAAAAGGTTCTAAGTAGCATGTCCCCATGGCATGCTATAATTTGTTCTTCTGATGGATATTCTTATTAGGTGGATAGGAAAGATAAATGGACAATTCAAGCTGCAAATTGTTCTATCATATCCCCTTATTCACTTTCCACATAAGAAATATGATAGCTGTGTTAGATTCAGGATGTTGGTCCATCTATCTGTTGAGCACTATCAACTGACCGCCTTTCATTGACCACATTGAAGCATGAGTCAAGAGTATCCTTGTATAAAAGAAAAATTAACTTTGTTAAAACTCACCGGGAGAGCCAAATGGCAAGAATGATGGTATCTCCCTTGCTTTCAGGAGTAGGCCATCCCACAGAAGTAGGCCTTATCCAGCTCTTATTTAGGGACAATATGATTCCAATGGCTGTAACATTGTGATTCACAGAGTGATGCAGCAAGCTTTGGTTACTGCTGTTGTGATGTGTTTGCAATGCTTCCAGAAGGGATTCAAGAAATATGAAATGCTAAATCACGGCTTATTTTACCCCCCAATCTTTTGAACACGCTACAACTAGTTAAGATCACATCACATGTTAAATTAAAAATAAATCACAGTCTAGTTTGGGGTAATAGATAAATGCAGTCCCTATCTTCATTGAGCCACAAAACTACTTTGACTGTTCTTAATTCAAAGAAGCCTGACCAGAATTTCCTTGCTTTCGCAGCCCAAGAGCGCAAAGCAAATTCAAGTCATTTTTGCTTGTTAAAGGTAAAAGTAAAGGTTCCCCTTGCACATATGTGCTAGTCATTTCCAACTCTAGGGGGCGGTGCTCATCTCGGTTTCAAAGCCAAAGAGCCAGAGCTGTCTGAAGACTTCTCCAGGGTCATATGGCCGGCATGACTAAACGCCAAAGGCGCACCTTCCACCAGAGGTGGTCCCTATTTTTTCTACTTGCATTTTTTATGTGCTTTTGAACTGCTAGGTTGGTAAAAGCTGGGACAAGTAACAGGAGCTCATCCCATTACACAGCACTAGGGATTCGAACCGCTGAACTGCCAACCTTTCGATCGACAAGCTCAATGTCTTAGCCACTGAGCCGCTGAGTCCCTTCATTGCTCCGTGTCCCTTCATTTGCTTGTTAGATATATGCAATGACTGCATCATAGGAAGGGGCTCTGCAGCACACCTAATTGTTTGCAAAATCTGTTATTGCCCATGCCAATGGACATTGTGTCTCTGACCCCTTAACTGGAAAGATGTTAGATGAAACTTGAGATTTTTCGGCATGAGTTCAGTCGTGGCTCTGAGTTCACCCATTGTGGGATGCCGCTGAACTTCCTATTCCCAACAACTTCAGCCAGTAGGCCTGTAATCTGGAACGCCTGGCATCAATATCCAGTTTCTGTTTTATAAAAGGCATGAGGCTGAATCAAGCCAGCATGAAACAACTGAACGGCTTCCTAACATCTTAGAAGATGCTTCATCTGAACCAGGACAGCAGGGAGACAGACGGTCCTAACCATGAAGGCTGAACCGAGAGAGGGATGGACACATAGGAAGCAAGATTTCTCAGTCTTCAGACATTTGAAGGAAAAAATTCCTCACTAAAGAGAGGCATTCCCTTACATGTTCATGGGCATTACAGGTAGTCCTTGATTTACAACAGTTGATTTAGTGACTGTTCAAAGTTACAACAGCACTGAAAAAAGTGACTTATCACCATTTTTCACAGTTACCACTTGCTGTGATCAAAATCCAGATGCCTGGCAACTGATCTATAGTTATGACAGCTGCTGTGTCCTATTCTTATGGGATCACCTTTGGCCACCTTCCGTCAAGCTAGGTCAATGGGGAAACCAAATTCACCAAACAACTAGGTCACTAACTCAACAACGGCAGTGATTCACTTAAGAACCGTGTCAAGAAAGGTCATCAAATGGGTCAAAACTCACTTAACAAATGTCTCACTTAACAACAGAAATTTTGTGGTTGTAAGTCAAGGACTACCTGTATAACTTTCAATTGTTCCTTGGGTTAGTCTCTTGACCTCTGGGCAAATTCCAATAATCCGAGAATTCAATCCTCTGCAAAGAGCTTAAACTGCCACTATGTGAATTGCTCTCCCTCTTCCTCCCTCCCTCCGTCACACACACACTCACATATAAAGGGTGAACAAGAATTTTGTTTTGCTTCTGTAGCACTCTTGCAAATCACCAATTTTTTGCAGAGCACATAGTACTTTTAACTGCCTTTGTGCTCTATTTTTCTTCTAATGAGCTCTTAAAACACACAATTATTTCACTGTCCTGCGATAGCAGAGTTTTCCAAGTTTTGACTGATGGATTTGCTTTTGTCAGCAAATGCTAGTTCATTTAACAACCATCAGACAATATAGACCGTATTATTGTCTTAATGTCAGCAAGAAATGGGATGGTCCACGCTATTGGATGCTTATTTGCCTGAACATTGGAGTATTTATCTTCATTATTTAATCAAGCACAGCTTTTGAAGCCTGTATGTGAATTGGTACTTTGTTACTGGGTAACAAACTATGGTTACCGATTAGTCAGTTTTTGTCCTGAGCCAACAGGTTGGGGTTCCCTTGGAAATGCCAAGGAAACAAAGGAGGAGATCTTATTCTGAGTTTGGATTAAATAGTTTAACTTTGTTCTTCATGAGCATGTAGTCCTGGATACAGGTGGGCAACTTTGAGAGAGGAATCCATAAGAATTTAGCATCTGTGCCTACGGTGTAATAAGCCTTTGGATGCTTGCTCATTAGGGCATGTTCCATGCACCTCACAACCAGTGACAGGTCTGAATTCTGACACAGCTTGACTAATTTTTCTTTCTTTATTGCATCTAAGGAAAGAAGAAAAGGGAGAGGAGAGTGTTTTCAGTAACAGGATTCAAGACTCTTGATTAAGTAGTTTGGTTATGATTCTAACATATAAAGCTGTAAAGAGAAATTGCATTGCATTGTGACATTAAGTACATACAGATAAATACACTACTAATAGAGCTAACAAGATCTGACAGATTAGCGTCTGGTTTTGTCCTCTTAATCTACAAAGAATACTGGTAGTATGATTGGGCAAGAGGGAGAGAAAGAGAATTTTTACACTTCACACACACATACACAAATTGGCTCATTTCTTGCAAGCTGAGGAAAGTGACCGATGCCGTATTTAGGCAGGACCCTCACTAGTTATTTATAGCATCTTCTGGCAACATCCAACTACAGTTGTGCTGATACTACAATAATAAAAATAGGGTTATACTGAGGCAATGATGATAGATGACAGTACTGTAGAAGATGATGTGAATTATTACAAGACCAGCCTTACTGGCAGTTAAGGAAAGGCACTGAGATAAAGGATGGGGAACTATTGACCCTTTTATGACTTGTGGACTTCAACTCCCAGAATTTCTGAACCAGCCATGAGGTCTACAAGCCATAGAGGGGCCATAATTCCCCACTCCCAATCTAGATAATTTTAAAGCCTGGAATTCATGGAGCTGAAGTCCCCAATTCTGAAATCACTAAGAAAGCTGAAAAAGACTGCTTTAGAAAAATACAGAGTGGGCACCTGTGGCAATAACTATCTACATGGTGGCGCACTGGTTAGAATGCAGTACTGCAGGGTACATCTGCTGATCATCGGCTGCCAGGAGTTTGGCAGATCGAATCTCACCAGGCTCAAGGTTAACTCAGCCTTTCATCCAGTGGTGGGTTTCAAAAATTTTTACTTCCGTTTCTGTGGGTGTGGCTTGGTGGGCATGGCATGGCTGTGTGGGTGTGGCTGGGGAAGGATACTGTAAAATCTCCATTCCCACCCCACTCCAGGGGAAGGTTACTGCAAAATCCCAATTTCCTCCTGATCAGCTGGGACTTGGGAGGCAGAGAATAGATGGGGGCGGGGCCAGTCAGAATTTTTACTACCGGTTCTCCGAACTACTAAAAATTTCTGATACCGGTTCTCCGGAACTGGCCAGAACCTGCCAAAACCCACCTCTGCTTCCATCCTTCCAAGGTTGATAAAATGAGGACCCAGGTTGTTGGAGGCAACATGCTGACTCTGTAAACCGCTTAGAGAAGGCTGTAAAGCACTGTGAAGCGGTATATAAGTCTAAGGGCTATTGCTATTGCTACATGGCCAGCCTGCTATTCAAAAGGTAAGCCATTGTTAAAGTAAAAATAGATTGCCGTGAGTAACCTCAACCTAGATGCTAGTGATGATTCTGCTACTGCTCCCTCCACGAAGGTGGACTGCGGGGTTCTGAAACTTGGTGCTGAGTTAACCATCAAACACAGGGAAGTGTTAGGATACTGTTTTGGAGGCTAAGAGGAGACCATGGTGAAGGGAATCTCTCCATGGATAAAATGGAAAGAGGGCATTTAAATGCTCATCACATCAAAGACACCTGCTGAACCAAGATAGGTCAGATTCCCCTGAAATCTGACGGCTCCAGAGTTTCTTTAGGGCCTTGAAATCCTTTCATAGCTTACCTTCCTTGAGGTAATGTTCACCATACTGCCGTTGGATGATGGGAGGAAGGCTATTCCAAATGGCCACTTTTTCTTTTATGACCCGGACTCTATCAGAGAGAGCTGTTTTGAACAAGCCAGGTTGAATACAGGACACTTTCACTCCAAAGGGCTTCATATCCTGTCTGCAAAACAGGAAAAGATGTCAACAGTAATTTAATAACTTACACCTGAAGGACTTTTCAGAGAGAGAGAAAGTATTGTTGAATTTGGTAACACCCCTCCCCCCCATTTTATGGTCTGCTTCCCTTTGGGAGCAACAGAAGTATTTCTAGTAGGACTACCAGATTCTGTAACAGCTTTGTTTCCTAGGCCATCCATCTGGTAAACTTGCAAAATGCATTTCTCTCGCCATGTAGGGGCCGCGGTGTGGCTCAGGCTGTAAGAAGCCTGTTATTAAAACACAGCTGCCTGCAATTACTGCAGGTTCTAGTCCCACCAGGTCCAAGGTTGACTCAGCCTTCCATCCTTTATAAGGTAGGTAAAATGAGGACCCAGATTGTTGGGGGGGCAATAAGTTGACTTTGTAAATATACAAATAGAATGAGACTATTGCCTTACACACTGTAAGCCGCCCTGAGTCTTCGGAGAAGGGCGGGATATAAATGTAAATAAGTAAATAAGTAAATAAATAATAAATAAATGTACATGTATACATCTGAACTAGACTGTGTTGTTTCTCTGTGCCATATATAATATGTGGGTATATACATAATTTGGTATTATTTATTTTACTTTACTTTTTTACTTTATTTTACTTTACTTTACTTTACTTTACTTTATTTTACTTTACCTTTACCTTTACTTTATTGTGTCATGTGTATATTGAAGGTGGTGACCCTTTGAGAGGTATATGGAACAAAATTTCATTTTAATGTGTGTCAACCCTCGAAACAACGTCAGCCATTTTTACTTAACCATGGCAGTATGCCAATTAGTATACATTCAAAGTGACAATAAAGTTATTATTCTGTTCAGTTCTGTTCTGTTCTGTTCTGCTCTGCTCTGCTCTATTCTATTCTATATTTTCTTTTCTATTTTCTTTCTTTTCTATTTTCTATTCTATTCTATTCTTCGTGATTAAATAGCTATTAAAAGTCATGAGCTTTTAATGAGCAGGAGATCAGCTGATGGGAACTGCAGTCTGTGAAAACCAATGCTTTTTACTAATATTTGTCTGTCAAAAAATGTGCTACAAGACTCTAGATTTGCATAATCTTGATCAGCATAGTCTATATACATAGTTTCCTCCTACAACATCTACTGCTGAATCTGTGTTTGCACGTTGCGCTGGACTGCACCAAGGCAGGCTAGAAGTTTGTTAGAATTTAAAACTTTCCGTTCTTCCTTGGGACAAGTACCTAAGAAAAGCCATTTCCGTGGTAGCTCAGGCTGTAAGAAACCTGTTATTAGAACACAGTAGCCTGCAATTACTGCAGGTTCAAGCCCGGCCCAAGGTTGACTCAGCCTTCCATCCTTTATAAGGTAGGTAAAATGAGGACCCAGATTGTTGGGGGGGCAATAGGTTGACTTTGTAAATATACAAATAGAATGAGATTATTGCCTTACACACTGTAAACTGCCCTGAGTCTTCGGAGAAGGGCGGGATATAAATGTAAATAAATAAATAAAAAATTTCTTTCCAAAAACCCAACCAATTTTGGAGGGGGGGGGGAAACAATCCTCTCCCCAAGCCAGACTTTTCCTGTCCTCTTTCTTCCTTTTGCCATTACTTTACAAGTAAGAGAAAGTTTGATGTATGTTAAAGGCTTGGCTTGCTTGCAGTGAACCATGTATAGATGAGTCATTCATAAAGCGAAATGATCGGATACGATGCTGACATTAGAGCCCACTGAGACTGGATCAGGGGTGGGTTCTACTTACCTTTACTACCAGTTTGCATCGCGCCCACGCACTCTTCTGCGCATCCGCAAATCACCTATGATATCGTCTGGGTCAGTTGGCGGAGCCTCCTGCCGGTTTTACTACTGGTTTGTAACTGGGGGCAACCCACCACTGGACTGGATTTTTTATTTTTTATTTTATTTACATTTATATCCCGCCCTTCTCCGAAGACTCAGGGCGGCTTACAGTGTATAAGGCAATAGTCTCATTCTATTTGTATATTTACAAAGTCAACTTATTGCCCCCCCCAACAATCTGGATCCTCATTTTACCTACTTATAAAGGATGTAAGGCTGAGTCAACCTCGGGCCGGGCTTGAACCTGCAGTAATTGCAGGCTGCTGTGTTCTAATAATAGGCTTCTTACAGCCTGAGCTATCATGTATCTTGAATTGTATCTTGATTGAATCTTAGGCACAATTAATCTTATTCAGCGACTTCTGCCTTACCTTAAATTGTTGGTAAAGGCTTCTGCTCCGTATTTGGATGGACAATAACCCCCTGAACATATTGCCAGAATACCACCAACGCTGGTTACGTTTACTATTCTCCCTTTGGCTTTCTTCACCAATGGAAGCATGTTTAATGTAACGTTTATGAGGCCAATCAGGTTGATTTCAATGGGAGCTCTAAAGTGCTCAATCCTCAGCCAGTCGGTGGGGGCCGATGGTCCCATGATACCAGCATTATTGATAAGGCCCCAGAGACCTGCAAAGAAAGAAAGGGGGGAAAAACTTCACAAGAAGTATCATATCTAAATATATTAAACAACGTTCCAGCCATTATGAAAAGCATTAAGAAAGTGGATGCACACACAGACACACAACGTTGCCGCAATCACAATCCAGGTACGTTGATTGTTTTCACCACACATAATCTGTTTATCCTTAAACGGACGTAACCAAACTAGAAAACTGAAAATCACATTCTCAGAAGAGCATTGCAGAAAGCTGCCATAATAAGTGATGTTTAGAATCCATATAGCCAGGTATCCCTTGCATTAGCTGGCAATGGCTTGCCACAATTTTTATAGCCCTTCCTGGGGATGTCATTGATTGATTCCAGAGGCAAAGCAAAATATCTGCTGCTACCATTTATCCTGAACAATAGATTAAGGGAAGATGCCAGAGACTGAAGGGCTGTTAGGCAGAAGATAGATCGCAGAGATAAGAACTAAGCTAAAACTAAGACATGGAAGAAGGACAGAAGCTAGCTAAATGTTAGGAGGAACTGCCCAATGATGCAAGTTGCTTGGCAATAAAAATATTGACTCTTCCTTGCCAGTGCAATTCCCAAAGTGCTTTTTGGATACCATTTAAATCAGTGTTTCTCTACCTCAGCAACTTTAAGATGGGCAGACTTCAACTCCCAGAATTCCCCAGCCAGCATAGGAATTCTGGGAGTTGAAGTCCGCTCATCTTAAAGTTGCTGAGGTAGAGAAACATTAAGATGTTGGTGTTAACCCAGTGCTTCTCAATTATTTTCTGTCATGCCCCCCTAGGAAGAAGAAAACATTTTTCGCGCCCCCCCGCGCGACTTTCTTTCAGGCGTTTTTCTCCTTGAAAGGGAGGAGCATGCGCAGTCACATGTACTGGCAGTCCCACACTAAAGATGGCTCCGACAGGCTCGTGTCACAAGGGTTTTGGACAGCCAATCAGATGCTCCCGTTGTTCTCTGATTGGATACAGAGACATAAACACGGGGCTTAGCTTGTTTGCCGAGGTCAAACGCGCCCCCCTTTACGGAGCCTCGCGCCCCCCCTGGGGGGCGCACCCCACTATTTGAGAAGCACTGGTGTTAACCTCTAAACATCCCTCAACAGCTTAGAATCTAAACATAAGAGAAATTACCTATGTAATTTTTGACCTTCCCAGATATTATGATTGATATATATATATATATCTGTTTAGAAACAGCAGCGATCATACATTTCTCCTACAAATAGGAAGCTGTAAGCACCTAGCCTGATGATGACGAATGGGATTTCGTCGAAACGTCGCCAAGACACTTCAAATTTTATGCGGGAGAAAACCCGAATAACCAAAGACCTACATACAAACACCCGCGAAAACCTCAGAAAACAAATATATATATTTATATATATAGAGAGAGATCTGGCTAGCTGGGGGCTGGGAGGAGTTCTTCATCAACTTCGCTGCAGATTCGGGCGACGGTTGGCGCTCTCAGCTGTTTTTCATCAGTAGCTGCGGCGGTGATGTTCCTTTTATTCTCGGCATTGTCGGAGGAGCTTCCCTTTCTCCTTGGATACCGCTCAACCGAAGGGGGTTTCATGGCCCCCGAGGTGAATGTCTGGCTGGAGTGCAGGGAGCTCTTTGCTGGATTCGGGCTGCAGTCAACGTTTTTAGCCGCTTTGTAGCAGCAATGGCACCGGCGCCTCTTTTGATGCTGACATCGCCTCTGGTTTTCCATCGTTTTTGGTTGAGCTTCCCTCTCCCTCAGAAACCATCTCAGCCGAGAAGAACTGGCTGGCGGGGGTAAGGCGCTCAAGCGCCAGCTGTGCCTACCCAATTTGGGTCATCAACGGTTCCCCACCTTGAAGAGTCTGACCCCCACCTTGAAGAGTCTGAATGACCGAACCGGGTTAAAGACGATTAGGACGTTTGATGGGGGCCCGATCAGAGACCGACGTTGTTCTTGTTATGACAACGGCGGCGATGGGGTCCTATCATCCTACGTTCGTTTGTCATCTAATAGCATCGCTTTACCGGAGGAACTTAAATTCCATCTATTGTCCGGAACTTATTGTGACCATCTGATTGGCCAGATTAAGACTGTTACCATCTGCCACCCTCTATAAACTCCGAAATGTACTCGCGATCACAGCTTCTTAACCTGCGAGTCTCCCCCCTCTCGCGGTCATGGCCCTCCACTTTATCGAGGGCCTACCTTGATGACGGATTTTGGAATCCCGAGAGGTGGCATGCTTCTAAGAGAAGGCTTAGGGGTTTTTTAATTAGGTGTTATAATAAATTCTTATTTAAGTTATCCAAGGGGAAGGGTGGGACGGCGAAGTTAGGTTCAGGGGGATACCTATCTGAGCCTTTGCTAGATCCTGTGCCAGCTCGCGGCATAAATATCATCGATTCTGAGGTGGAAGAGGAGGGTGGAGCTCATGGTCTTGGGGATAACCCTATCTGCACGGTAGGTGGGAGGGGCAGGTATGGCGGACGCGGGGGCCCATATCGAGTTCGGGGAGTGCGCCCTCGCTATTTACGAGCGATCGCGCACCCCGGTCCCCCGATAGTTTCCCGTTCCCCGAGTGGCTTAAATCCTCAGAAGCTGGACCTTCGCCTGATGTTATGCAATGCCAGGTCCGTTATAAATAAAGCCCCCCTCATCTCCGATCTTATACAGGAGGGGGGTGCGGACCTGATTGGCATTTCGGAGACCTGGTTGGGCACGGAAGGGGGGGTTCCCCTGATAGAGATGTGCCCACCGGGTTTCCGTGTGTTTCATCAGGCCAGGGCCCAGGGTAGGGGTGGGGGAGTGGCGGTTATTATCAACGGGAGTCTTGAGCCGAGGGAGATCACTGTACCACAGATAACCGGATGTGAGTCCCTCCTCGTTAAGTGGGGCCGTGGGGTGCAGGTGGGTGTACTGATCACGTACCTAGCTCCTTGCTACGTGACAGATTCCCTGCCTGAGCTGTTGGATGTGGTCGCTGGGACGGCAATGGAGATCCCCAGGCTTATGGTCATGGGGGATTTCAATTTGCCGTCGGTGGGGATAGCATCCACATCAGCTCGGGAGTTCATGGCTTCCATGACGGCCTTGAACCTGACCCAATTAGTGAACGACCCCACTCACATCGGGGGAAACACTCTGGATTTGATTTTTGTCTCTGGACAGTGGTTGAATGATCTGGAATTAGGGGAGTTAGTTATTAGACCCTTGTCATGGTCAGATCATTCGCTCCTTCAGCTAGACTTTCGAACCGCCGATCCCCGCCGCAGGGAGACGGAACCGACTCGCTGGTTCCGTCCCAGGCGCCTGATGGACCCTGAAAGGTTCCAGACGGAGCTTGGGCTATTCCCTGAGGATTTGGCCCACAACTCGGCTGGAGCTCTGGTTGCCGCCTGGGATCGGGCGGCGGCTGGCGCTCTAGATCGAGTTGTGCCTTTGCGGCCTCTGACCCGGTGCCGATCTCGTTTAGCCCCTTGGTACTCCGAGGGGCTGAGGGAGATGAAGCGCCGGAAAAGACGCCTAGAGAGTATCTGGAGGGCCAGCCGATCCGAATCTGACGGACACTAGTTAGGTCTCAAATTCAGACCTATCTTGTGGCGATGAGGCTGGCAAAACGGGAGTATTTTTCCAACCTCATTGCATCAGCAGATAATCGCCCAGCCGCCCTGTTTAGGGTGACCCGCTCGCTCCTCCATCAGGGAGCGGTAGAAGATCCCTTAAAGGGTCGAGCTGAGGAATTTGGACAATATCTGTTTGATAAAATCGCTCAGATTCGGGAAGGGTTGGACACAGACTGGGTGGATCCGGACGGGGTGAGGGAGGCAGGTCTTGATGTTATTATCTGGGATGAGTTTGATCCTGTGATCCCTGAGGACATGGACAGGTTAATGGGGAGATTGAATGCGACCACATGTTTATTGGACCCGTGTCCCTCCTGGTTGGTATTGGCCACCGGGAGGTGACACGAGGCTGGCTCAGAAAATCGTGAACGCTTCTTTGATGGAGGGTGTTTTCCTGCCGCCTTGAAAGAGGCGGTGGTGAGGCCCTCCTCAAGAAGCCTTCCTTGACCCAGCTAGTTTAGCAAATTATCGTCGGTCTCCAACCTTCGCTTTTGGCAAAGGTTGTCGAGAGTGTGGTTGCACGACAGTTGCCCCAGTACCTGGATGAAACTGTCTATCTTGATCCATTCCAGTCCGGTTTCCGGCCTGGTCACAGCACGGAAACAGCCTTGGTCGCTGGTTGATGATCTCTTGAGGGCTCGGGACAGAGGTTGTTCCTCTGTCTTGGTCCTATTAGATCTCTCAGCGGCTTTTGATACCATCGATCATGGTATCCTGCTGCGCCGACTCGAGGACTTGGAGTGAGTGGCACTGTTCATCGGTGGTTCTCCTCCTACCTCTCCGACCGTCGCAGACGGTGTTGACGGGGACAGAGATCGACCCCAAGGCGCCTCTTATGTGGGGTGCCGCAAGGGTCGGTTCTCTCGCCTCTTCTGTTCAACATCTATATGAAGCCGCTGGGTGAGATCATCCGTGGTCTTGGGGTGAGTTGTCATCTATCGCTGATGATACTCAGCTCTATATTTCCACCCCTAACCACCCCAACGAGGCTGTTGAAGTGATGTCCCAGTGCCTGGAGGCCGTACGGGTCTGGATGGGGAGGAACAGACTCAGACTCCATCCCACCAAGACCGAGTGGCTGTGGATGCGGCGGCCCGGTACAGTCAGCTAATTCCATCACTGACCATTGGGGGCGAACTATTGGCCCCCACGGAAAGGGCTCGTAATCTGGGCGTCCTCCTGGATGCACGGCTGTCTTTAGAAGATCATATGATAGCCGTCACCAGGGGAGCCTTTCATCAGGTTCGCCTGATACGCCAGTTACGCCTTTCTGGATCGGGCTTCCTTATGCACGGTCGCTCATGCCCTTGTTACATCCCGCCTGGACTACTGTAATGCTCTCTACATGGGGCTCCCCTTGAAGTGTGCCCGGAGACTCCAACTGGTCCAGAATGCGGCTGCGCGGGTGATAGAGGGAGCACCTTTTGGCTCCCATGTAACACCCCTCCTGCGTAACCTGCACTGGCTCCCAGTGGTCTTCCGGGTTCACTTTAAGGTACTTGTCATCACCTTTAAAACGCTCCATGGCCTAGGGCCGGGATATTTCTGGGACCGCCTACTGCCACCATTAGCCTCTCACCGACCAGTGCGCTCTCACAGAGAGGACTCCTCCGGATACCGTCAGCTAAACAATGTCGGCTGGCGACCTCTAGGGGAGGGCCTTCTCTGTGGGGCCCCTACCTCTGGAACGAGCTCCTCTGGGGCTTCGTCAACTCCCGATCTCAAGTCCTTCCGCCATGAGCTGAAGGCGTTGCTGTTTCAAGAGCAGGACTAGCCTGAATGTAGTTTTTTAAATTGGGATTTTTAAAAAAGGGGTTTAAATGAGGTTTTAAATTTGTATTCAAAAGTTAGAGCATCAATTGAATTCAACTATCTATTCTTTAGCTGTTTTTAATCTATTATATGTTTTCTGTTGTTTTTTGTCTGTGAACCGCCCTGAGTCCTTCGGGAGAAGGGCGGTATACAAATATAATAAATAAATAAATAAATATATATAAAACAGAGGTGTTTTGGGTTTTTTTTTGAAGATGCCTCATTTACTGGTCCTATACTCGCTATTAGCCTTCAGCAGATAAGAACGGTTAAGATATTTTACTGGGGTTTTAATTTTTTCATCCTGTTAAATTTTATTTTACATCATTATTATTCCAATTATTCCATAAATGGAAAAGTGGGATAAATTGAATACAATACTCAGAAGTCTCGCTATGTTCACGCCTTATTACCGTTGAATTATTTAATCAATTTATATGGCTTCCCAGATTGAAACAGCAATTCTGGGTGGCTAAGAAAGGGTTAAAACTCTTAATATAATGAAACAAACATAAATATACCTAAATGATATGTTATCCCTTTTCTGTCATCTTTAAAGCATGAAGCTTAAAGAGAGAGGAAGAGAGGGAAGAACAATTATTTCTTGAATATAAGGAGATAGCTACAAAATACGGCGGATTGTTGGCAATATGTAAGCCATTATTCTTATGCCCATTTTACAGAATCGCCACTTCAGCTAAATAGGTTTTTGCTTAATGGAGTTTCAGTTGGACTGCCAGGGCTGAAGCATAACAAAATACAGAAACGTATCACAGAGGCATCTTGTTTGTAGAGGGGTGTGTGTGGCATTTTAAAATTCCCTATGGATTGGAACAGGATAGCTGCTGCTGCCACATATTGTCATAAAACTGGCCAACAGAAGCCCCACTCCATCCTTTCCTGTGTAGGAATTTAGCACCCTCCTAGAAGAATGAAATATTTTAGAAAATATTTAAAAGGCAGAATATATTTCCCTGGATGAGAAATGGAGAAACATGTTTTAAAGACAAAGCAGCTTCCTGACTCCCCCCACCACCTTTGTCAATGGGCCATTAAAGCCTCAGCTAAGCTCACTCATTTCCCCCCACCTTTGTCAACCATCATCTGCATCATAATAGGACCCATCTAGCAACAGAAACTCACCACATGGCACCTGGGAAGATTACATCAGCCAGCAAGGCTAGCTAAGACCCCCACCCCCTGGGAGTCTGACAGCCAATCAGGATACTCTTCCTGTGCCCCAGAAAGTTCAAAGCTCAGAAAAAGCATAAAACCAGGGAGCACACAGGATCTCAGCCCTTTTTCTGTTCAGGATCTCAAGCCATGTGATCCTGGCCACCATTAAACCATCTTTCCAAGCAGCCTCCATGTTTCCAGTGTCTTTGTCCCCACTTGGAACTGAACCCAGATGGATATTTCTTCCAACATCTGGGGGGAAAGTCCAACAAAAGCAGCAAAATAAATTCCATCAGCTTACTCCCTCCTGTGCTCCACTTCCTATCATTCCCAACCAGCATGGACTTTGACAATTGGGAACTGGCAGTTTCAGGGGTGAAATCCAGCAGGTTCTGGCAGGTTCTGGAGAACCAGTAATGGAAATTTTGAGTAGTTTGGAGAACCGGTAGCG
This sequence comes from Ahaetulla prasina, assembly GCF_028640845.1. NCBI lineage: Eukaryota > Metazoa > Chordata > Lepidosauria > Squamata > Colubridae > Ahaetulla > Ahaetulla prasina. The sequence continues at coordinate 218,634,031 of NC_080539.1, forward strand.
GAAAATTTGAGTAGTTCGGAGAACCGGCAGATGCCACCTCTGGCTGGCCCCAGAGTGGGGTGGGAATGGAGATTTTGCAATATCCTTCCCCCAGGAGTGGGGAGGGAATGAGGATTTTGCAGTATCTTTCCCCTGCCACGCCCACCAAGCCATGCCCACCAAGCCACGCCCACAAAACCAGTAGTAAAAAAATTTGGATTCCACCACTGTGGCTGATGAAGACAAAGTTTCCCTCTTGTTCTTAACCCCATTAATATCCATCCCACAAAAGAGCTGAGGCTTACTTCTCAACTCTCTATTTAGTAGGCGGAGAGAAACATCCAGCAACAGGACTTTAATTGCTTACCCCGTTGTCCTACTTCTTTCTTAACTAGTTCTGCTACTTGCTTGATGTTGTCCGAGTTGGTCACATCCAGCTGCACTGTTTGGAGGTTTGCCGACGATTCCTCTTTCAGCTCCTTTGCCCCCTTTTCAGTTAGGCAGCCAGCAATCACTTGAAATCCTCGCCTATCAAAGGTCATAGCTGCCAGTTTCCCAAATCCAGAGTCACAACCAGTGATGAATATGTATTTCCCTTCGGGATCCACATCATCTAAATTCTCCCCATTTCTCCATCTCCACCATATAAAGATAACGATTAACCACAGGACCAAATGGTACCACATGCTAAAATTGTACTCGTCACTTTCCTCCTGAAATAAATATGAAAACAGAATCGCCCCAGGCATTAAATTCATGTCTTTCCCTTGACCGTCCACTTCCATAAATGAATAAATAGGAAAAGAGGACCATTATCTGAGAGGCAGTAGCTTTTTGCATAAAAACCACAATTAGCTGCTATCTTTATTGTGATAATTTAAAACGAGACCATGGGTCACACAAGGATTTCTTTACCAGTCAAATAAAAAGCAGCAAGTGGAGAAAAAGTCTGAAAAGCTGAAAAAACACGCTTGATGCTACAGTGATGAGTTACGCTACACAAATCGACATCATAATCTGAACGTTGTTCATGATTAATGGAGGAATGTGATTTTGAACCAGCCTGTGCTGATCCACTCTGCTTGTCTGCTCTATTAGGTATATTAATACTACTTTGTGATTCAATTCAGGTCTATTGACAAAATTTTCTCAAATGATCTTCCAAACAGTGCTACGCATTGCGCTATGCTGTAACATGGACTGTTGGCTTGTGGCATAAGCACTCATTTAGAGTGTCATAAAACCTCAACTAACTCGGAGCTTATTATTCAGTAACTCATGTTTAAGCAAGCAAAGCAGACCTTAACATAATATGCAAGCATATGTTGGATCTATTCTGTTTTTCCAATCCATGTCCTGGGACTAATCCACCTGTAGTATATTTGAAGGCACAACGTCATCGTTAGTCATTATCTAATTCACACACAGCACTCTGTGAGAAAAACGTCACAAATAGGAAGCTAAGCTAGGTAGGAGAAAGAATTTATTACGCAGTGTTTCCTGGGGATTTCGCAAAGGAACTTTAGTTCAATGATTTACCTATCTATACTCAAGGCCATGGTTCTACATAGTTCCTAGGCAACTGTTAATCTGGACTTTGTTCTTCTCATTTGACCATGATTTCATAACAATCGTGAATATAGACTTACTAGAAAACTAAATAATACCTACCTTTTTACCTATAGAGTAAAAATTCCTGAGCAGGGTTGGTGTATTTCAATAACCAACCCTGCTGAGGAATTTTTACTCTATAGGTAAAAAGGTAGGTAAACACCTAGGAGACATCTTTCAGCACTAGTTCTTAAAACCAACCCAACAGCACCTGAGAACACAGTTCAAGACTTTCCTTGTTCCGTTTGTAAACAGAATAAACTATCACCATTATGGTACCCAAAAATCATCCCCCTGAGAGGATTCTCAGGGTCCGATGTGAGAAAAAGAACAAAAAAAGATGTAAAGAAAAATATCCATCTTTTCACACTTACCCCAGCCATGTTGAGCTGTGATTTAGATAACGGGGTGCCTATTTAGTATGCTTTGTCTGAACCAAGAAGCTGTGTGCTTGTCTTATCAGTTTATTTTCTATTCTCTGAAGAACCCATCTTAAAAGAAGGACATTGCAGTAATAGTGTTGCAGAACAGAACTAGTGGATGTGTTTGTCCTTTAATGATTCTGTTCACATGGATGTTGTTGAACTGGTTAACCTAAGGGTGCAATAGTTACAGAACATGCATTATTTGTTTGGTAAGATCACACAAAAGCTGTGTGATTTATTTAGAAACTTTCTACGTCATTTTTTAAAAACATGAAATTGGTATGAGACCTGTTACTTTGTACTTTAAATAAGCAAATTAACATTCTACCCAACACATCGGTTGTATCACAAATTATACAAATGGTTTATGTACCACATTTCTACACAGCCTTTTAATTAAAAAAAATGTTCCCAATATTATATTTCTGCAATTAAAATAATGATTTAAAAAATAAACGAGAATCATTTAGAACACAAAACAATATATTAAAATGAGCATTTACTGGCTGGATACCCTTCCTGACACCATTTGGAGTTTGCAGCAGATATATTTTCTTTGTGCCTTAGGAGAGAAACATCTGTCGCTACCTAGGATTGAACTCTCTCCCTTCCGAGTGGGAGGTGAGCATCTTCACCACTAGGCCACCACGCCACTCTGATGAAGGCAAGCATTATATAATTAAATAATTACGGCAAGTTTCTTAGCTTCATTACATCATCACATTTGAAGAGACAGATTTGTATGTACAGTACAACAGACTTTATCTTTATTTTCCCTTACGAGAGGAAAGGAAGAAATATAGGAGTGGCAGGAATTACAATAAAACTCACCATGGCACTCCTATGCTCTGGCGCCATAACATTTCTAAAATAAAAGAAAGAAACTACAACAGAAACTTTCCCCCCCCCTGAAAACAACTACAGCAACTTGTTTTTCTGAGATCCTGTTCCCATGCCTCTGGGAGTTTTATTTACATATCAACAGGAAGTGCATTAAAACATTAACTCCTTTTTCCTTGCCTTGTTGTATTTAATTATCTTCAGGTTTTGCATTATTAATTTATGAAAGTGCACCCATAGGTCTTGAAGAAATGTATTTGGTTGACAGCATTGTGGGCAGCAAAGGGATTTACATAAAATATTTTACACATTTTAAGAATAATTGAACAGAATCCTCCCTCCCTCCCTCCTTTCATTCTCTAGAAAAGCTGGCATAATATCACTGGCTTGCTATGTACATCTGTGGCCATGCTCTCTCAAAGAATGCTCACAAGTCCTACTAGATGATGTGACACTAATATTAGGTGAAAATCTAATTCTCTCCCTTTGTGTTTAAAGGACAGCTTCACTGTTTGTTCAGATTTTGGAAAGGGCTGAACTGTTAGATTTGTAATTCCTTTAGATTATTATGAGCTCTCTGTATTCTCTCTCTACAGAGAGCTTTAGCCATGTTAACTGACTGTAGCCATGTTAACAAGTCTTTATACGAGAGTATCGGTGTGTCTGGGGAAGGTGGGAACAAATTCAGGAATCCCAATTATATTCAGATTTTTCTGATTTAGTTTCCAGAAGAAAATGCCAGAGAGAAATCAGGAGCTAGCAGGACATGAATTCTCATGGGGAGAGGGGGGGGGGAGAAATGGAAATCAGTTTACCTTCATGGCTATTTCATCTGTTGCTATTTGCAATTGCAGGGATTCCTATCAATTAACTTTTGGGTCCTCCAGGATAATGATGGAAAGCCAAGAATTAGCTGTAGTTGCACCAGCATGCTTTCCCATTTTAGGAGAACAATCCCAAATTGGCAACGTGCACCTACTGTATGTAAAGAAATACATCTTATGTTCTTTAGACAGTGGGGACGTTCTCCTAATTTTGCCAATCTGGCTAGGAGAACTCATAGAAAAACACTGAAAATAAATAGAGGACTAAAGTTGTGAGCAAATGATATGGAAGTGGAGGGGGGAACAAAATTCCTAAAGCTAACGTTGGTCTAAATGATTAAATTGCCCAGACTGATTGTATTAACTACATCTAGGGTCTAGTCATTAAATTTTCATCCTACCATCAAGAGGTTCCTGCCATGCTCAGTGTGTCTCAGTCCTGATTTAAGGAAGAAAAGAGGTGCTGAGCTTTTCTGAACATGGGGATAAAATGGCAGCAAATCTTTCCACTCTTCTAGTTTAAAGGAAGTACTAATTAATATCCTCTGGTAATTAGATTAACTCCCATGATTCTTGACGTGCTGTGCTGGAGAAGTTGGTACACTAGGTCTACTAGATTTCAGAAGCCTGAGACTCTAAGCAGAGTTTAGAGATGACAAAAATCATGGCTTAGTGATGTCACAAACCACATACATTCTTAGAAAGAACCACACAGATCAGAAAGCTCAAGGAAGTTAACCAAATTTATTCCTAGAAATACATGCATACCTTCTCAAAATTCCATGTGTGTGCAAATTATACAGTATAAAGTGTATAGTATCCCAGTCACATCAACCTTCTTCCTGTAATCTCCAAAATCGACTTCCTTCTAACCTGTCTTTCCCAGAGTCATTCCCAAATAATGGAGCACACGCTCTCAGGAACTGTGTCTCGTTACTGTGTAGACTATGCTTTTGAAAAGGGTGTTCAGACTTGGCCTTCTGAATTGTGTTATTGATGCTTTATGTGTGCATTATTTCATTATTTTTCAATTCTTTAAACATTATTTCTCTATCTTAAGTTGCTGTTAGCTGCTACGAATATATGTGTTAGGTGGGAACATGGGATGCAAATTACCATTACCATTCAATTCCTTTTTTTCCCCCCTTGCCTCTATTTTTCTCATTATGATCTACGTATGATAATACAGTTTGATGACCTCCAGATATTAACTTCACCATGATGGGCGGGTTTCACTTACCTTTACCACCGGTTCGCTGTATGTGTGCACGCTTGCTTCACACGTGCACTGTCTGCACATGTGCCCGGCCTTCTGCGCATGCACTTTACTCATTTGTGTGCCTTCCACGCATGCGCCTGGCCTTGAAAATGTGCCTAAATAGCACGACATGGAGCTGCAGCGGGTGAACGGGCCCACCTGTGATCACCACTACCGGTTTGCCCGAACCGGTCTGAACTGCTGAATACTACCTCTGTTCACCATGTATCCAGACATATAAATCCACATTGTTGCTAAGGTGGTGAGGAGTGCCATACATTTTATCTACCATTGCTGGGATGAAAGAAAGATTTGAACTGTGACCAAAAAACATCCCCAGAATCAAGGCTGCTTAAATCATGCCCTGGGAACAAAGCCAATATAATGGGAGTAAAATTGAGATTATACTGGCATTTTATGTTATGAATGATTTATGGTTATGTTCTATATAACAAAGGAAATAAGATCCTAAATCAGCTGCTTGTGTCTCTCTTTAAATTCCTCTTCCCCCCATCAATTCCTTCATAAACCTGACAGCATATTTATTGAGTTGTATTAAAACAGAATATCAAAAAAGATAACACATTAAAAAACATACAATAACAATAGCAATAGCACTTAGACTTATATAGCTCTTCACAGTGTTTTACAGCCCTCTTTAAGCAGTTTAACAGAGTCATCATATTGCCACCAACAATCTGGGTCCTCATTTTACCGACTTTGGAAGGATAGAAGGCTGAGTCAACCATGAGCCAGTGAGAATCCAACTGCTGGCAGTTGGCAGAATTAGCCTGCAGTACTACATTCCAACCACTGCGCCACCACAGCTCTTAAAAGATACAAGATGATCTTATTCCATTCTCACCATCTCATTTGTTCATTCTTGCTCACTCATATCTTAACTCAAAAAGGAGCGCAATGGTTCAGTGGTTAAAGATGCTGAGCCTGACAACTGGAAAGCTAACAGCCTGGGTTCAAGACCTGAACGGTGCATGATGGGATAAGCTCCCATTTCTTGCCCTGGCTCTTGCCCACCTAGCAGTTTGAAAGCATGCAAATGCAAATAGACAAATAGGTACTACTTTGATGGGAAGGGAGCAGTGCTCTGTTATGCCTTGGTGTATATAGCCATGCTGGCCATATGACCACAGAAATGTCTGTAGACAATTTTGACTCCCTCAGCAAAGAAATGGAGATGAGCAGCACCCCCTAGAGTTGGACATGACTGGCCAGGGGAAATTTTTTACCTTTACCTTATCTTGACTCACAGCAGGGGAGTGCTTCTCCATATGACTTAGCAAAGTACACAATTCTGCTATGCCAGATTCACAGTCAGTACTACAATCCGGAGCATCACCAGCTGAAGCCAAGCAGCCAATACCTGAAGCAGGAGATGGACGTGTTTTATCCCCTCCTTTCCTTTTCTTGTCTTGGGGGGCAATTGGTGCTGGTGCTTCTGGTACTTCTCTTCTAGCCCAATCAAAAGGGTGTAGAGGAGGCAGAGTTCATGGTGTAAGGGTGTCTTCTGTTTTAAAATAGAAGAGAAGCACACTCTGGTGAGGCTAAAGCGGAGTCTTTATGAGACCACTATCTAAAAATTTATGTGGGTTATCTGGCTGTTCACACCATCTGCACAAATCTTGTGTCAGGGTTCTGAGTAACACATCCGCCAAAAGCAGAACTCCGAGGCAAGTAGATTCCTCAAAGAACATGTTTATTGGATATATCATATTGTTACAGCTAGCGAAAACCAACTCTAAAAGTTCCCGCAGTTTTCCCCCTAATTAAAAGAGCAAATATTTCCCTCCCCAGATGTCACCGGTCACACTGTCCAATGAAAGTAGCTGGGAGGATGTTTGGTCACTCCTCTCCTCCTTCACTTGCCACCTGTTGGGATGACCTTGGTTCCCACAAGAAAACGTTTTGTTTTGACTAGTAGTTGGTCTATCTACTTCCCCCCTCCCTTTCCCCTTTCAAAGTTCATGGCAACTATGAGGCAGGAAAAGGTGACTTCAGCCAGGTTCGCTTCAGGGTTGACACCTTGAGCCCAAGACTTGACAATTGGCTTGTAGTTATTATCTCACCTTCTTTAACAGCTGACTTAAAATGAGACCTAAGGATTTGGGAGACAGCCATCCAGGGTTAGCTTCATCAATTGATGTACTACTGAGGCACCCTCCTTAGGTAACAAATTTGAGGTGTTTTCTCCCGAGGATGGCCTAATGTGGGGCCAATTCTGAAATCTGCTATATCATACAGCAACATCTAAGTGCAGTTGCATTAATAAGATTTTTATCTATATATCCTGAGTATTTCATTTCTGTCAAAGATTTAATTCACTTTTTATAACTAGAATCCAAAGGAATGTATTCATGGAACTTATTAGAAGACTCATACATAACTTGAACGGATTTTTTTAAAAATATGGTCTTAAGTGGGGGTTGACATCTGACAACTGTCTAGACTACTCCCTGATGTTTTCTTAGCAAGTTTTTCCGAAGCAGTTTGCCATTGCCTCCTTACACAGGGTGTGGGGGAGAGACTGGCCATGGTCACCCAACTGGCTTTGAGCTTAGAACTCCTTGTCTCCCAGTTTATTTGGCTGATGCCTTAACAACTACACCAAACTAGTATTTTAAGGGAGGAGATATTGCATTAATGGAAAGACTGACGCAACAAAAACAGCTAAGAAGCACTTTTCAGTATTTCAGGATATTTCTATTTTGAAGCTACTTTTTTGGGCATATTAAATAACTGAAATGCCACTGATTTTCTATTTTTGAAGAAATACTAAAAAAATACAATCTTTCTAGTGATTACCAAATGAGGATAATAGAATAGAATTTTATTGGCCAAGTGTGATTGGACACACAAGGAATTTGTCTTGGTACATGAGTCATGGAATAAAGAGTAGCAGCACGTGCCAGAAGCAATAATCATTGTGGTCAAAAGAATTAGGCAACTGAAGATTCTTAGGTTCCCCCCCCCCAATAATCTTAAATATTAATTGTACCTTTATTCCACATTGAAATGCTCTTGGCTCATGAAACTATTTTTTTTAAGTGTCTAAAGAGTTTCCTTGGAAAGGTGGAATCCCAATACAATAATAAATCTGGAAGTATGTCAGTGTACTTAGTAAACAAGGAAGGTGACATAATTGTGACCTTTTCTCAGAATTTCACTTCCCTTTCCCTTTCAAAGTTCATGGCAACTATGAGGCAGGAAAAGGTGACTTCAGCCAGGTTCGCTTCAGGGTTGACACCTTGAGCCCAAGACTTGACAATTGGCTTGTAGTTATTATCTCACCTTCTTTAACAGCTGACTTAAAATGAGACCTAAGGATTTGGGAGACTGCCATCCAGGGTTAGCTTCATCAATTGATGTACTACTGAGGCACCCTCCTTAGGTAACAAATTTGAGGTGTTTTCTCCCGAGGATGGCCTAATTTGGGGCCAATTCTGAAATCTGCTAATATCATACAGCAACATCTAAGTGCAGTTGCATTAATAAGATTTTTATCTATATATCCTGAGTATTTCATTTCTGTCAAAGATTTAATTCACTTTTTATAACTAGAATCCAAAGGAATGTATTCATGGAACTTATTAGAAGACTCATACATAACTTGAACGGATTTTTTTAAAAATATGGTCTTAAGTGGGGGTTGACATCTGACAACTGTCTAGACTACTCCCTGATGTTTTCTTAGCAAGTTTTTCCGAAGCAGTTTGCCACTGCCTCCTTACACAGGGTGTGGGGGAGAGACTGGCCATGGTCACCCAACTGGCTTTGAGCCTAGAACTCCTTGTCTCCCAGTTTATTTGGATGATGCCTGAACAACTACACCAAACTAGTATTTTAAGGGAGGAGATATTGCATTAATGGAAAGACTGACGCAACAAAAACAGCTAAGAAGCACTTTTCAGTATTTCAGGATATTTCTATTTTGAAGCTACTTTTTTGGGCATATTAAATAACTGCAATGCCACTGATTTTCTATTTTTGAAGCTACTTTTTGGGCATATTAAATAACTGAAATGCCACTGATTTTCTATTTTGAAGCTACTTTTTGGGCATATTAAATAACTGAAATGCCACTGATTTTCTATTTTGAAGCTACTTTTTGGGCATATTAAATAACTGAAATGCCACTGATTTTCTATTTTGAAGCTACTTTTTGGGCATATTAAATAACTGAAATGCCACTGATTTTCTATTTTGAAGCTACTTTTTGGGCATATTAAATAACTGAAATGCCACTGATTTTCTATTTTGAAGCTACTTTTTGGGCATATTAAATAACTGAAATGCCACTGATTTTCTATTTTGAAGCTACTTTTTGGGCATATTAAATAACTGAAATGCCACTGATTTTCTATTTTGAAGCTACTTTTTGGGCATATTAAATAACTGAAATGCCACTGATTTTCTATTTTGAAGAAAATACTAAAAATACAATCTTTCTAGTGATTACCAAATGAGGATAATAGAATAGAACAGAACAGAACAGAACAGAACAGAACAGAACAGAATTTATTGGCCAAGTGTCATTGGACACACAAGGAATTTGTCTTGGTACATGAGTCATGGAATAAAGAGTAGCAGCACGTGCCAGAAGCAATAATCATTGTGGTCAAAAGAATTAGGCAACTGAAGATTCTTAGGTTCCCCCCACCCAATAATCTTAAATATTAATTGTACCTTTATTCCACATTGAAATGCTCTTGGCTCATGAAACTATTTTTTTTAAGTGTCTAAAGAGTTTCCTTGGAAAGGTGGAATCCCAATACAATAATAAATCTGGAAGTATGTCAGTGTACTTAGTAAACAAGGAAGGTGACATAATTGTGACCTTTTCTCAGAATTTCACTTCCCTTTCAGATAAGTCATTTCTACATCCTTTCTAAATTCCTTTGCCGTTTGTTGCAGGAATGAATGAAAATTATACTTTCCTGGATTACAACTGACAATCGAGTACATTTAAAAATATATACAAATATTTCTCTTTAGTCTATGTGTTGTATCTCAGACACAGCTCAATGCCTTCAAATTCCCTCCACCTCTCTTCTCCAAACAATTGCCTAAAACAATTGGCAATAGGGATTTGTAGAAAACAATTAAAAGATTTTAGCTTCTAAGGGCCAAAGCACTGACATTTTAAGAGGGAAGGAGGCGGCAATAGTTTTAGATGGTTGTTTCTCTTTAAGTAGTAAGTTAGATGTATGAAACCTAGGAGAGGAATTATACAAACATAGCATATTATTTGAGGTGGGGGTGGGTGGGTTATTGAAAAAGTATATTGCCACTGAAACCTAGTGCATGATTTGAAAAGGTATAAAGAGATATAAAACAAGGCCTAGGAATATTTTTTAAGAAAAGCCAGCTGAATTTTGCCAAATTCTGCTGTGAGACAAACTTTTATCTAGGCTGAGAATAAGAGCGTTACTGGTTAATCCCCTTCAGAAGCTGATTGGGTTTTCAAACTCTCCCGCAGAGGTCAAAGCTGAGACCCTTTCTGTTCAGAAAGAGATCATTCTGCAATGCTGAAACAAATGGGACAAAGCAATTAGCTGCTTCCTCCACAGGTGGGTACCAGCAATTATGAAAAGATCTCCCACATGATGTGGAAGAGCCAATCCCCTATGTTGGAACTTCTAGGTCAGGGATCTCCAACCTTGGACCCTTTAAGACTTGTGGACTTCAACTCCCAGAGTCCCTCAGCTAGCAAAGCTGGCTGAGGAACTCTGGGAGTTGAAATTCACAAGTCTTAAAGGGACCAAGGTTAGAGACCCCTGTTCTAGGTGACCCATATGAAACTCAATGAGAGCAAGGGAAGGATTTTCTGCCCCTATACTAACTGCCCTAGATCTGTATGCACTGCTCACTCGCATGCTGGGAAGGAAAATTTACAGGATCCAATCTGGGTCAGTCACCAGGACTAGAGGTTTTGTCTTCTGGGCTTTCGGACTCGTTCTGGAGCTTATTTTCAGGGAACTTCTCTCCAGCAGAGTGACATACACTGCTAGCGAGAAGTTCTGTCTAAGAACCAAAGTTCCATCTAAGGACCCAGATAGGATCCTGCTGCAACATTATCCTGGGACATGTATATTCGCCTTCATTCGTAGGAAAATTTACTTACATGGACTTATTGGCTTCAGAAGCAGTGTGCTTTTGCTTTCTCAGACTAATACACTCCATAAATTAGCTGTGGGGGTAACTGGAACTTTGGGATAGATTGATTAATCAGAAATTGGTACTTGACACTACACAAACTTAGAAAGGAGTTCTTCATAAGAGAGCAGAGACCCTGGGATCAAGACTGCAAACTGATTTGGAGGGCTAGCATTTAAAGACAGAAAGAGGTGACCAACTCAGATAGGGACACAGCCAAAGGTCTCTCTCTAAATATCTTCTCTTTCTCTCTTTCTCTCTCTGTTCCTCTCTCTCCCTCCTTCCCTCTCCCTCCCTCTTAATTTACCAAGATCTGCTATGGGGAACCAGTTTGGTGTAGTGGTTAAGGTGCCAGGTTAGTAAACTGGAAGACTAGGAGTTATAGTGCTGCTTTGGGTAGAAAGGTGCAGTGCTGTGGCTCAGTGGTTAAGACACTGGGTTTGTCAGCTGGAAAGTCAGCAGCCCAGGTTCGAAACCTGAGCGCCACATGATGGGATGAGCTCCTGTCCTTGCCTCAGCTCCTGCCAACTTAGCAGTTTGAAAGCATGCAAATATCAGTAGACATTGGTGGGGAGGTAACAGTGCTCCACATGCTGGTCACATGACCATGGAAATGTCTTTGGACAACATTGGCTCAATGGCCTTGAAATGAAGACGAGTACTGCCCCCTCAGGAAAACCACAGTGTCTTGTCCAGGCAGTCACCAACAGTCAACATTGACTTGAAGGCATCAAAGAAAGAAAAAATCTGCTAAGCATTGTCACTGTTATCTATAGGGGATGACACAAGTGCAGGGAATTGCACAGCAATAGGTGCCAGAAAATCCCAGGTGACTATAGGCTCTGTCCATACAAACACACGTTATCCAGACAGACAGGTTGTTTAATGTGCTTTCCACAGCGCATGAAATGGCACAAGAGCATGGCAGTATCATTTGTGCTCTCTTCCACTGCCTCAAGAACAAGGCGGTGTCATCTTAGCAATATATTGCAGGACAACTTAAGGTGGAGCCATTGAAGATTTCCATGCCTATGCCAAAACCTCCAATCGTTTCCCTCAGCGGAGGCCAGTTCAACAAATAGGGAGAGCAGTGATTCCAGGTTTCTGTTGGAGTTGGGTATTTTAAGCATTCAGATACATAAGAATGTTTAAATATTAACATTACATTAACATTAATATTAACTAACAAACAGGAAGCAGCAGGTGAAGCTAAGCAAGATCACATCAAATACCTGTACAATTAGCACAGGGGCCCCCCAAGGCTGTGTGCTCTCCCCACTTCTCTTCTCTCTGTATACCAATGATTGCATCTCCAATGATCCATCTGTTAAGCTACTGAAGTTCGCAGATGACACAACAGTGATTGGTCTCATTCGAGACAATGACGAATCCGCATATAGACGAGAGGTCGAACGACTAGCCTTGTGGTGCAACCAAAACAATCTGGAACTGAACACACTCAAAACCGTAGAAATGGTGGTAGACTTTAGGAGAAACCCTTCCATACTTCCACCTCTCACAATACTAGACAACACAGTATCAACAGTAGAAACCTTCAAATTTCTAGGTTCTATCATATCGCAAGATCTCAAATGGACAGCTAACATCAAAAACATCATTAAAAAAGGACAACAAAGAATGTTCTTTCTGCGCCAACTCAGTAAGCTCAAACTGCCCAAGGAGCTGCTGATTCAGTTCTACAGAGGAATTATTGAGTCTGTCATTTGCACCTCTATAACTGTCTGGTTCGGTTCTGCAACCCAACAAGAAAAACACAGACTTCAGAGGATAATTAGAACTGCAGAAAAAATAATTGCTATCAACCTGCCTTCCATTGAGGACCTGTATACTGCACAATACAGACCCCTCGCATCCTGGACATAAACTGTTTCAACTCCTACCCTCAAAACGACGCTATAGAGCACTGCACACCAGAACAACTAGACACAAGAACAGTTTTTTCCCCGAAGGCCATCACTCTGCTAAGCAAATAATTCCATCAACACTGTCAAACTATTTACTGAATCTGCACTACTATTAATCTTCTCATAGTTTCCATCACCAATCTCTTTCCATTTATGACTGTATGACTATAACTTGTTGCTGGCAATCCTTATGATTTATATTGATATATTGACCATCAATTGTGTTGTAAATGTTGTACCTTGATGAACGTATCTTTTCTTTTATGTACACTGAGAGCATATGCACCAAGACAAATTCCTTGTGTGTCCAATCACACTTGGCCAATAAAAATTCTATTCTATTCTATTCTAATCTTGCTCCAGCAATCTCATTGCAATTAACCTGTCAAGATTGGTGGGGAAAAAAGCAGCAAGACTAAGCTTTTCTAAGAACTTGGAGCAACAGAGGAGTAGCAACCGATTTTCCTTCCTGGTAGAAACATCATCCCCAAGATTAGCAATAGCAACAGCACTTAGACTTATATACCGCTTCACAGTGCTTTACAGCCCTCTCTAAGTGGTTTACAGAGTCAACATATTGCCCCCAACAATCTGGATCCTCATTTTACCCACCTCAGAAGGATGGAAGGCTGAGTCAACCCTGAGCCCAGTCAGGATCGAACTCCAGGCTGTTGGCATAGTTAGACTGCATTACTGTATGCTAACCACTGTAACCATGGGTCCAGACAATGCAGGAACTTTAGAGAGTTCTTGGTCTAGTGGCCTTCCAGATTCCTACTGTGCTCTCTTGCTGCTGCAGCTCCTATTTCAAGGGATGGTCAGTCCAGCGATGGCATCCATGGAGGGAAGTTGGCAGTGACCAGAGGAGAAGGCTGTCTACAGAAGCTGAAAGCAACTCATAAAAAGTGGGCAGGTCCCAGCTCCTTATGAAACATTAGTACACTTGTCACCAAAGTGCTATATGGGTACTCTTTGCTTATCGATGACTATTTGTTCAGCAACAGAACTAAATGAATGATACTTATACCTGACCCTCAAAGTTATAGCATTTACAGCACTCCCCCAATCTCATGATCATAACTTGGGCACTTGCCAGCCTGCCCACATTTACAACTTATAGAGGATGCTTCAATTTCCACCACCACCCCATTCTAATCACCCCATCTTTGCCCTTTTGGCTTCCCTGTGTTCCGCCTCCTCTCTCCGCCTAACACTTTGTCCTGCATCATAATGAGCCGGGGTGGCGCAGTGGTTAGAAGGCAGTATTGCAGGCTAACTCTGCCGACTTATTAATAGTTCGACTCTCACCGGCTCAAGGTTGACTCAGTCTTCCATCCTTCCGAAGTTGGTAAAATGAGGACCCAGATTGTTGGGGGCAATAGGCTGACTCTGTAAACTGCTTAGAGATGCTTAAAGTAAATCATATAAAGTGGCATATAAGTCTACTCTAAGTGCTTATTGCTATCTCTGCTACCTGTACTCCACCTCTCCTGCCACCTCGCATTTCACCTTGCACTTTGCTATCTCTGCCACTCTGCCCTCCATCTTGCCCTCCTCCACCATGCTGCCTCTTGTTTTCTTCCTCTTCCCGCTGCTGATGAGAGATGCCCAAGCTGGCCTTTGCAACTGGATGTGAAAAGCCTTCCTGAGGACAGAAGGGGGAATGGATGCAAGTTGTGGAGGTGCAGAGTGCAGTGTAGGACAGCCAAATGAGCAGAAATGGGGGAGGGGAGATAGGTGGGAGGGGGGAGTTGAAGTGCAGGTGAGCATAGAAGTCACAGGAAACTGCGTCACTTAGTGACAGAAACTCCAGTCCCAATTGGGATTGTTAAGCGAGGACTACCTGCATATAGGGCATGCAGTATAGCAAGGCTGGTGGAGGGAGAAGACACAACCTTCAAACCAAGCTGGAAAAACCCAGTTAGTTGGCCTTGGCTATGAGCTAGGGATGAAGGGAAGGGTATGTCATCTGGATGAAACCGTAAAGAATGATAAGCCAGGCATTTTCCAGCTGAAATGGAAGGAGGGATCAGAATAATAAAAGTCTTAATTTAACTAATCTACTGGTGTAATATACTAAAATTTATTTAGAATTCATGTTGGTTTGTTTCCTTGTTGGCTTAACGTGTTGTGTGCACCCAATTGATTTAGTCAGTTTATACGGTAGTTTAAAGTACTATGTAACCTCGGGGGAAAAAAGATTAATTCAACAACCAAGTTAAAAAGCATTTAACCTTTAGTATATCACTAATGCGGTGGCTCAGGGGCTAGGACATTGAGCTTGTCGATCGAAAGGTCGGCAGCTCAGCGATTCGAATCCCTAGTGCTGCCGTGTAACAGGGTGCTGCCGTGTAACAGGGTGAGCTCCCATTACTTGTCCCAGCTTCTGCCAACCTAGCAGTTTCGAAAGCATGTAAAAAATGCAAGTAGAAAAAATAGGGACCACCTTTGGTGGGAAGGTAACAGCATTCTGTGCACCTCTGGTGTTGAGTCATGCCGGCCACATGACCATGGAGACGTCTTTGGACAGCACTGGCTCTTTGGCTTTGAAATGGAGATGAGCACCGCCCCCTAGACTTGACAACGTATGTGCGAGGGGAACCTTTACCTTTACCTTATATCACAAAAACCAGAGTAGTATAATTACACTGTAAATACAGAAAACTGTATTTACAGTTAAGTATACATATGGATATTGTGAGAATAAAAACACAAAAAAGATGCACAAATATAGTATCCAAATCATGAAAAAAAATATTATTTTTCAGTCATCAGTACAACCGGGTAATAAATGAAGATGGCAAAAGGAGAGAAGACGGAAGCATAAACAAACAAAGTTAGTTTTTAGAACTTATTTTGGGGTCCTCCACAATATAACACCAGGGAAAAAAATTAGATTCTAGTAGAAGAGAATATAAGTAACTCAGGGTTGAAGAGGGTTTGTAGAAATTTCCCTAGCAGGCTAGGTAGCATCTTCAGAAGATGTTACCCAAGCCCTAGTGCCCCAACCAAACCTCAGCAAGCAAATAACCAAGATCAAAGAGCACCCAGAACTCCCTAAATTAGGGTCTCCACTGGCTTTTCAGCTCTAAAAAAACGTTCAGGCTTATATTTGCACGATGATCATTTGGAACAAGCGTCTTTCAAAACCAAGCCACCATTTCTTCAGTGTCTGATTAAGAACTTGCAAAAGCCCGCGGGATCGCATCCCTTTGCGAGAGTTCCGGGGACAGCTAGGAACCACGAAAATCTTTTATCACGAACCCAGAGAGGCACAACCGTCCCTGGGACACGCGTTGTTCCTCCGTCGTTTCTCAAACCAAGTTTACCTGCTCAAACCAAGAATGACCGCCGCCACCCCGGGGCTTATCGTCCTGTAAGGCTCAGTCTCTGACCCTAATTTAAGATGCGGAGAAGGGAGGAGATGGACCTACCTGCTCCGTTCGCTGCTTTCCTTTCATCTCCAGACTTTTAGCTATTTTTAGAGCAGGCTCTTTCTTAGAGGAAGAGTAGAACATTGTAAAGAGCTACTTGGCCGGCCCGCAAGAAACGGGTGGGCGTGGGCGGTCCCACCCAAAACCTCAAGTAGGATTGAAAAAAAGGAAGTCATCCTTGCAAATCTCGGTATAACCACCAACCAGGTCACAACGGCTTTTTGCGCGATGGTCTCTGGTCCGAGGATGTCCAACTTCGGCAACTTTTAAGACCTGTGGATTTCAAGTCCCAGAAATCCTCAGCCTGCCAGCTGAAGTCCGCTAATCCGCTCCATCAACCTCGCTCCGCCCCACCTCACCTCAAAAACAAGGCTAGGCTGCTTTCCTTGGGGATGTATATATCCCTTTTCTCGAAGATATAGCTTTTCCTTCAGCAATAGGAGCGCAGGGGGGTAATTTTGCTGCAGCTCACTGATACAGGAGGGTGGGGGTTTGTTTTTTTAAAATAGTTTAAAAGTTACTTACTTTTTTTTTTAAGGACGGGGCTAGCTCGAGTCATGAATAATATTGCCACTTCTTGTTTTGGAGAGGATTCTATTTTATTCTATTCCCTTCCCTTCCCTTCCCTTCCCTTCCCTTCATTCTATTCTATTCTATTCTATTCTATTCTATTCTATTCTATTCTATTCTATTCCATTCCATTCCATCTTCTGTTCTGTTCTGTTCGGTTCTGTTCCATTCCATTCCATTCCATTCTATTCTATTCTATTCTGTTCTCCCCATTTCCTATTTTCTACTTCACTCTACTCTACTCTACCCTACCCTACCCTACTCTACTTAAGTGACAGTTTTCCATTAGTATATTTCTACAAGCAGAAGTCAGTTTATCTCCTGAAACCTTTTCCATGAAAGTAAACTGGACAGTTTCTTCTTCTGTCAGGAAATGGGTTAATCCATGATCTTTCTTAATTGGTTAACAATCAATAAATAAAAATACTTGAACAGTGTAGTTGGGCATAAAAACAGGCAATCTCTCATCTCCACTGCAGAGAACAAACCAAGAAATCAATTCCCCAGAGAAGCGAAAACTATTTTTTTTCAACAATTGTACTGAAGTGTAATAAGTCAATAATTCAAATTCAGAAACCTAATACAAAAATTAATTTTAAAAAAAGTGTAAAACATGTTTTAAACATGCAGAAAAGTTCCCTCTCCCCCCAAAAGAAAAAAGAAATTTTTCCAACCCCAGCAAGTATATTCAACGTTAACAATTCATCATTATCTCTTAAAATGCAACCAAATACATCTTCATCACAGTTTCTACAGATACATCTCTAAATCCTCAGCTCCCCTTATTGATTAGCAAAAGTCCAGTAAAAGTTAAGAGACTCAATTAACAACATAAGTATTTTGTCTCCCTTTCCATTTAAAGAAAAACCCCTTAATTCCTCTCTTAATAATCAAAATCTAATCTCAATTTTTTTGTTTTATTTACATTTATACCCCGCCCTTCTCCGAAGACTCAGGGCGGCTTACAATGTATAAGGCAATAGTCTCATTCTATTTGTATATTTTTTTTACAAAGTCAACTTATTGCCCCCCCAACAATCTGGGTCCTCATTTTACCTACCTTATAAAGGGTGGAAGGCTGAGTCAACCTTGGGCCGGGCTCGAACCTGCAGTAATTGCAGGCTTTGTGTTCTAATAACAGGCTTCTCTATTGCCTGAGCTATCCCGGCCCAATTAAACAATTAAACAATGTTTAACAATTAAACATTATTAAAAAAAATAAAAACTGTTATACATTACCAGAACCTCTTGTTTATAAACCAAAAGTCATAGATATTACAAACTAATCCGTTATGTCCAATTAAATTAAACATTTCCAAAAAAAGCAGTCAAAACAACCAATAAACTTCAACAGAGATAACAATCTATTATTTAACCATAATCAAATAAATCAATTTTACATTTTCCCCCACCATCACCGAGAGCCTTAGGGCCCATAAACAAAGTTTCTAAGATCTGCTTTCTTCGATTATCCTCATCTCTTCTCCCCAAATTCTTTTCATCTTTATCAATAGTCCAATTGTTATTACAATACAGTAACTCCAGTAGAACTCTTATACAGGCAGTCCTGAACTTACACCAGTTCATTTAGTGACCGTTTGAAGATAAAAACGGCATTGAAAAAAGTGACCTATGACCGGTTTTCACCCTTATGACCAGGGGTAAAATGCTCCCGGTTCGGACTGGATTGCGCCATCCGGTAGCGATCTTGGCTGGTGGTTCAGAGAACTGGTAGCAATCGCAGTGCGAGGCTCCGTCCACCCGCCCGTTAGTTCTTGGTTTTAACCAGGAAGTAATGTGTTTTGTACTGTCTGTGCATGCGCAGAAAAGTTTTGCGCATGCACAGAGGATGTGTGTGCGCATGTGACACGCACACACTTCCGAACCGGTAAGGAAGGTAAGTAGATTTCACCCCTGTTTATGACCGTTGTAACAACCCCATGGTCATGTGATCAAAATTCAGATGCTTGGCAACTGGCTCATATTTATGACGGTTGGAATGTCCCAGTGTCATGTCATCACCTTTTGCGACCTTCTGATGAGTAAAACCAATGGGGAAGCCAGAATCACTTAACAACCATGTTACAACTGCAATTATTCACTTAACAACCGTGGCAAGAAAGATCATCAAATGGGGCAAAACTCATTTAACAAATGTATCGCTTAGCAACAGAAATGTTGGGCTCATTTGACGTCATAAATCGAGAACTACCTTTATTCCAAATTAAACAAATAGTCCACCTCACCTCTTCTGACACGTTATTTGCACATCTTTTTTATTTTTAAATAATCATCCAATTCCATTTGTAAATCCAGTGCTTCCATCTTTCCTTTGTGGGTTATAATTTTTAGGTCCCCTTTAAAATCCATTTCAGTTTTATTCAAAGTCTTTTTCCCCTTTTGGGTTCCAATAGCTAAAACTACTTCGATTGGCTGGGAATAACAGCAATGTGAGGACCAAGAGAGGGAATTAGTCTAGAGACTTATTTATTACCTTAAAAGAAAAGAAAATGATAGCTGGGAATCTGAAGACTGGAGCTTGTTGGAGAATATCCTAATTGCAATATGAACATATAGAATTTACTTATGATCCAGAGGCTGATTAATATGACTGAAAACAGACTATCCATGAGCAACAAGAGAATTCTTTTATTTGTTCTCTAGACAGGGTGGACTTTTAATAATGTTGACTAATAATTACAGATGTTACGATCCAATCCTTCTGAAGGGCGCAATGTTGAAGAAGACATAAATACCCTATTAGAAGAAACTGACAAACAATGAATTAAAAAGTTACACGGATGATTTGTGGGTGGCATTACTCATTCCATGTGACCCAATACATGGTGTGCTTGTCATCTGTGTCGATCTGTGTCAGGTGAGTAAACCACGGAGAATCTGGTGACTGGATCCAGTGAAACTATTTTTAGTCTATCACGCATTGATTGTTCATCGAGTCAATGAATAGGCACAGCCCTGCTTGGCACAGAAATTCCATGTGATGACTTCATTATCTATACACACCTTTTATATAAGACAAGCTGTACAGGAACAGGCTTTGGCCTTTGACCTTTAAAAGGCAAGATCCCAAACTTTATATAAAGCCCTCAATGTACAGACTTATTTATTTGTATCCCACCTTAATTATTTTTGCAAATAACTCAAAGCAGCGAGCATATCTAATACTCCTTTTTTCTATTTGCCCCACAATAACAACCCTGTGACATGAGTTGGGGAGATCATCCAGAGACAATTTCCATGGCTAAAGTGGGACTTGAACTCACGTCTCCAGCTTTCTAGCCTGGCGCCTTAACCACTAGATCAAACTGACATAGAATGGATATGCACAAAAAGCATATGTAAGTTTTGCAACTGTAGTAACTCTAAGATGAACTCTTAGAACAATTAATCAGTGGAACAACTTGTCTGCAGAAGTTGTGAATGCTCGAACACTGGAAATTTTTAAGAAAATGTTGGATAACCATTTGTCTGAAATGGTGTAGGGTTTCCTGCCTGGGCAGGGGGTTGGACTAGAAGACCTCCAAGGTCCCTTCCAACTCTGTTGTTATTGTTGTTGTTGTTATTATTATTATTAAGAGCATAATCATATCCCTGTGATTTCTAAGTATGTATTCCGAGCTCTGAAAAAGCTACTTGTGTCCCCCTCGACTCAGTCCGAGCGATGACTTAATTAGCCGGCAACTATCAGCTCTGGCAGCAAACTAGTGAGCGTCTGCCAAGTGCCTCTGTTATCTCTCTTGATGCTGATGAGTCAACCAGGAACAAACAGTACTTCAGCTCTAGTTAAGCAGTTGATTTGCTTGCCACGAAGTGGTATAGCAGCCCTTGCTGCTTTTATATCCTGTGGGGTGCGGCTCCATGGCTCAGCACTTCCTAGGCCTGCCCCACCCCTGCTTCTGTTTTCCTGCCTCTCCTGTCTACGAAACCTAGGGTCCAGCCAGGCCTGATTGCCATCAGCCAGGTCTGTAGGCGTGGCCTGGTGGGGGAAAGAGTCAGGGGACAGAGGCCTCATTATCTCCTCCACCTGGCCTGCCTCTGGCTCCTGGAGCTGAGCCAGGGAAGCTGGTGCTCCAGAGGTAAGTCCTGATGACCCTTCCCCCTCACTTTCTGAGTCACTTTCTGGCAGGGGGCCCGGCTCGGGGGGCGCAGAAACAACACTACTAGAATATTGGCTATGTGGGATCCCTCTATCCTGTTTATGTGTGCACACAGTACATACACAACTTCCCTACACATCACAACATAGGAATGGGGCTAGATAGATAATCACTAGATCAATGGATGGTCTTAGAAAGAAGGAATAACAGCATCTACTGTTGAAGCTTTTCTGGAAAAACTAGAAAACCAAACACAAAAGGCGAGAGCGGGATCTCAAAGGCTTAGTAGAAACAGATAATTTATCAATGTTTGGCTAACTCACCTTGTTTACAGGACATAATAGTTTTACTATTATTCTTTTTTTGTGTGGAGGAGGAGCAGGTGATGCTGCAGTGGATGTTGCTGCTCTAACCATTGTACTTTGTACTTTGAGACTGTGTTTTGTAAACTTCCTATTTGAGATGGCCTGTCACTGCATGATACTTTGGAAGGAACAACTCTAAAGAGGATTTGCTGGTTTGGTTGTGATGATTTAAGACAGGGGTCTCCAACCTTAGTCCCGGACTCTGGGAGTTGAAGTCCACAAGTCTTAAAGGGACCAAGGTTGGAGACTCCTGATTTAAGGGATTAGGTTTGTCCAAGTCTAGAAGTCTCCCATTCCCCTCCCTTCCCCTTCTTCTTTTCCTTCTCCTTCTCCTTCTCCTTCTCCTTCTTCTCCTTCTCCTTCCCCCTCCCCCTTTTCCCCTCCTCCTCCTTCTCCTCCTCCTCTTTCTCTGAGGAATTATTTTCCTCTCCATCATATGGGTATTGGCACAAGTCATCTCAGAATTTGAAAAAGAGTCAGAGAAAGTGAACCCAAAATTTCACTTATTTCAGGATATAATAGTGTGCGGGTTACTTGGAACCAATTGCAACTCGGCATAATGGAATTGAGCATTGAGTAAACGTCGCTATGATCTATGGGTCAGATGTATACACATCCAGATGATAAACACCTTTTGCCCCTGTCTAAATAAATTGTAAGAAATCCCAATTTAGTCTATACTGGCGTGTTTCATTTCTGCCCATTTCAGAAGATGCTAGCATGATCAAATCTGAGCTGCAGCAATCCAGATCAGGGGTCTCCAACCTTGGTCCCTTTAAGACTTGTGGACTTCAACTCCCAGAGTCCCTCAGTCCACAAGTCTTAAAGGGACCAAGGTTGGAGACCCCTGATCCAGATGGTCATAAAATGACACCCAAAAGTTAGTGCTGTTTGGATTTCTGTGCTGCCACCTAGGGGTTGTTCTAATTCTTGCACTTCAGAACTGGTAGCTCTGAATAAGCATTCATTGCCCATTACTTCCTCAGCATAATTAAGATGTTGTTTTGAATCCTATATGGTTTTGATCCTAACTTAGACAATGAGATATCCTGAGGGGATCCTTTCAGAGATGCTCTTGCTTTTGGAGAGCTGTTTATCAATATATGGGAAAAAATGATTTACCCAGGTATTTGTTTGATTCCCTCTGGTTAAAAAAAAAAAATCTGAACACACCCATCTTCAGTGAGGTACTGTATTTTGAGTTGCTTTAAAATGATCATTGTATCAGTGCTGCTTATGTTACCTTTTGAATTATGATTGTTGTGTAAATTTTTTAGTTTCATCCAATTTTCCTAGACTGCTGGCTATTTTCATTGTGCATCTTGGAGCAAACAATGGGCTAAAAGTCAAATGTAACCAGATCAATAATATTAGAAAGCTGTGGTGGTACAGTGGTTAGAATGCAGTGCTGCAGGCTGACTCTGCCAACTGCCAGGAGTTCGATCCCGACTGGCTCGTGAATGATTCAGCCTTCCAGCCTTCTGTGGTCGGTAAAAGGAGAACCCAGACAATATGCAGACTCTGTAAACCGCTTAGAGAGTGCTATAAAGCACTGTGAAGCAGTATATGTCTAAGTCAGGGGTGTCCAAACTATGGCCCGTGGGCCAACTGCGGCCCGCGGGTCAGTTTTTATTGGCCCACAGCAAATTCTGAAAGTATAATTGAATATGGCCCTTTTCGGCCGCCTCCCGGTACTTGCCCGGTGGTTCGCTGCGAGGCTCGCGGCTCCTCCCCATGGGCGGGGAATAATGAAGGGAGGGGGCGGAGGAGGAGGCGAGCGGGAAAGAGGCTGCTGGCCGTGCCCGACCCCAGCAGTTCTACCCTCGCCTTCCTCGGGCCGCCTGGCGAGGCTCCTCGCGCCTCCACCCCTTGGGCAGGGAATAACGAAGGGAGGGGGCGGAGGAGGCGGCGGCGAGCGGGAAAGAGGCTGCTGGCCGTGCCCGACCCCAGCAGTTCTACCCTCGCCTTCCTCGGGCCGCCTGGCAAGGCTCCTCGTGCCTCCACCCCTTGGGCAGGGAATAATGAAGGGAGTTTCAAGTTCATACCAAATACAAAACAAAAGCCAAGATCAGGGGTGTCCAAACTTGGTCTCTTTAAGACTTGTGGACTTCAATTCCCAGAGTTCCTCAGCCACACCCCAAAATAAGCCACGCCCACAGAACTGGTACGAAAAAAATTAGCCCCCCGCCTGTTCAATGGTGTGGCCCGGGCCTTTGCTTATTTTTCTGTATTTGGCCCTCACCAAAAAAACTTTGGACACCCCTGGTCTAAGTGCTGATGCTATTGTAATGTTTTTAAATGTGTTATCATTCTTGATATTCTGTTTTAATATAAGTCAATAAATATATCTTCATGTTATGAAGGAATTGATTGGGGGGGGGGAGAAATTTAAAGAGAGAAACAAGCAGCTGGTTTAAGATCTTATTTCTTGTGTTATATACAGTAGAACCTCTGGTCACGACCATAATTCGTTCCATAACTTTGGTCACAACCCGATTTGGTCGTGACCAGAACCTAACCAAAATTAATGCAAAATTAATGCAGCGGCCACATGTGGTTGTTATAAACAAACTACAGGAAATTTGGTGCTTACAAAACCCCCCCGATTTGGTTGTGGTCGTCAGAAGTGTTTGTGACCAGAGGTTCTACTGTATAACACAACCATGATTATTCATACCATAAAATGCCACTATAACCTCAATTTTACCCCCATGATATTCCCTTTGCTTTGTTCCCAGGGCATGATTTAAAGGAGAAAGCTTAATCCCTGCATTCGGGCATTCCTGTCTGATTCTGAAAGCCGATGGGGACATGGTAGGACAGCTGAAAGATCCAAAAGAGTATAAAAATAACAGGAGAAATCAAGGGACGTGACTGAATTCTCTCTGCGTTTGCTGTCATGAGGTGTTTGGATGAATGGCACACTAAAGGAAGCCTACACAGCCCAGAGGAAATATTGAATTCCAGAGGGAATAAATTCTCCCTTGGGGAAAATCTGACTTCTGGATCTCTTTTTTTGCGGGGGTGTGTGTGTGTGTGTGTGTTAGATTTTAAAAGAAGAAGGAGCTTTTCATTAAAAGTTGGCAGGTTAATTGTTCAAACACCAAATGGAAAACAAGAGCATGAATATGCTAATTTCCCCAAAGGAACTGTGTTTTTTAACCTCAGTTTTCAGTATGGGCTACTGCAATGCAGGTAGCCCTCAGCTTACAACCGCAACTGAGCCCAGAATTTATGCTGCTAAGCAAGACATTTGTTAAGTGAGTTTTTCCCCTATTTTGCGACTTTTCTGGCCACCGTTGTTAAGTGAATCGCTGCAGTCGTTAAGTTAGCAACACAGTTATAAAGTGAATCTGGCTTCCCCATTAGCTTTGCTCATTAGGTCACACATGACCCGAGGACACTGCCACCGTCATAAATATGAGCCAGTGGCCAAGCGTTTTGGTTTTGATCACATGACCACGGCGCTACTGCAACATTCACAAGTGTGAAAAACAGTCACTTTTTCAGTGCCATCGTAACTTTGAACTGTCACTAAATGAACTGTTGAAAGTCGAAATGTTGTTATTTTCAAAAGGCAAGAGGACACTGAGGGAAATGTCAACCTTCTAACTTCATTTTCATGTTCTTACAGAATTGTGTGGCAGTAGCCTGGTCGGCGAACAAACAAGTCAGTTCTAGGGGAGATCAATCTTGACTGCTCTTTGGAAGGCCAGATCCTGAAGATGAAACTGAAATACTTTGGCCACCTAATGAGAAAGAAGGACTCACTGGAGAAGAGCCTAATGCTGGGAAAGATTGAGGGCAGAAGAAGAAGGGGACGACAGAGAATGAGGTGGCTGGATGGAGTCACTGAAGCAGTAGGCATGAGTTTAAATGGACTCCAGAGGATGGTAGAGGACAGGAAGGCCTGGAGGAACGTTGTCCATGGGGTCGCAATGGGTTGCACACAACTTCACAACTAACAACAACAACAGCCTGGTACACAAGGTAATGTAATAATTGCCGGAGTGAAATGGTAGAAAATTCATCATTTTGTCTTCCCTGGCTTGAGAATAAACATTTCAATGCACCTCCTTATCTACACCCTCCCACCTCCATCCCAAATTGGCTATTCAGCTGTGTGATGCAGCGGTCAAGTTAAAATTCTACATGGGATGTCAATGAACTTGGGTGACTTTGCGGCTACTGACCTATAGGTAAATAATTGTGGGCAACATTGGAGGTTCTACTCCTGATCACTAAGTTACTATGCAAAAGTTGGTGGACACTGAAAATGAACAGACGCATTATTGGTTAATGCGACGGCGTTGGAATATTTGATACTTATTTCCTTTTGTTTTTGAAAACCCCATTTGGTGAGTAATATTTTTTTTTATTATTTTATTTACGGGAAAAATAATATTAAAAACAGCACACCTTAAACAAGCTAAAGGAAATCATTTTAAAATTATTGTGACCAGATTCTCACAGTCTTACTGTAATTTGAAGGAATAAAGGTGCTTGCTCCATTAATAGTGTAAAGTCCATCTTTTAAAAAACAAACTATGAAATTCTGTTTCATTTGGATGAATGATATTAGGTAAGAAATGTATATGTGGATAGAATGGATGGATTTTCTAAACTGTACCTTTAATGACAGGCAGTAGAAAATATCAATGAAAACATCTTCTAAAATATACTTACGCAGTAAGACCACATCAGGAACATTCAGTAAGAATGGATTTAACAATATTTAGTTTTGTATTGAAAAGTCATTGACCTCTCATTTTTAGACTACATTAAAACAGAATTATATATGATGTGGGAAATAGAGGATCTGATGTTTTGATATTTTAAACATATGTATGTGGTTAGGGGTAAATTAAATGGAGAGGTTGAGAGGTTAATTAAACTTCTAATGTGCTACTATTGGTTGCTGTTGATTGGTTCTTATCCTCAATTGCCATTGTATGTTTTTATATTGTTGTTTATTCTGGTTTGCTTTTTTTATTATTTGCATTTATATCCCGCCCTTCTCCGAAGACTCAGGGCGGCTTACACTAAGTTAGCAATAGTCTTCATCCTATTTGTATATTTATATACAAAGTCAACTTATTGCCCCCAACAATCTGGGTCCTCATTTTACCTACCTTATAAAGGATGGAAGGCTGAGTCAACCTTGGGCCTGGTGGGACTAGAACCTGCAGTAATTGCAAGCAGCTGCTGTTAATGTCTTAGCAGTCTGAGCCACCAGAGGAATGGTTATGGTTATGTTGTATTAACTGCTCAGAACTGCTTCTGTGAGAAGGACAATCATATAAATTGAATAAATACATAAATAAATAAGACAGCCTGGGTGGTGAAGATCCCCTTGCATTATTTCCCACATCTAACCCATCCTTTTATGTTCAGTCCTGAAAGGAAGAATAACTCATAATCTACACAGTGGCATATTTTAAAGAAATCAACGTAGTGTCTTGGATACTGCATTTCTATTATTGTGTTATGCATTTCAAGAGCCCAAGGAATAACAATTCAGACCGAAGGGTCAGGCACATTTATGTGGCAATTTAAATGGTTCATTTGTCACATTTACATTCAGTGTATGTAAGTGTGTGTGTGTGTGTGTGTGTGTGTACATATATGTACAATAATGTATACACACATATGCAGTGAAAACATTCCCACTGCCTATCTTGTTCTGGGTTCATACATACATAGTGAGGTTTATATCGCTGTTGGGTTTGTTACATGCGAACAAGTTGGTGTCAACTTTTAGAGATTATATAGACAGAACTTGTCCAGGACAATCACTTCCCGACCTGGCCCTTCAGGTCTTCTAATGTTACCCCCATTGTTGCTCTAATCAAGTCCATCCACCTTGTTATTGGTCATCATCTTTCTTTCTATCTACCCTTTGCAACATTATGGATTGGCAAAGAGAGCCAGGTCTTTGCATAACGTGTCCAAAATATGATGAAGAAAAGAGGACCGCTTGCCTTAAATGCTATGATGGTGAGAGGGAGTAAGAGAATTAGCTTTAGGGTCTGACAGATCAGAACATCATCCGTTGCCCTAATCACAGTGTCTTGCATAAGACGTGAGATTATGTGAGGCATAGATAAAAGTACATACATTCACACCAGTCAACCTATTGCTTCAGTGTTACTAATCCCGTGTCCCGACTGACTGTGCCACACTCAGTCATGCTATGTTGACTCAATTAACTTTGATTGATCTATTATTTTTTAATGTGTCAACAGTGCTGATAGACTGGCTTTTTTGTTTTGGCTCCCATCCATATCCTTCCCTTCCCAATGTATTTCTCCATTTGTGTATTTTGCTTTAAACACAGGGTTCTTCCCCAGTGCTGGGTTTCAATTTTTTTTACTACCGGTTCTGTGGGTGTGGCTTGGTGGGCGTGACAGGGGAAGGATACTGTAAAATCTCCATTCCCTCCCCAATCCAGGGGAATTACTGTAAAATCCCCATTTCCTCCCAATCAGCTGGGACTTGGGAGGCAGAGAATAGATGGGGGCTGGGCCAGTCAGAATTCTCCGGTTCTCCGAACTACTCAAAATTTCTGCTACTGATTCTTTAGAACTGGTCAGAACCTGCTGAAAACCACCTCTGTTCTTCCCCAACTGTAGTATTTAGCCTTTTCTCATTCATGCACTAGATAGTTCCCTCCACCAGTGTCCACACAAACCTGCTATTTATGACAGGGTGACTCAAACTGTGCTATTCCTTTCTGTTACAAACCCCACCACTTCTGGGTGTGCATAAAACTTCATGATGCATCTAGAAAACAGGCGGGGCTTGTATCAACAGATCATAATGCCATTTTCGTCAATCTGACTTCCTTGTCTCTCCTGTGGACATCATTGTAACCATCCCTCTTTTTTATTTGTTTAAGTTCTTAAGTTCCCTTTGGCCAAACAGAGTCAAGATGGGACTTTAGAAATAAAATTTGGATTTAAGCAAGATCCTCCTTTCAGCCAGCGGATATGTTGTGTCTGAGCAATTGGAGTACAGTCCAATTATGGTGATGCTGCCATATTTCAGTGCACAGTTTCTACATCAACAAGCTCTAGCAAATAATGGAAATAGAAAGGGTTCCAGATAGACAAGCATGGACTCAAGGGTGCCCTGTATGGAAGCATCTTCAAATTCTGATGCCTCCAACTATTATCCCTTTCCCAATTCTTAGAAGCCATTTTGAGCCCTGGAATCATCTCTTGCAAGACTCGTTTAAAACCCTGTTTAAAAAAATAAGAAGAGAAAGCATGCAACACATGGGAAAAGATTTAGGGCATTGTGTTATCTTCTGCTATCCAACTGATTGAGGTTGTGTGATCAGCAATTAGACTTATCTGTGTTAAACATTTAAGGAGAATTAGTATATCTGTGAAAGGGACAGGATTAAAAAGAACTCAAATAACAAACAAATTGCAAAAAAAACCAGAGGTGGAGTTTAAAAAAATAACATACATTTCCAACAATGTAGTTTCTTGGTAACCAGAACATCGTAAAGATATTTATTGGGCAATGCTGGGCTGGCTGGATATAAAGCTCTCTTAACCAAATGATGAATACAAAGAATTACTGGATAATCCTTTATTGGATTGTTGCAAACAGTATAGAAGCAATCTGAACAAATGCTTGTTGAATCTGTGGCTTAAAAACAGAAAATAATATTTTGAGAGATCTGTGACTATTCCTGCTAGACTCAGACCCAGCATTTTACTCCATCTTGGGTAAAACTTGGGTCACTGTCTTCAAAAGAGGGACGTCTCAGTGTAACACTGTTAAGAGGAACAATATGGTCAACAATATTCTGCTAGAGAAATTGTATCCATAGAGCTTATTTAAAATGATTAAAAAAAACAAGAAAAGAAAAAGGAGAAGAGGCTTAAGGTCCCATGACTGGATTACTAAGAAGAGGTATTTTCCTAGCCCTCTGGGAAATTATAGATAGCATTTCTTGAAGGGTGATGATGCTATCAGGGAGGAGTTGGTTGGTTTCCAATTGAAACCGTACCATCATTTTTTGAAGAGTGGGAGGATAAACAGGGAGCCTTTGGGACGCAAATGATTCTTGTTTTCCACCTTGAAAAAACTTCCCCTGTCAGGAAATTGGCTCTTTTGCAGCCAGATTTCAAGGGTGGAATGCCAGGAGTTGAATCCTCCCTGCACAAAGTGTTACCCACCAAACATGGCAACCTGCATCTGTGCTCTGAAGCAGGCGTCTCCAACCTTGGCAACTTTAAGCCTGGCGGACTTCAACTCCCAGAATTCCCCAGCCAGCTTTGCTGGCTGAGGAATTCTGGGAGTTGAAGTCCGCCAGGCTTTAAGTTGCCAAGGTTGGAGACCCGTACTCTGAAGCACAGCAGAAAGAACCTTGATAAAGCTTTCCTTAAGGCAGCATACAGTGGAAATCATATATCATTCCAGTGAGCTCTGGTTTTTGTTTTTGTTTCCAAATCATGCTCCAGAATTGAAGAATTAATTAGATCGGACTGTTTTGGGGTTTAGGCTATTTTGGCAGCTCTGGCTTGGATAGTCTCTGCGCCATCCCTTCACTTGTTTTGACAAACTAAGACAATATGAAGGTATGAATCCTTTAGGAAGCCAGATTTGTAGGGGAAAGAGCAAGCCTCCACTTTTCCTTTTAAGTGCAGATGAATAAACCAAGCATGATTTATGGAATGCCGGCTGAAAAAGACAAAGGACAACTGGCCAATATGGAATAAATGTGGACATCTTGGAAGTCAGTTTTTAAACAAACAATCCCTCATTTTGCAATATTTCGGTTGTTTCTTACTGGAATTAGTATTTGCTCTTGGAGACAGAGGTGTCTTTTCTTGCCAAAGCAGTTCTAAAAGGAAACAAAAGAAAAATCAGTTAGGAATTGATGAGAATTGTAGGAGTATAATTGAGTTAGGAGGGAAATTTTTTTAGCATATGTTTGTTTTATTTTTAACTATACCTTGTGTTTGTTCTGGGAAGGTGGGGGGGAGGAGGGAGGGGGGTTTGTGAAGGGAAGGGGGAGGGGGCTAGGGGGGAGGGGGGAAACAGGGGAGAAAAAAGTTTTGTAAAACCTTTTCAATAAAAAAAAATCAGCATCAGGACAGGATTAAAAAACAAACAAACCTCAAATAACAAACAAATGGCAAAAACGGAGATGAGGCAGTAAAAAGAATATAGCAATGTAGCTTCTTGGTAACCAGAGTATGGAATTCAAAACATTGTAAAGATATCTATTGGGCAATGAGGTGGGGGTTGGCTGGATATATGTAAGAAAGTCAAGCCATGTCTTAGTCAAATTAAGAATGCAAAGGATTATTGGATAATCCTTTATTAGATGGTTGGAAACGGCGTAGAAGCGATCGGAACAAACACTTGTAGAATCGTTTGTAGAATCTGTGGCTTAAAAACAGAAATTATGATTATTCCAACCGAATGGAGCTGATAGGAAAATCTAGGATGAGGGACAAAAAAATGTTTAGTTCACCTGTTGCACAAAACTCTCACATAGGGTTGGTTTGGTTTAAAGCAACATCTAGCATTTGTGTTGTGGGTAAATCTTACCACGGTGCATAAAATAGACCAGTCCTAAAATATAAAGTAAAAAACAAGGGGAGAGAGCACATTACAGCAATATGCTAGCAAACTGTTGGACTGCCACAACATTTCAATTCCATTAAGGCAACGATAAGTAACCTGCTCTCTTCCAGATGTTTTGAATGATAGCTCCCATGAATCCAGTCATGATGACAAAGAGCAAAGATTTGTGGGAGTTATTTAGAAGCATCAATTTATCTATCGATCTTTTAAGATGGACTACTTAAAGTGAATTAGTGATGAGTCTCTTCCAGTACATTTCATCAGGTGGTAATCATTTACTACTTAAAGTATTGGAAATACAGGATGCAAGGGCATGTACTGTACAATTGATTGTAGGATCATTGAAAAGAGACAATTATTCAGACACAAGCCCTTCAAATTTACATGAAAAGATAGGGAGACAGAGTAGGCTAAAAATTGCTAATTTCTTCCCTGGTACAGTTAAATATCAATTCTATTTATAGTTAGTTTAATGTTTTTTTTTATTAAGTGCTGATTGTAAGTGATGTTCAACTTTTCAATACTCTCTGACATATACCTGAAACTGCTGGAAGAGATCATCCAATGATTTGGGGTTTGGTGATGTACAAATGTACCCATCCATACGGTCCAGTTTTGGTCGCCCCCCTATAAAAAAGATGTTGAGACTCTAGAAAGAGTGCAGAGAAGAGCAACCATGATGATTAGGGGACTGCAGGCTAAAACATACGATGAACGGTTGCAGGAACTGGGCATGGCTAGTCTAGTGAAGAGAAGGACCAGGGGAGACATGATAGCAGTGTTCCAATATTTGAGGGGCTGCCACAGAAAGGAGGGGGTTAAGCTATTTTCCAAGGCATCTGAAGGGATAATGGATGGAAACTGATCAAGGAGAGATTCAACCTTGAAGTAAGGAGAAATTTTCTGACAGTGAAAACAATCAACCAATGGAACAGCTTGCCTTCTGAAGTTGTGGGAGCTTCATCCCTGGAAGCTTTCAAGAAGAGATTGGACTGTCATCTGTCAGAAATGGTGTAGGGTCTCCTGCTTGGGCGGGGGAGTTGGACTAGATGGCCTACAACTGGTTGGGGTGAAACATACCAAAGATGAATCCTGAGAAGTTGGAGTTGTGTTTGTTCATTATGAATCCCTGACATTTTCATTGTGTCTCTTGATCAGGGTAATACTTATAGATGATGCTGGACAGGCAAGTTGAGGGGGGGCTTTGCCCAACACAACAATGGCAGCATTACCTTGGATGAGATGATCTCACAGCAATGACTTGTGTCCAGTGGTGGGATTGAAGTAATTTAACAACCGGTTCTCTGCCCTAATGATTTTTTCCAACAACCAGTTCACCAAACTGCTCAGAAAGTTAACAACCGGTTCTCCCAAAGTGGTGCGAACTGGCTGAATCCCACCACTGCTTGTGTCCTTATTACTACTCTCCTGAAACCAAAGACCACTTGGAAGCTTCAATTAGTATTGAATGTGATCGCCTAATTGTTGCCAGAAAATTACTAAGATGAGCACAGTACACTTTGTGCCCTGGGCCTCTTCCCTGTCTTCCTGTTAGTTACCTTGACAATTCAAAGTGTTGGTTTTGACTTTTAAAACCCTACGTATCCATAGTTCAGTTATTAAATATTGTTATTTACCATGGATTGTTGTGATTCAACCTACTAACAGATTTGGATTACTATTTTTTAATAAATAAAATTGCTGTCACAGAGTAGCGAGAGACCTGTTAGGGGTATCAAAGATCGTTGTATGGTTTGATGTTAGCCCACAATAGAATCACAATTTTTTTGATTTTTGTAGGAATTGAAAGAAACGAATCATGCCTGAACCAGTTACTTTGTACAGTATTAAGAGAATTGGAGAAGATAATTTAGCCTTTGAATCAAATGAGTCACGTAAGCCTTTGAACTCAGAACACTTCTTAACTTCATATAGTAATTAGTAAACCTGATTCATTCATATCATTCCTTGATTATGGTTTATTGTATGGTCATTGTTTATTACAATGGCCTGGCAAGGGGACCAAACTTTTAATATTTATTGCAATTTAATGTTCAATTTCAACTCCAATTTTTATTGTATTAATGTTCTCATTTTGTATTTTTTTTAACTCACTGTTAAATCTTCATGATTATTTTTAAAAAAAACAACCACCCAGAAAAACAGGGTGGAAATCTTAAATAAAAGGCTTTATAAAATGGACAGAGTTAGATGTTTGAGTAGGCAAAGGCAAGATAACTGAAAGCATAAGGGATTTGAGGAGGCATCAGACAAGGATTTTTCAATTAGTGAAATGTGGAAAACCAGTTTTCTTCCTATCTCAAAAGTGCTTTTTCAAAAGGCAACTGGATTGTTTTTTTCCTTGAGGAAGTAGTTTTCCTCCTACTTGAGGAAGAAGAAGTCGTTTTCCTCCCACTTCTCTTAAAAAGACAAAGGTCAGAACTAAAATCTGTGTTCTTCCTCCCACATAAGGAACCAGTTTAGTGAAACAGAACCAAAACTGAAGATTTGGTTTATTCTGATTTTTCAGTTTTGTTTATTCTGATTTTTTACAAAAGTCATGAGTGCAAAAGTCAGGGGAATCCTTAATCAAGCACTGTATTGCATTACGAAAAGATCAATGGAGTGA
Source organism: Ahaetulla prasina (assembly GCF_028640845.1). Taxonomy (NCBI): domain Eukaryota; kingdom Metazoa; phylum Chordata; class Lepidosauria; order Squamata; family Colubridae; genus Ahaetulla; species Ahaetulla prasina. The sequence continues at coordinate 218,667,789 of NC_080539.1, forward strand.
AGGAAGCTAGTATAAGTATAGAGCGATTGGTAGGAGAAAGAAAAATACCTTGCTAAAGATTTCACTTCCATATTAACTCCCGTGTATTTCTTCCCCAACAGATAATGACATCAGCAAAGCAAAGTAAGTCAGAGCTCTAGAAGGATGTAGAAGTGAGACCTGCAAAACATGTTGGATGTGGAGCTTCTAATTCTTCCAGATGTCATTTACTCTGGCTATTTCTCAAGATATTTTCTCTGCCTTCCCCCCCTCCTCATCCCTTCCCCATATCCCTTGGTCGCTGAGCATGCTCAACATTCAACCTTTTTATTCTAAGCTGTTTTGCTCTCTGCCAGACTCTTGGTTCCTCTGAGCATGTTGGGTCCTACACCTTGTGAAGGACCTGTGTGAGGACTTCGTTGAGGCATTTTGTGCAATGCAAAGGGCCTATTCTAGGACTTCCCTTAGCTAGAAATACCCTTCTATATGTGTATGTGTATGCCAGAGGTATCAAACTCGATTTCATTGAGGGCTGCGTCAGGGTTGTGTTTGACTTCGGGGGTATGTGTGCGGCCAGGGCGGCCATGACCAGAGTGGGCTCGTCGAGGCTCCATTTTCAGCTGCAATCACCTCCTGCAGCCCTCTTCCAGTGCAAATAGAGCTTGGGGGACTGCGAGAGGCCTGCCTGGGCTCCATTTTCATTGGCAGAGGGCTGCAGGAGGCTGTCGCGGCTAAAAACAGAGCTCGGGAGGACCACGCAGAGGCACCACAGGCCGATCTTTTGCTGTTTCCAGGGTGGCCCCGTGGGCCAGATCTAAGCACCTCATTGGCCAGATCTGGCCTGCAGGCCTTGAGTTTGAGGCCTGGTGTATGCCTTTGCTTCAACCCACTATCTGCAACAAAGCAGCTGTTTTGCTCTGCTGTTTAGAAGCCAGAGCCCTGTTGCTCAGCTTCAAAGCAGTGTTTTGTTCAAATCTTCACCAAAGTAAAGTATTCTGTTGGAGATTTGGACAACCTCTCACCTCCTTCCTACTCCTGCCAGTTTTTCCACTGTGCTCAACCTCCATCAACAATCAGCGTGCCAAGTGTGTTAAGTCTGGCCTTGAATGCCACTCTTTTTTGGGGGGAAAAACCACCTTACTGAAACAGGCTTTTGATTAAATTTAAAGCTCATTCTGAATCAAACTCACTTTCTTTGTATTTCAAGGCTTTTCAAATGATATTTCTTTTAAAGATAATATCCTTATTGAACTCTAACACACACACACACACACACACACACATCTGCAGACTATATTTGGAGGAAGATTAACGGTGGGATTGACTCTGAACAGAACTGGACCATTAATCTTGCTCCCAGTGAGAAAAATGTATTGCTTTTTGCAGGCATTTTGGTGGGAAGAATGAAGCCTCTTCAAAGAACAATGCAAAGGAACACAAGTAAGACAAATTTTCTTCTTTTCTAAAAGTGCATTTGCTGATTTCATGCATTCCATTAAGCTTTTTGGGAAAAGGAGGCAGGACGGAATAATGCCAAGAGAATAAAATATTTTAATATGGTAATGCAGAATATTAAATAGTCCTTCTACAGATACAGGTAGGCTTCTGCTTAAAATATCAACCCATTCTTTAAAAAATACTCTTATTCTTGGATTTGTAGCCTTTGGCCTAATTATCTACTGCATCTTCCTCTTTCCCTGGAAACAGTTGCTTGCGTGTCCTTATGTAACCATTCAGCACGTCAATCATTTCCCTTATCTACTTCAGGAGGCTTACAAAATCATAATCAGAAGACCTATTTGTTAGGTCACCAAGTCCAACATTGGTTTGGTGTGGAAAAGCCAAAGCAATAGCTTGACTCTCCTCTGAATAATTGTTCGATTCATGAAGTGCTCTTATCATGAAGAAGTTTTTTCCAACGTACAAAATCTGTCCTCTCTTAACTTAAAAATCTAGTCCTGCAGGAAATCACACGGTGTCCTTTTTCTACAAGGTACTTCTCTAGAACTCAAAGAGTGCTATCGTGTCATCTCCTCAGCTTTCTTTCCCCAGATCCTTGTTAGGACTTGTCCTCTATTTTCATTTCGTTGCGTTCTTCTGACCCAGTTCTAATCTGTATTCAGGGTTTTTAAAAAAATATCTGAAGCCCAGATTTAGCATATTAGATACTGCCCACTTTTATATAACATGGGACAATTACTCTCCACAATTTGGAAAGCAAAGTTATGCTAATGCTTCCTAGTGTTTCTCCAGCTCTTTCAAATTTGCTCAAGTGCAAGGCAACCACAGAATCACTTGGGACAGTAGTAAGTCCCAGGCAGTGGTGGGATTCAAATAATTTAACAACCGGTTCTCTGCCCTAATGATTTCTTCCAACAACCAGTTCATCAAATTGCTCAGAAAGTTAACAACTGGTTCTCCCGAAGTAGTGCGAACTGGCTGAATCCTACCACTGGTCCCAGAAGTAGCTAATATGTAAAAAGTTCAAAAAGTAAGGAAGTTGAATAAGAATGTAAAGATATGAATTGGTGATGATGTCAGTTGTGAGTTACTAATTTGACCTTTTCAGAAAATTCAAACTAATCTCTTCAGATTGGCTCAATTTTCCTAACCTGTTATTTCCAATTACCTGATACTACAACTCCCATAATTGCCAGCCTATGCAGCCATTAGCAAAATTCCCCTTTGATTTTAATATGCATCAACAAAGTACTTCCTTCCAATAAGTTACGGATATCAGAATAAGGGAGTAACTCTTTCATATATTACTGCAAAGAATTGATTGTTCCATCAATTAACCGATGAGATCTGGCCCGATTACCTGAGAAAACCAAATTTGTACAATGATTCTTAGGCATTTTATTTATGAATCATATTTCCATGCTGCTGCAATCAAAATGACTTTCAGCAGATTAAAAGAAAAAGGTACAATTTAGAAGGTGCAACAATAATACAACAAATACATGGTAGTACATAAAGCTAAAGATAACAATGTCCGTCTCAACTCAGGGAACGGCTCTCTGAAGCAGTTCAGGCTTTAAAATTGCCTTAAAACGAATAGAGAGAGAACTAGCCTGATCTTCATGAGGAGGCCATTTAATAACATCAGGGCTGCAACAGAAAAACAGCGCCTCCTGGCTAACCTTATGACATTTGTGACATGGTACTTTTCTTATAAAGACACCTTTTGCGGGTTATAAAATTTGAAGCCAAAAAGGAAGGAGCTTCTCCATCTCTTCAAAATATTTTATCTGCTGGATGGGAGTCATCTGTGAGGCAAAACTGCTAGTAGGAAAATGTTGTCTTCCATCTTGGAATGTCTGAAGAAGGTCCTGGCAAATCTGCTCGAAGGAGAGAAACCACATGTATAATAATGCCCCATGTTTTTCTTTCTTTGAAGGATACCAGACAAGAAAAGAGATGAGATTCGAATTGGATTCTTTCAGCTGGTAATAACATTCCTGGTTGTCATTATTTTTCATGTATAGCATGTTTCTTGAGAGCAAGTCTCACAAACTTTTCTATCTAGTCTCAGTTCATCTGTCGCAGAACCTCGTCCAATCAAAATAGAAACAAAAGTTCAGTTTTCCAAGAAAGTACTCTGTTATTATATTTAGGAGGGCCATCTTGGAGGTTGAGGCATCAGGCTAGAAATTGGAGCTCTGGTCCCATCTTAGACAAAAAGCTATCTGGGTGATCTTGGGCCAGTCACTTTCTCTCAGCCCTAAGAAGGAGAGTATGGCAAAATACTTTTGAAAATGCTTGCCGATGACTTGTCCAGGCAATTTCTGAGAATCAGATACAATTGAATAGAAAGATACAGTACATGTATGTTTGTGTATGCATGTATACACATTCTGCACAGTCTGTTAAGACTGTGTATCTAACCTGAGTTCCTGTCTCATCAGTTATGAACAGGGGTGAAATCCAGCAGGTTCTGGCAGGTTCTGAAGAACTGGTAGTGGAAATTTTGAGAACTGGCAAATAGCACCTCTGGCTGGCCCCAGAGTGGGGTGGGAATGGAGATTTTGCAATATCCTTCCCCCAGGAGTGGGGAGGGAATGGGGATTTTACAGTATCCTTCCCCTGCCACGCCTACCAAGCCACACCACACCCACCAAGCCATTGGCACAGAACTGGTAGTAGAAAAATTTAGATTTCACCACTGGTTATGAACCATCGTATCAAATCAAGGGGATAAGAGAAGAGAAGGGAAGCTGTTCACTTGTTCAAACCTTAACATTTACAGACTGAAACCAGACATAAAACAATGACAGAAGTCCGGCCTGGAAAGTGGTTTTCAGAATCAAAAGTAAAGTCCTAATCATGTCACTACACTAAACCAAGTCTCTTTTCTTCCCTAAATATTTTACTGATAGTACTCCTCATTTAGCATCTGCTTCCTTTAGCAACTCTTCAGAGTTACAACAGTGATGAAAAAACCAATCTTCACATTTACAATCTTTTGCAGATCTATAAGGCAAAATAAATATGAAGATTGTAAACATAATGGTGATTTCATTTAACAACAACCACTTCAGTTAATGACCAAGTTGCTGGGCTCAGTTTGTGGTAACTAAATGAGGATTATCTTTACAATTATCTGTGCTGGGGGGATTTAATTGAGAAGGTCCTCCTCTATTACAAATTGAAAATGGGAATAGGGACCTGTTATACCTGAAAGGATGCAATGCTATATCGTGAATAAAAACAATGGATTAGTAATATAAAAGCAAATAATGCGAAAGCTACTGATGAACAAACCCTGCCTCTTATTCCTTACAGTTCAGATTTGCTTCTTCGGCTGAGATACTGATGATGCTTTCAGGGGGTATCTGTGCCATTCTTCACGGAACAGCTCAGCCAGCCATGCTGATCGTTTTTGGGATCATGACGGACACATTTATTCAATACGACATTGAAAAACAAGAGCTAAATGACCCAAACAAAGTGTGCATGAATAACACAATCGTTTGGATTAACAACTCCCATCATCAGAATGTCAGTAACGCATCAATAAGTTGTGGGTGAGTGAGCACAAAATATTTTCAGTTTTATCAAATGGTGTTGGCTCAGTTCTTTGGGAGTTTATCTGGTGGGTTTTCTAAATCAGCAAATGATTTGGCCTACTTTTGGCAGATACCGTATTTTTCAGAGTATAAGACGTACCTTTTTCCCCAAAAAAGAGGGTGAAAATCTGGGTGCATCTTATACTCCTAATGTAGCCCCGCCCAGCTTCTCAAACAGAAGTTTCAGAGGCTGAAAAAAGCATCAGAAATGAAACTTCAGAAAAGAAGCCCTCAAACAGAGCTTCAGAGGCTTTTTTTCAGGAAAAAAAGTTTTTTCTGAAACAGAGTTTCAGAAGTTTCAGAGGCAGGGGGAAAAAAGCAAAAAAAAAAAAAAGCGAAGCACAGAGCTCACAACCAAGGAACCTGTTGCTAAAATTCACCTCTGGGAACACCTGATTGGGGGTATTCCGGGAGGCCAATCCACCTGCCAATCAGCTTTTTTCTTATTTTCCTCCCCAAAAACTAAGGTGCGTCTTATACTCTGAAAAATACAGTAATTATTCTGTTAAACTGAGTGCTGGATTTGCAGCCTCTGTGGTCAGAGAAGTTGATGTATTAAAAATGAAAGTGTCTGACCATATGCCACCTCATTTGGGTTTCAAACAGATCTTGACGCTTCTCCAAAGACAGGGGATATTACTACTTACTCAAGAGTTGAGATGCGCTTGTGTTAATAATCTGCAGCCACCTACACTAGCATTAAAAATTAGAACTACTGACTTTAACAGAAGATTTCAAAACGTTGCATTGCACAATCACTTTTAAAAGAGTTGAGATTATCCTGAAATAAAGAGGGAAATCTGCATTGTTCTGTCACCTTCCCCCCTCCCCCTCAGCTTCTATTACCTTGCAGAGGAAGTAAGAATAATACATCTAGTGCATTAAGACTTCAGGGTGTATCCTTTTAGGCGTCTTTTCAACTTCTAAAGCCACAGTGTAGAAACCGATTGTCGCAGTACAACTGGATCCGAGATCCAAAAACCAGACTAAATGTGAGGTGCATTTCGTTATGCAAAACTTCAAAGGAGTGACTTTATTCAGCGTTGTAATTGAACTATCACATCAAAGCAGTCTGCAAACCAAAGGGTGGTTTGGCAGATTTCTGTGCTCCATGTGGTTGTCATAGATGCTGCGCATATTGCAATTTCAATTCCATATGGGGACAAGCTGAAGAAGGGTTGTCTAGCAGAATCTAAGTTTCTTCTGTGTTTATGGAGATTCTCAGTCATCCAGGTCATGGTTGTCCCAAAAGTGTTTTTTCAAGAGGCAACTGGACTGTCTGGTTTTTCTTTGAAGACCTTTCGCTTTTCATCCAAGAAGCTTCTTCTACTCCAGTGCTGAAGAAGCTTCTTGGATGAGAAGCGAAACATCTTCAAAGAATAACAAGAAAGTCCAGTTGCCTCTTGAAAAAGCACCTTTCTTCTGTATTGTCATGCCCTCATTGGAGCCTGAATCTGCGGAGGAGGACGAGCCAGAGCTGGAGCTGACAGAGATCGAGGGGCTGGCTTTGGTGGCTTTGGAGGAATGTGGGGAGGAGCAGGCCGAGGCAGCCCAGGATGCCTCAGGATTTGGACAGTGTCAAAAAAGATGGCTTCTAAACCTGAAGACAGCTTGATAACAGGGAGGAATGGTGGCAGGATGACTGAAATAGGGAAAGCAGAGGACATGAGGAGTGACAGAGCTCAGGCAATCAGCAAGGACCGCCCCCTCCTGATCCCCGAGCATGAAGAGTGGAGAGAAGGTGGGAACAGCACAGGCTGATCTGATGACTTGGGAAAAGAGCGCCCTGTCCCTCTTCACAAGGCACACCTGGGGACTGAGATTTAAGGAGACACTGTGGGGAGGGGCATTTGTCAGGAACAAATGCTTAATTGGTAGAGTTTGGTGTGCCAGTACAGATATTTGGAGTTTGCAGGATTGCTCGCTTCTTCCTTACTTTGTGGTCTCAGCACCTTGTTCCTTACTTTGTGGACTCGTTGTTTGTTTCTTGTTTCATGGACTCATTTCTCTTGCCTAAAAGGAAGCTTAGGATAGTAAAAAAATGAAGGCTGAGACCAAAGATTATGCCTTTTTCCCCACCATTCTAAATTAGTCTGGTTGTTCCAGCTTTAATGGAGATCGTTTAAATGAGGACTTGAAGTTGTTTGTAAGAAATTGCTGAATGTCTTTGTCAATAATAGTACTTCAAACTCTGCAGTTAGTTTTATTTTGCAAACAATATGATGTGATTTTTAGGCTGCATATACAGAGGGATGGAATCAAGATCACGTGAAGTGTTAATACCACTTTATAATGCCTTGGTAAGGCCACACTTGGAATACTGCATCCAGTTTTGGTCACCATGATGTAAAAAAGATGCTGAGACTCTAGAAAGAGTGCAGAGAAGAGCAACAAAGATGAAGCTAAAACATATAAAGAACGTTGCTGGAATTGGATATGTCTAGTTTGATGAAAAGAAGGACTAGGGGTGACCTGATAGCTGT